>NC_090777.1:22502500-22860000 GCF_040054535.1 Antennarius striatus | reverse complement strand
TGGAAAAACTTCTTGATATTATAAAAAGTGATAGAATAATTAATAGTCATAAAATCCTTTTATAAAAGAATAAAACAATTGGACAGCAAAATATTTTTCTCCACCAAATTACGGTTACAATTCGTGAAACATGCTAATTAGAAAAACAACTGGATTGTCAATCAGGACCAGTAACTCACCATTTAGAATTAAAGATGAAGAGTGAAACAGAAAAGTCAAGTTATTGAAGTTACGTTCTTTAGTACTGGTTGAAACATAAAAAATGTTCATTTTTATCAAAAAGGATTTAGTACATTAATTTTTCACCACAGAATCCCTAAATGTGTTTTACCACCAGGTGAATGGTTGTGGCCCAACCTCACCTGGAGCCACTGTTGCTGGTCTTCCCCTCCTTCCTCCTCCTCTTCTTCTCTGTTCTGGAGGACTCAGATAGGTGTGTTTGGGTGTGGATGATGACATCACAGGGGTGACACCGTTCATAAAGATGGGAACCCACCAGTGTGTCAGTGACTAGAAACCTACCGAGGAACCAGATATTAGATGGTTCCATTCGGAGGGAACCGGGTAATAGGTGGTTCTGGATACTAGAACCTTCAAAACATTAAAAATAATTAGGTTATTTTGACAAATAAAATGAAAACCAAATAATACAGTAATAACCAAATACTGTATGTCAATGATAATAATTTGTACAAACTCACACACATGCAGACCACACACACACACACACACACACACACACACACACACACACACACACACACACACACACAGACATTTCTCAAGCACAGACATGCTTAGTGAAGCACTATTAAAATGACAGTTCTATTACATATTTATGAGACACATATAGTTCGCACACGCGTGAGTGTGTGTGTGTGTGTGTGTGTGTGTGTGTGTGTGTGTGTGTGTGTGTGTGTGTGTGTGTGTGTGTGTGTTCATAGTAGTGGTAAATGTGAGGAAATGAATAATGAATTTAGGTGAATTTAGGTCACACACACGCAAATGGACTGGGAGAGACAAACTGGGCGTGTGTGTGTGTGTGTGTGTGTGTGTGTGTGTGTGTGTGTGTGTGTGTGTGTGTGTGTGCGCGTGCGTGCGTGTGTGTGTTTGCCTTTCTTTAATCTCTCCATCCACACTTCCCAATTCTTTCCTCCAGATCGGAATCTATCAATGAATTAATTTCTCGCTCCGTCGCTCCCTATTCATCCACCTGCACCCCCCCTTCCCCCCACTCTGTGATCCTCACCCCCCTTGACCCGTCCCTCCCGCCTCGGGCCTCCCGACAGACTGTCCCACCTGACCCACCCCCCCACCCCTCCTATCAGTCCTCCTGGTGGACCAGCTGATCCAGCTGCCCACCATCTATAAGCCCTCGGGTTGGGTGGGTCTCTGGAGGAGGTAATGGGGGGGCACGGAGGTTGTTTGATGCTAATCAGTACCGAACAGAGACAGGGCCGCCGCAGGGCCTCGAATAAACGCCTGATCATTTTCATCAGCATTCACACCTCATTACTAAACTGGTTTCATTAAACTGGCTGTGGAGTGGCGGTGAGAAACCCCAAAACAGGTTCTGTTAGTTCAGAAGGTTTAACACCCTAACTAACTCTTTTAAAGAATGTCAGAAGTTCCTGGATCAGTTCTTTCATCCGGACCCCCCCAGGCTCGTCCAGGAAGTCAGGTTAGAGTTCGAAGTTTCTCCTCACTTCCACTTCCTTTTCATTTCACCCTCTTTCCTCCCCTTTGACACCCCTCTTGTTCTCATCATTACTCCTCCTATTGTTCACAGCCAATGACAGACCCCCAGTGTCCCTCCGCTCTGATTGGCTCATTTATTTCATAAAGAGACCTGGAAGGTCTGGTTTGGGGGGGGGGGTGTCAGGTGTGTGTGCTCAAGCGATCCTGATGCACATGGGTTATGTATATTTTTTCTCAATCTGGTGTGTGTGTGTGTGTGTGTGTGTGTGTGTGTGTGTGTGTGTGTGTGTGTGTGTGTGTGTGTGTGTGTGTGTGTGTGTGTGTGTGTGTGTGTGTGTGCATGAGTGTGCGCACGCTGTGTAATTATTACATATGGGAGGGGGTCTATATTAGCCAGCTGTCACTCCCTACCCGTTGCCCCGTGTGTGTGTGTTTGTGTGTGTGTGTGTGTGTGTGTGTGTGTGTGTGTGTGTGTGTGTGTGTGTGTGTGTGTGTGTGTGTGTGTGTCTCACGCTGGTGTTGTCCCAGTCGAACCAGCAGCTTCTTTTGTTGGTTTAAAGTCAAATTATTTTTCTGTTGTCATTTTTATGTCCCATGTTTGTGTTGTTATGTTTGTGTTGTTATGTTTGTGTTGTTATGTTTGTGTTGTTGTGTTTGTGTTGTTATATTTGTGTTGTTGTGTTTGTGTTGTTATGTTAGTGTTGTTGTGTTTATGTTGTTGTGTTTATGCTGTTGTGTTTGTGTTGTGTTTGTGTTGTTATTTTTGTGTTGTTATGTTTGTGTTGTTATGTTAGAGTTGTTGTGTTTATGTTGTTGTGTTTATGCTGTTGTGTTTGTGTTGTGTTTGTGTTGTTATTTTTGTGTTGTTATGTTTGTGTTGTTATGTTTGTGTTGTTATGTTTGTGTTGTTGTGTTTATGTTGTTGTGTTTATGCTGTTGTGTTTGTGTTGTGTTTGTGTTGTTATGTTTGTGTTGTTGTGTTTGTGTTGTTATATTTGTGTTGTTGTGTTTGTGTTGTTATTTTAGTGTTGTTGTGTTTGTGTTGTTGTGTTTGTGTTGTTGTGTTTGTGTTGTTATGTTTGTGTTGTTGTGTTTATGCTGTTGTGTTTGTGTTGTGTTTGAGTTGTTGTGTTAATGATATTTGTAGTAAATAGCGGTGATTTGCTGCTGTTTAAGTTCATGGAATACGGCGAGGTGAAAAAAAAACCTTGTGTATTTTGTCTTTACTTTTGGTTTTCCTTGAACTCTTTTGGTTTCTGTGATGAAGTTTTCCCGTAAACGGAGTTGCAGCCTCTGATTTATTTTTAGACGCTGGATTTCCGAAGGATTTCACGAGCATTGAACTCATCCTGCGGAGGAGAGAGTAATCCCTCGCTCTCGGTTAACATCACTAAACTTGGAGTGCTGGTGGAACAAAGGGGGAAAGCCTGATCCCCCAACCCACACACACACACACACACACACACACACACACACACACACACACACACACACACACACACACACACACACACACACGACACCCCTGCTGTCATGGGTCAGTGTTCAGTCAGAGGCGAGGAACAAAAGAAGATGTTTAGATGGAGGGAGCTGCAGCGGATGAGGCCGGAACACACACCCTCTCTTTGTAACGTCATTACGGAGGAGTCGCTTCCTGCTGCTGGGGTCGGATCCTCTGTCTTCATCAGGATCACGATGACCTCGCCCTTTTGTCCTTCATGAGCAGAACAGCATCAGCCTTTATCTTGACTTAATATTTTAATTCTGTGGTTACCATGAACCCCCTCCGTTCACCTCCAGCAGCTCCTTCTTGGGACAGACGCTTGTTTATCTGATTTTGACTTAACCTTGATGAATTAATGATGTTTCCTCCCTCTTGTCCCGTTCTCCCGCCCTCCTCCTCCCTCTTTTGTTCGTATATCCAAACCTCCCCTGCTCTGCCCCCCCTCCCCTCTTCTTCTCCCCCATCCAGAACCAGATCGTGGACCAGACTGTTAGACCAACGCTCACCAGTTGTTGACTGGTTTCCACTCCTGGGCGGTGTGGGCGGTCCCTGGAGTGTGTCTGGTTGGGTGTATAAATTTGGGGTGGGGGAGTGTGTGTGTTTTTTTTATGTGTTGATGAGTGTGTGGGTGTGTTGCGTCACCTTTCATGGGACATTGAGAGATGAGTGCGTCGCAGCATCGGTGGACGAGCTATAAGGGGCGGCGGTCCCCTGCCCTCCCCCTGGTCATCCTCCTCCCCCTTTGTTTCCTCACCTCCTCAATGCCTCCAGTCGTTCAGGGAGCCATCACCATCCCAGAGGGCTGTGAGTACGATTCCACCCGACATCACTCCATTTAAGAATAAAGGTGTTAAAGGATCCCCGATCCAGACTTGATCCGGATCTAAATGTTGATTCAAAGACTAACTTAATCATTTAAATCCACTCGGGCACAGACACACACACACACACACACATTCATCCACAAGCAGGTTTTGGATGCCCTTTGAAGTTCAAAGGTCAGCGGGCTCCACCGTCCCAGAGGAAAGGGGGAGGCGACTTGTTTGGCTTCACCTTGAAGCACTGACCTTCTCATCTGGTTGAGAGACAGACAGGATGGAGAAAGAGAGACGGAGGACTAGGAAGGTTAAGCGATGAAGGGGGGGAAGGAGGGAGGAGAAAGATGTAAATTGATCACGGACGCCGTCGTGTCTGAGTCGGGACGGTAAATCCTTTAGACGAGTCATTATCATTCCGTTGTTATTTACAATCAGATCAGGGAAGACATTTGATTAGAGAACAGTTTCAAGTCTCCAGCATTTTTAACCTCACCTCCTTGTCTGAGTCTTTCTTGTCTTCTCTCCATCCCTCGCTTTCCGTGGACAAACAGACGAAGTCCATAACAGTAAGTGACTTTCTCCTTTTTTTGATCGGGAAGTTTTGTGACAGTTTGGAGACACACAGGGGCAGAGCCTGTCAGTCTATCTGTCTGTTTCTGCAGCGGTTTATTTATTCCTGCTGCTTTTATTTAACCCAAAACATGCATTTCATACTCGCGAGGGATGATAAAATGAAAGAAAAAACAGTATGAATCCAGTTACATGGAACCTGATTTCATCCACAACAGAGCACAATCTGATGTGGCTAAGCTTAGCTAACTGCTGCTAGCTCTATTTTCCCATTGATTGAACAGAATGATGCCAGCCTGCTGCTGATGCTAGCCGGTGGTGACACCCATTCCCACTTTCACTTTCCCACTTTGTTTGCCTTAAGGCCCCTTCAGTCCGGCGCTGAAAGCAGGATGTGGTTACAGTCCATTATATTATTTCATGCCCTTTTCCAGCGCGACTGCGATCGCAGCCAACAAGCAAAACATTAGAAAGTTTTTGTCGGATGAAACTCTTCCGATAACGTTTTAATGAAAGCCCGCAAAGAGCTGGAGACGCTCGGCTGGATTCAAGAGGGATGTGGAAGGTTTAATTACACCTGTGTGAACAGCTGGTTGATAGTGATGGATTCATGTTAATAACCATGTGTGTGTGTGTGTGTGTGTGTGTGTGTGTGTGTGTGTGTGTGTGTGTGTGTGTGTGTGTGTGTGTTCAGTGTCACAGCCTCCAATCCTGACAGAGCTGCCGTCGTCCTACACAGCCTTTTCTCGAGAGGACTTCTATCTGCCCTGCGAGGCCTCCGGCAACCCGACGCCGGCGTACGTAACCCCCCTCCCCTGCCTTCCCCTCCCCACCGGTGTTATCATGTTATAATAAAAGCTGATAACGTTATCCTGACTTCCTGTCCATAGTTTCCGCTGGGTGAAGGATGGCGAGATGTTCGGCTCGGTGCGTTCCGGGTCCGGGACGCTGTACGCCGAGGATGAGGAGCCCCTGAAGTTCTACGAAGGCCACTACCGCTGCTACGCCTCCAACGCCCTCGGGACGGCTATGACGCAAACTGTAAAGATTATTGTGGAGTGTGAGTCACACACACACACACACACACACACACACATGAGCGCATATGTTTTTGCTGATTCTCCGCCTCACGTGACACACACATATCAGTGAGTCATGGGTGAGGCTGAGCGGTCGTCTTGCTTGCTCATCTGTGGTTACCGTGGCAACCACCTCCTGGAGACAGCTGTGATGTCACTTTGCCATAAGAGGGGGAGGGGGTTGCTAAGCATGAGCCAATACTGGGAAGTCAGCATTTGACCTGTCAGCGTTCGGTAAACACTCTGAGGTCAGAGCCGAAAACTGAGTGTAGAAGAAGAGCTTTCATTCATGGAGAAGAAAAAAGATGCAAAAACAGACTGAAGCAGTTTAACAACCAGGATGACGACTAATCTGACTGTTAACCTCATTATGAGTCCAATCCATCATTTTAAGTTCCTGATCTGGATCCAGAACAAAACCTCCATCAGTGAAATCTGGTATTACCAGACTCATAACGACATCAGTGTTATCCAGATTCTAGGGCCAAGGTTTGATGGTGCTGGAGTCACATGATGAGGGTCAGCCTATCAGGACGCAGATGGTATTGGGTTTGTTTCAGAGTGCCGTCTACTGCTGGCATTGATTTTAGCCCTGTTTAAACACACATATTGTGTTTATTGATGCACCAAACAAGTATTCATTTATTTTAATATGCGTGTGTGTGTGTGTGTGTGTGTGTGTGTGTGTGTGTGTGTGTGTGTGTGTGTGTGTGTGTGTTGCAGCTCAGCCCGTTCTTCTAAAACAGCAGAAAGAACGTAAGAAAGCCTACGAAGGAGAGAGCTTCATCCTGTCTTGCAGCCCCCCAGAAAGCTCCACCCCCCCACACATCCACTGGATGGACAAGAGTGAGTGTGTGTGTGTGTGTCCCGTGTCGGGTGTGTCCCATGTTGGGTTGGTCCCGTGTTCGGGGAGGAACTTTGGTCCGGCTGAAGAGCGCACCGGCTGAAGGCTGTGCTGCATTGCAGAACATTTCCACTCTCACTAATGAATGCAGTACTTTCAGATGATGGGTCTGAGCTCTTATATGAATTTATTTGCTTTCCTTCTCTCTCTGCCTGTTTAATGAAATAGTGCCCTTCAAGCTGTCACTTTTATTGATGTCAAATGTGAAAATCAATAACGCACTTATGAAAGTTGTTTTTTTTCTTGTTGTTCCACTAAATCAGGAATTCCAGTTTTAATTTTTGCTAAAGGACATCTTAAGTGCAGTGACCTGCAGAATCTCCTCCCTCTAAACAGAAAAAAAAAAACAACAGCTCATGTTAAGCAGAAAAGAACTGGACAAAAAGTTATCAGAGTCTCCATCCCCTGAACTAGACAAGGAGAGACAAAACCTTTAGTTGAACTACAACTGTCAACATAAGAAACTGAAAAATTACTTTTAAGATCATCAAAATAAAAGTTACTCATAATCCCTGCAAATCAAACGATTTGGAAAGGTGGAATAATTTGCATATGATCATAGCTGGTTATAACTGGGTAAATTGTATAAAAATGAACGTGTTTCCACACTTCCTTTATCTTTTCCTATTTATTAATCTTTTTAACCAATTTATTTTTTTGTATTATAAATAAATAAATTTATTCTTTTATATGGAGAATCAAGACTCCCGGGATAAAGGCGAGAGTTTTTACAAGGCATAGGTCTGTAGGTGGACAGTCTTTACCTGACTTGAGACTCTACTACTGGGCAGCTAATATACAAAAACTGACCCTCCGTTTGTCGGGGTTGTTCTCCCCAGAGATGGTGCACATCAAACAGAATGAGAGAGTGATGGTCGGTCTGGATGGGAAGCTCTACTTCTCCAACCTGCTGAAGAGCGACAGCAGAGACGACTACATCTGCAACGCGCAGTATTCAGCCGCCATGACCATCCTCTCTGAGGCCGCCGTCACCCTCACTGTGCTGTCCTGTGAGCAACACACACAGACACACACACTAACACACACACACGCAAACCAGTTAAATCAAATTATATGTAAATATTGCGTGGAAGGAAAAATCACGATAATATCTCAAAACCATGACATGCGAATGTGGGTTGACTCTGTGTTCTGTCCGTGTCTTTCTGTCCAGCCAATGACGTCGCTCATGGTAGAAAGCCCCACCTCTTCCGCCCCTCTGGGACCCACAGCTCCGTGTTGGCCCTCAGGGGTCACCCCGTCACACTCGAGTGTATCCCCAAAGGCCTGTAAGTAACTTCACATCTATTTGGGTCATGCTGAACAGAACTTCCGCTGTCTTCCTCATGTAGGCGTGTGCATTTTCCTCATGTGGGCATGTCCATCTTTTACCCCACCTGATGGTGAAATCTGTCTAAAGGTTCTGTTGGAGCATCATATCATCACTTTTGCCTCTGTTCTGAGGGGTCCATCAGCACTGAATCAAAAGTCCTCAGGATGGAACAGGGACGCAAATCCTTTCTATTAATAATTGATTTCCTCGATCGTGATTGTTTTGGACTCGCCATAATTATCCTGCTTCCCCTGAGTCTTGCACATCCTCGCTGACAAATGGAGTGTCATCCTAATTTTTCCCTTAATGATGAAAAGGGATATCACATCAACAACACAATCATTTGTGCTCCTTCGACTCACTCATTTCCTGCACATCTCTGGTAATTGATTTCGGAGATCGTTTCAGGAAACGTAACCTTGGTGTGGTCTCTGTCTGCAGACCCACGCCCAAGGTGGAGTGGAAGAAGAAGGACGGCAGCTTGGAGGAAACCAGCGGCCAGCTAGAGAACTACAACCGCTGGCTTTCCTTCAGCGAAATCACGCTGGAAGACGACGGGGAGTACGAGTGTAGAGCCTTCAACGTCCACGGGTCGGCCTCACACTCCTTCACCGTCACCGTGGAAGGTAGGCTGACGTCCATGGAGGGCGGCACTGTTTTACTCTTTTAATATTTTTAAATTATTAGTCCACTCTATTACACTAGTTATTAGGTGCATGTATATACATAGTAGGTACAGGCCCAAAACACACACACACACACACACAAGGGGCCTGTGGGCATGCAGGTGATGGGGAGATAGAGTGGCAATAAGCTCTTCCTTCGTGCCCCCCCAATGAGCAACTTTGAGGAAGGACACTGCCGAGGTGCCCTTAGTCAAGGGCACCTTGTGGGGTGAAATGACATCTCCCAATGTCAGCTCACACTCCGAAATTTTTTGCCTGACACGGGTCTTGGACCGACCACTTACAGTCCCCAGTCCAAGACTTCATGGACTGAGCTGAATTGCCGCCGCAACAGAAAATCCAAAAGGACGTACTCTGACCAGGAATCGAACCCAGGCTGTGGTGGTGAGAGCACCGAATCCTAACCACTACACCATCAGGGAGGCGTCACTTCCTCCATCTACAAACAAAAGTAATAATAAAATAAAAAGTATTTTCACATTACCTCTATGCTGCCACAGGAGGGCAGCGAAGAGTCAAAGGTTTAAACAACAACAAAAAACATCAATGGTAGAGGAGGTAAACACGCCCCATCAAACAACACACACCAGACTTGATTCTTTAGCCCAACTTTAATCTCATGGTAATAAAGATTTGGATATCGATACCTAGAGTTTATTTTTTATAACCATAACCTACTGCTTCCTGTTTTTGTCATTTAGCTGCTCCTTACTGGGTGAAGAAACCTGAAAGCCTGCTGTACTCTCCTGGAGAAACTGTCCGCCTAGACTGTCAGCCTGAAGGCATTCCGACCCCCAATGTCATCTGGAGCATCAACGGCCAGGACATCAGTGGTACGACTGGTTTTACTGTCTTCTTACTGTGATGACTTGACGGAAGTAGTGATGTCATGCAGACAGACATAACACATGTGACAAGCTGACATGTCTTAACTTGACTCATCTGCTGCAGTGAATTATGAAAAAGAGTAATTTCATTGTTAATGAGAGAGAGAGAGACAGAGAGAGAAAGAAAGAAAAAGAGAGAGAGACAGAGAGAAGAAGAAGACCGTGAGAATGTTGGCCTTCCAGCTGCAGCTGCATCTGTTGGTCGAAAGCTTCCAGCTTCTTTTCCTTCTTAAACACATCTTTGTTTTTGTTTGACAAACTTTCATTATTGGCTCACCATCATCCCTTTCTTCTTTCTCCTCCTCCTCCTCCCTCTCTTCCTCCCCCACCATTCAGAAGTGGATGACGATCCACGCCGTAGTGTGTTTGGTAGTGTGATAATCCTGAGGGATGTTGAGTTTGCTGACACGGCAGTCTATCAGTGCGAGGCCGTGAACAAACATGGCTCCATCCTCCTCAACACCTACATCTACGTAGCCGGTGAGTTCAAGCGACGCCTCGTGGCCCGATGGAAGCTGTTTCTGATTGTTGGTGACAGTCATGTGTGTCTCTCAGAGCTCCCCCCTCAGATCCTGTCCAATGATGGAGTGCTGTACAAAGTTACGGAGGGCAGGAGCGTCATGCTGCACTGTGAATCTTTTGGATCGCCACGACCACACATCACATGGTGAGGCTCATTCAAACGCCAGGTGCCCATGAAAGTTATCATGAGAAATGCAAACAAAGACAGAAGAAAACATTGCATAAAGAGGAAAGATAATGAGACAAGAGGAAGAATGTAACTGTTGGAAAGTCTAGAAACTACTCTATTATTCCTGAAATTGCTCTTTTTTTTCAGAGAAAAAGCTCAGAATGGCTTTTTACAATCTGAGAAACATTTTTGAATCTGTCTGGGGTCAGACTAACTCAACCTGGACAGGTGATAAAGGAACTAAGTCTTGACTTTAATAAAACGGCGCTCCCTGGTGGTGGAGTCAGTAAAGTGCACTGAACACGGCCGCGACGTGATTTCCTTCATTTCCTCACAAATTCTTCTTTTAATAAGCAGTACTTTCTTAAAACAACATGAGTCTTTTAGTTGGTTTGATTTTGAGTGTATTACTGAATTTGAATCTGGGATTTTTTACTTAATAGTAGAAGAACAGTTGCTGTTGCTGTCTTGGTTCATCTTTGAGCATCTGATTGAAGATCATTATTTGTGTCATCTGTAGGAAGAGTGAGGCCAACTTCCCCTTATTGTCAGACCCTCGTGTCTCCCTGATGACCAACGGGACCATCATCCTGTCCGACATCAGTCACGCCGACAGTGGATCATACACCTGTTCTATCAAACACACCAATATCTCAATCATCGCTCACCTGGATGTCTTTAGTGAGTCTCACACCCAAACACAGAGTAGATGGGCGCCAGTGGTCAAACATGGGTGGTCATATGACCTCCATTGTTTGTGAAGGTGATAATCAAGCTCACGCTGAACCGCCCTGTTTCTTTCAGATCACACAGTGATAGTAATGAAGCCGCAGAAGTTACGTGTTCTCAGAGGGGCCAACGCTCTGCTGGACTGTGGATTCAGCAAAGACCCTCAGCTGATCAAGGTCCAGGTTGTCTGGAAGAGGGACGGACAAAAACTTCTGGAATCATCTCAAAATGACAAGTAAACACATGTTGACATGTTTCGGTTGCTGATTGAATCTACTCAGGTCACATCCCACTGTGGGAACATGAAATAAAACTGTGACCAACAGAAACTCTCAGCATTGGCATTGGGTTTGGAAGAGGAAGAAAAAACAAATGCTGAAATGTGTGATTAATACTGTGTGTGTGTGTGTGTGTGTGTGTGTGTGTGTGTGTGTGTGTGTGTGTGTGTGTGTGTGTGTGTGTGTGTGTGTGTGTGTGTGTGTGTGTGTGTGTGTGTGTTTGTAGGTACACTTTCTTCGAGAATGGTACCTTGAAGGTGACAGATGTCCAGTCGAGCGACACAGGTCCTTATACATGTGAGGTCATCACTGACCTGGACCACGTAAACGCCACTGGGTCCCTTACTGCAGTGGGTGAGTGACTGTGTGTGTGTGTGTGTGTGTGTGTGTGTGTGTGTGTGTGTGTGTGTGTGTGTGTGTGTGTGTGTGTGTGTGTGTGTGTGTGTGTGTGTGCGTACGTGCGTGGTGCGTGTGTGTGTGTGTGTGTTTGTGTGTCATTTTAACACTTTTAAGAGTTTTCTGTGGGACCCCCAGATCGACCAGACCCTCCCAAAGATCTGTCTTTATCTGACCTTACGGACCACAGCCTCACCCTCAGCTGGATCCCAGGACATTCACACAACAGCCCCGTTTTAGGTACCAAGCTCACTCACTCACACATCCAACTGCAATTCAACTGGACACAACATTCTTTATCCCACTCCATACTATGTGGAGGAGGAAGTGCTGGAATTAGAAACCGACTAGCAAACAGTGGACACAGTCCTGACAAAAAGGTAGGAAATCCTTCATACAAAATAGGAGCGGCGAAGGAATGAATCTGAACCCTGCCTATTAGTCAGCTGTTACCACAACAGATATGCACAAGTAATCATATTACACGGTTGTAAAGTTGGACAATCAGCCGTTACAACATGGTGTGTGTGTCGTCTCAGAGTTCATCGTGGAGGCCAGGGAGGAGCAGCACACAGAGGAGGAGAAATGGAGGTGGGAGGAGTGGAAACGAGTTCCTGGGGACGTGAACCACCTGCAGCTGAGCCTGAACCCCTTTTGCACGTTCCGCTTCCGGGTCGTTGCCATCAATGAGCTCGGCTTCAGCGACCCCAGCGAGTCGTCAGACCACCACAGCACGCCGCCGGCTAGTAAGTAAAGGATCCAGTGTGGTGGTGCTTGAAAATGCAGTTAATCCCATTTTGACTCAAACACAGTAAGCATCTCGTTTTGGGATGGGCCTTAGTGGCCTGTAGATGTTTGATGGAAACAAAAGGCTACTTTTTTCCAACTCTGTGTTTGTTCCTTTGTGTTCATCTTCCAGTTCCTGACAGTAACCCTACTGGCGTTCGAAGTGAGTCCATGGATCCGAACACTCTTTCCATAACATGGGATGTAAGTACTCCAATTTCTATGCATGCTAGGAAACACAATGGAATGCATACCTGTGCAAACTTTAATCTATCTTTTATCCCTGCCTGTCTTAACAGGAGATAGACAAGCGCTTTCATAATGGACAGGGCTTCCTCTACAAGGTGTCATGGCGGGAGGCTGGGGGTACAAGTGTCCACTGGAATTCAGCTGACGTTCAGTCTCCACCATTCTTCGTAAACAACACAGGAACGTACACACCTTATGAAATCAAAGTCCAGGCTGTCAACTCTCTTGGACCAGGACCACCACCGGAGACTGAGATAGGACACTCTGGAGAGGACAGTATGTCATCCATATGTTAATTTATTTACAGACAAGAGGAGAAAATACTCAAAAGACCCAGGCCCTCAAATGGATTCTTGAAGTTAGCTTTGAAGATGGGAAAAGCGTGTGCCAAACTAGCATTTGCCATTTTGTTTAATAATTTATTTTTATGGCAACAAAATCTCTTTCCTTCTACAGCCCCCGAGGAAGCTCCCACTGGAGTTTCAGCTGTTGTGATGAACAGCACAATCAGAGTCAGCTGGAACGAAGCCCAAAACATCAGAGGTCTGCTGCTGGGATACAGGGTACAAGTTCCTTTATAGTCCTGAACAAAGAAAGGTCTCATACCAGTTCCTTAATAGTCCCAAGCAATGGAAAGTCAGGTACTGGTTCCTTAATAGTTCCAAGCAATGGACGTTCAGATAGTTGCTCCTCAATAATCCCACACTATGCAGGATCAGGTTCCAGTTTCCCAAAAGTCCAACGCACTGGTCAGATGGCAGTTCCTCAATAGTCCCGAATAGTGGAAAGTCAGGTTGCGGTTTCTCCAGTAAAATCCATCATAATCCATGTCTACAGAAACCCAAAAATGTTGTATTAATTTTCATCAATTTTTAAAACTGAAAAATAATCTTCTAGCTAAATTCTTAAACTAGGGATGATGTACAAGATGATACCCATGGGACACAATATGAGATTGTCAAATGTCAGAAAAGTCAAACAGGCTGGTAAAAATAGCCCTATTTAAATTATATCTTCTGCTCCAAATAATGGAACTGGTTGATCTGGACCTTAACTTGGATTGGATCGTCTTTGTATCAGATCTACATCCGCAGGTTGGGTCAGCAGACAGGGCGAGGCCGGCGGTCTCTTGGAAACCTTCACCACAAAGTACAGAAAGAGGATCAGTTGGAGCAAGGAAATGACAGAGAGAGGATGGTGGAGGTCCGAGGCATGAAGTCTTCTACGGAGGTGATGGGGCTGCGGCTTTTTTCTCGCTATGAGCTGTCCATCACTGCTTTTAACAGCAAAGGGGAGGGTCCTCACTCAATACCGTACCGCTTCAGCACCCCAGAGGGAGGTGAGTGTTGGAGTCAGGGATACGCTGTCTCCTCCAGATGAATACATCACAGATGTTAACAGGTGTTGTGCATCGTAGCTCCTGGTCCTCCTGCATCACTGACATTCGAGAGCCCAACAGAAGAATCCCTTATTCTCTACTGGACCCCTCCCATTGAAACCAACGGACTACTGCTGGGATACGTGGTGCAGTATCAACAGGGTGAGGCGCAGAACAGATTTAATTATATGACTCCACGACTGCTTAAATAATAATAAAAATTGTTGTTTCATGAGATAAATAGTTCTTGATAAATATCATTGACTTCAGAGAAGAAAATAAAGTGAGTAGGAGATTCCACAAATGGGTTCCATCCATCCCCAAACTGTTGACTATTTTACCACAAGTCTATTTTACCAAGTATTGACATGGTGCCGTTTACTATTGAGGAACTTTAGATGTTTGTATTCTGTTTCCATGGTTACCAGTTGAATCTAGATTAATTCCATGAGTAGGGCACAGAAGAGAGGTTTATTTTAGGTATTATTCATTTGGTTTTGAAAATATGCTCATCATGTGTTGTCATTAATTTGAAGGACTTTATCATTAAAATTAGCCTGCAGAGAGAAATCCTGAGCATTTCAGGCTTGTTTGCTTTAAAAATAATATAATGTGCACATTATCTTGAATTTAATTAAATCATGACTAATTCAAAGGACTGAAAGTTTTGCGTTTATTACATGCATATGCTGCATTTTTTTAAACTCCCCGGTGTGCAGAGGTGGACAGTCGAGACAGTCCTCTGCAGATGATGATCATCAGTGATCCCAACATGACCCATATTGAGCTGGACCATCTGGACCCCAGCAGCCATTACATCTTTAAAGTGATTGCACGCACCATGGCTGGAGACGGGCCTCCCATCACACGCAGGGGCGCCACTCTTCTGGAAGGAGGTGGAGTTACTGTCATATGGTTCTTTTTTCTGGTGAAGGTAAATGCCTCTCATTTGATCTTGCTGACATATTTCCACGACTCCTTCTAGTTCCTCCATCCAACATCACCATAGTTCCCGCTAACACATCACTCAACCTGAGCTGGGTGCCTGGAGAGAGAGACAGAAACCACGGATTCCACATTCACTACCTCAAGAAGAGTTGTAAGAAAATAACAGAGGGATTTTTATTAATTGATTTTTTTCTATTATTATTATTATTTTATTTTTTGTGATATTTGCAGAATTTTTAAGATGGTCTTATCTCCAATTTAGAGAAAAAGGTGATCCAGAATCCGTACCCATGCTTGCTTCCAACTTTAACTAATTTCTGAAGAACACCAGTAAACATCATAGCCACTAATGCTAATAGTAGTTAGAATATGACTTTTCAGCAGAACTAAATCTTTCTTCAGTTCTCTCTGAATGACAATAGTCAGTACAGTTTCATGCTCTCTGCTTTATATTTTTAGTGCTGTATAAATGTCACTTAAGAAAATTAAGAGAGACCCCATCATATTTTGTTTCGCTGCAGTCGGGGGTCAGTGGGAGGAGTCTGAGGTGGTGAACTCCACGCAGGGTTTCTACATGCTGACCGACCTCCAACCTGGAACCGAGTACCACCTTGTGGTCATGCATGGAAACGAGACACAGTGGGAAGATGTGACACGAACCAAGGGACCAAGTACGTGTTTGTTTTCCCAATTCTACCTCAACTGGTTGGGTGTTTCCGGGTTTGAATCCTTTCTGTGAGGACTTTGTATGTTCTCCCCGTGTCTGCGTGTCTCTCCAGGTTCTCCAGCTTCCTCCCAAATCCAAAAACATTGAGCTGAGGTGAATTGATCATTCCAAATTGCCTGTAGGTGTGAATGTGGGCGTGAATGCGCAAGAAGCGCAAGAAGCGGTCAAGAATGAATGAATGTATTTATGAATTGTTTAGGTGTTAGGTTATCTGCCTATAACAATCCAGTTGGGTCAGTAAATCCTCACAACTTTAGCTGACAGGGAAAATGAACGGAAAAAATTTGCCTGGACACCTGATGTTTTCATGATTCAAGAGGGCCATTGATATCGTGAGACAAAATGACTGATGATCTCTCTCCGTGTCTTAGTTCCGACACAGATGTCCAGTGGGTTTGCCACCCAAGGCTGGTTGATTGGACTCATCAGCGCTATTGTGCTGTTGCTGCTCATACTGCTCATCCTTTGCCTTATCAAACGCAGTAAAGGTGGAAAATATGCAGGTAGAAGGCACACTTAGCTCGATGTACTCGTATTCACTTGCACATGTATATCCTTCAGTTCACAGTTTGATATTGAGTATTTTCCTACAGTCAAAGACAAAGAAGACAAGGAAGTGGACTCAGAAGCTCGGCCAATGAAAGATGAGACCTTTGGCGAGTACAGGTGGGCGATCTCTCACTCTGGTCACACCAGATTGATATCACAAATGATAACTAAACTACCACAAATGCCAACTGCCTTAATAAACGAATGCTATTAACAAGTTAACTAACAAGTTAGCAAGAAACAAAACTTCAAAACTGTTCTGTAACAAGTTACTGCTAATGTAGCTTACCTCTTTTTTAATCTCTGAGTTTATGTATCAGTCATTGTGTCAGACTATATTTGGGATTGAAACCTTTGATTTCTCCATCACTTTCCCGTTATTTTTTTTTGTCATTCCTTTCTAACTCCCACCCACTTCTTTCTTTTTTCGATGCTGTGCCTACAGATCTCTAGAGAGGTGAGGAAGCTAACCTCCTCATTAACCGCATGCTTTGGCTTCTCATATTCATGACTGTGTTGTGATGGTGTTCCAACAAAACGACTGAGAATCAGATTTATGTGACCCCAGCCATCATATGATGGTAATCTTTGCTGTACTTTGTTTGACAACCTTCAGTGATGGAGATGAGAAGCGTTCTGACAGCCAACCGTCTCTTTGCGGGGAAAGCAAGCTGGGCAGCGACGACTCTTTGGCCGAGTATGGAGACAGCGTGGACATCCAGTTCAATGAGGACGGCTCCTTCATTGGCCAGTACAGCGGACGGGGGCCTGTTACCCACGGCAATGAAAGCTCTGGCCCCCCCTCCCCGGTCAATGCTGTCCCGCCTCCACCCGTTGCTCCATCTATGTCTAGCATCCTGAATCGGCCTAGCTAGACACAAAAATATAACCAAAATCAACACCCATACACACTGCCTGCCTGCAACAGACGACAAAGGGACAGACCTCTCCTGACTCCAATGCCCATAACGTTGAACATCAGACGTACGTACGCCGTTTCAGAACATTCCACAGGTTAACACAGCCGTTTACAGGAAGACGAGTCTTTTCTACTGCTAGTTTAAACACACATCCACAAGCAAACACATGAAATTAAACCATCCACTCATTGAAGAAAAAGATGGAGGAAAAGAGGATGTAGCGCCAGCTGGTCCTTCAAAGTTAGCTAGCTAAGTGTTTGCTAAATCAGATCTCCGTGCTTGGTCTTACCAGGCAAACTAGTTGTTATCCATCCGTCCATCCATCCATCCATCCATCCATCCATCCATTTTCTTATTATTATTCCGGTCCAAGTTGCGGTAGCCCAGTAACACTTCCCTGAATCTCCTGGTTGATTATTGAGGTGTCCCCAGTCTAGATGGGATATAAAATCCCTTCTGTGAGTTCTAGGTGTAACTGGTAGTCTACTTCCTGTTGGACTTGCCAGGAAGATCTCCATTAGTGCCCGGAAGGCATTCTAACTATGCCTTCCTAAACCACCTCAACCAGCTCCATTCGACGTGTAGAAGCGGCGGCTCTAAATCCGAGTTCTACCTGGAAATTCAATCTCTTCTCCCAACAGCAGCCACTGGTATTAGGCATCTTATTTTACCAGAGCTCAAACCACAGGCGAACGCCTTAATGCAGATTCACCAGTAGATTAAGAGTTTTGCCTTCCGACGCACCCGTCCTCAAAATTGTCTGAGAGGTGAAACTTACATGACCAAACACAACTAAATACTGCATAGGTTTCATTTTTCATACACCATTCCAATGCACAGATCTTTTCACGATGATGCTAGATCACTGCCACCTGCTGGTGCGGAGGGTTATTTTCTCTAATGCAGGTGTTGGTCGCTCATTTGCTGTAGTGGTGTGTTCAAGTGCAGCTCTCTGATTCCAAATTTACAAACAGCTGGTGCAATGCAGTTCAGGAGAGGAAGATGATGGCTGATGCGATGAAGAGTCAGACAACGGTCCAACATGATATTTCATATTAAATAAACAATAAGTCGCATTTAAAGTCATAATCAATTTTTATATGCGGTTTCAGTTTTACTTTTTTTTTTTACTTCTCGTGCATCATTGTCAAACGTCTCCACTGTGTGTGTTCTTGTTAATGCTGTTTCTGTTATTGATTTGTATTTGTGTGTGTGTGTGTGTGTGTGTGTGTGTGTGTGTGTGTGTGTGTGAGCATCTAGAAATGCTATTTATTGATGAGTCTCAAACCTAAGATACACACCGCCTCTGTGGCGTTTAAAGAATCATTTAGTCGATGTTCAGCGTACGAGTTTAAAGATCAACTACATTGATCTTCCATGCTCTCCATCCCCGCAGTGATGGGAGATCTGTTGCCTTAAGAGAGAACGGTTGAGCCTCCTCTCCTTCTTTCTACTGTATTCATCTATCCATCCTTCCATCCATTCATCAGTTACCAAATCATGCTTTCCTTTTTCATCTTCCTGTTAGCTCAGCTGGTCAAAACGCATGATAAAGATGTTACGGTGGCCCTGAGAGGACATATCGTAATTTACACTGTGCGTGTCGTTGAGCTTGACTGACCCACAAAGCTTTGTAGAAATTACTTTTGTTTCATTTGAGAAATTTTGAGGAATTCCCCATTAGATCATTTTAAACAGGATGGATATGTCTTATCTCAGTTAATTATAAAAACACAGAAAAGAAGGAAACAGTGAAGCTAAGGGACATCTGTTTATCCTTAACATTATGACGGCATTAGTTTTCCACAAAATCGATTTCCACTAAACTTGTGGAGGGACAAGCTGCAGGTTAGAGAAGCTAAAGCTTTCTGTTACACGCTGGACAAGCCTTCAAATTTCTTCATTTATTTATTTTTACATGTCATGTTGTCTTAAGTGTGTTGAGCTTCCAGGGCCACCGTAGAATCATAGACAAACACACCCACCCACACACACACGCACACGCACACACACACTCACACACACACACAAACAAACACACGGATGCCTCATGAGACCATCCCATGTAGCAAAACCCCATCGGACCCTCAGGAGGAGGAGGGAGGATGCAGGAAGGCAATGACAAACAAGAATTAGAGAATCTGCTGAATCGTTCTCTGAATGTAAATAGAATATTGAGATTGTCATTTTTTTGCTTCTTTTATAAAATGATTGAATGTTTTTTTTATTCTTCTGCTCCGTGTTGATTTGTGCTGCAGCTTTTGTATCTTACTATGTCTCCTCACTCCGTTGTCTCCTCTTTGGTTCTCCTCTTTTGACCACTAGTAGCTCAGAGACGTTTAGAGAAGACCAGTGATTGAGTTTATCACCTAGATTTACAGCATTTGTACACCTCAGTGGAGGAGGGCGCCATCATGAGATCATGAGATCATGCCTTCTACACTGACTGTAAATCAATCTTATTTTTATGGCTTCAATATCTGAACCAACTCAGTCAGAAAAATGAAGGAGGGTCAGGAACCCAGAACATCCTGTGGGTTCGTTAATGTTTATAGAGAGGGAGCATCGAACTCGGGTCACATGACCCAGAGCTCTCATGATTATATTCTGTTACTATTTTTATTATTGTTGACAAACAACGTGTTAGTCTCTCAGTGAGTTCTGTCCTGTCCAGGAAACACTTCCTTTTTGTCTCACTAGTGGGTCAGTCCATCAGTGAACATCCACAGCAGGCAGCCTGTCTGTCTGCTCCCGCTAACTGTACAGCCTGTCTCTCTGCTCCTAATGACTGTACAGCTTGTCTGTCTGCTCATAATGACTGTACAGCTTGTCTGTCTGCTCATAATGACTGTACAGCCTGTCTGTCTGCTCCTGTCTGACTGTACGGCCTGTCTGTCTGCCTTAGTTGCAGTCTTTTGCAAATATAAACACATATAAAATATAAAAATAAAACCCACTAAAGGACAAAAACAATATAAATAATAGCAATACTACTCATGATAACAACAACGCTATTATCAGTTCTGATGATGTCATCAATAATTAACATGATCAGCATCCGAGGATCTAACAGGCTTTTGATAACAGTGGAGATGGGGGATGGGGTGGCTGTAGTGTGTGTGTGTGTGTATGTATTTGTAGATTCCACAAACATACACACACATGGGGGGGGGTATGAGGGGTACTGCAATATTGAGGTGTGCTGATGTTGTGCCTGCTTGTTGCATTGTGCGCTGTTCTGTAGCTGACAAACTAACCCCAGACTGTCAACTAATAAATAAACATGGACGACACATATCCTGAACTGTGTGTGTTTGTTTGTGTTTGTTTGTGTGTTTGTCAACACATCTACGGATCCAGACCCAACTATGTCCTCTTAAAATAATCAGAATCCTCGATTTTTATTTTTTTTTTCTCCCTGGGAAAAAAATTCAGTCTCACAAATTATGAGGAAGTAGAATTAAAAAAGTGAATCACACACCCTCCTACTTGGTTTCCGTGGAATCGGTTCAGTACTTCATGCGTGACAAACCCACATGCACCACAACCCAAATCTGCAAAACACATTTCTAGTGACACTCCAGACAAGAGGAGAGCCGCGGTGCACCACGGGAACGATCGGAAAACCTGGAAGAACCTGGTCATGTTTGCATCGATATCTGGGGACTAATTAACGAGCCGTGGGTTGTGCGCGTATCCGCGGACGATCACGTCGCGGAGGACACGCGTGCGCGCACACACACACACACACACACTCACAGGACAGATCTGGGTCATGAATGAACCGGGGACCAAGCAGCACTGTGGCGTGGGGGTGACGCTCCGGCACCTGCGGCCGCTAGGTGAGTGCCGACAACACGCGCACGCAGCTAACAAACAGTACATAAACATTCGCGCGTGCACGTCACACTTTTAATACCATTCATTTCCGTACGCACGCCTGCGCGGGCCCGTGACGCAAACTGCGTATCATTCATCAGTCATTGATCACGGAGCGGAGCGCGTGGTTGGACGTCAAAGCCGCCGCTCACCCAGACGCGGAGGCGCGAGGCGCCTCAGAGCCACGGGCGATCCCACGCGCCTCCTGCACGAAAACCCGCGTGCACAATGTTGCGTAACGGTGGCGGGGTGTTAGCGGGGGCTCGCGACATATGGTGCAGAGTGTCCCGCTGAGCGGAAGTGGACGACGGGAGGGTCGCGTGTCCTCCGCTCCAGCCAGCGCGTCCGTTAGGAGGGGGGCGGGAGAGGCCTGGGGGGAGGGCGCCTGGGGGGGGGGCCTTGGGGGGGCTTCAGGAGTTTATTTTGTGCCGGGGGGGGGGGGGCAGCCCCATGATGAGGACGGAACCACGTGGCTTGACGTGAAGAAACAAATGGAGTCCGAGCAGAACGGTCCGGCCGCTCGGCGGCCGCGGAGGCGCACGCGGTGTGAGAGCACAGGTGAGGCTTCATGACGTCATGGATCGATCGCGGTGTTCGCTCGCTCGCGCGCGCGCACACTCACACACACACACACGCTGCATGTAGAGCAGACGCGTAAAGACGTAGACCCCTACCGGGCGTTTAGCGGCGTCAGCATAAGCAGGGCCCGTCTTAGTCTGACTCCTGATTGGTTAGACGCAGCGATGACGTCACGTAGCTGAAGAGTTCTGTCCAGCAAACAGATGGAGGGAAAATGATTCTCGGATGTTATCTAACAGGTTCAGGATAAGGGTTATCGTCTATGATTGATCAGTTATTGACAAGTGAACCACACCAGAACTGTTGAAACAGATCAATGCAGCAGAAATCAAAGATTCCAGTGTCTCCAGTTTTTCCTAGAGACTCTTGAGCTGCAAAACAGATGCAGGTTTTAGCAGCCTTCCTGCGGAATCTTATCTCATTCCTCTCAGACAAAAGCTTCCATTTCTGGAATATTCCCAGTTTACCTGCTGCAGGTGCTGCCTTCAAATCCCACCAGACATTAAAAGCAGGCAGCTTGTCTGGAACCAGAACTTATTCACCTGGATCGCTTTAGCTGCTCCTCCGTCAGATAACTTCAGATTTGGATTCTTTTGTGTATGGGTGCAAATTCTGGATAATTTTTGTACTTTTTAATTATGTGTTGGGAATGGGTTTTTTAAAATAAATTTTCCCAACATGAAGGAAAATAATGATAAATCATCTTGTGACTATAAACTGGTTTCACTGGATCACTTTTGAACTTCTCATCCAAAATCCACATGTTTAAAAAAAACCCCAAAAACATGACCGTGCAAATTAAAAGCACGCCCTCAGCACACATTCTGCCTGTTCTTTCACGCTAAACCACTTCCTGTTTGCTGGGACAAAGTTTAGAGTTCTGCTTTCTGATTGGTGAGTCACCTCCCTCACGGCTTTGGTGAGACGGTGAACACCACTGACTGCGGACCAATCAGAGGCGTGCCGCGCTTTGCGGCAAGGCAATCGGGCGAGACGACCGGCTGGAATCTCCTCCCACCATGATAACCAGTCTGCTTACCTGAGCAAGCCGGTTCATCCTTCCTGCCGTCAGACACGCTAACACTGCAGAGAGGCGTGCACACACACACACACACTCTCTCACCTGCATGCTGAAGCCATGTCGGAGACACAGAGGAAGCTGACTCAGACGCCCCTGGAGAAGACCTGGGTGCCGTGGATGAAGAGCCGGCTGAAACAGCGGCGAGGCTGTGAGTACTCGGTTCAGCCTGACGAGTTCCTACTTGCATTAAAGGAGGTGCTTCTCTGTCTGACAGAACTTATGAAACTGTTGGGTGGTGTGGATCTCCTGTGGTGCGTTCCTCTCTGTGAGAGACCCAAAGGTCGTTCACCCCAGAGGGTCAACGTGGACGCCCGTTTCTGCTGTGATGATCCGACAGTTTTACCTCCACGCAGGAGATCTTTGGTTTCTCAGCCACTGGTTTTGTTTACTCCAAAAGTTTCAAACTGCTTCATGTGACCTTTTATTTTTTGGAGAGGTTGGATCTAAGCTAGGCTAGGCTAACCAACTCAGGCATGACAGTGCCATCGATCTTCTCGCCCGACTCTCTGCAGGAAAGTCAATAATACATGAACACCAACATTTACTAAACTGTTGAGTGATTCTATTGATGGTTCTTGTTATTTAACGCTGTGTGTTTGTGTGTTTTAGCATCCGTGCCACAGTTCACCAACTCTCCAACGATGATCGTGATGGTGGGCCTCCCGGCCAGAGGGAAGACCTACATCTCTAAAAAGCTCACCAGGTACCTGAACTGGATCGGCGTTACAACGAAAGGTAAAACCTGGCAACGTGTGGAGATTTGATGCTGCTCTGCCGCAATTTGAAAAATGCTGGCAATATAAAAATGTCACGTGGAAATCGTCTTACCTTAGTCAAATTTATATTAAAGAGATGAACTTGCTAATACTGGTTTTGTGTCATGAGAAAAGGTGTGCAGTTTTGAGGCAAGGGAAATTGGGCAAAAGTCAAACAAGCTTATTTTTAGAACGGTGAAAAAAAAGTATGTTAGGAAAGATTCGTCTCAGAATGAAGAGACACTCGCAAAACTATCAATTCTCAAAGTCTTGAGGAGTTTATTCCATAAAATGAGTTCATATCCCAAAATTATAACCTTTTTTAAAGATGCTTGCGCAAAGTCATGAAACCATGGCGACGCTTCTTTTTATGATGCAGCGTTCAACGTTGGGCAGTACCGCCGACACGCCACGCAGGCTTACAACAGCTTCGAGTTCTTCAGACCGGACAACACCGAGGCCATGAAGATACGCAAGTATGAATCTTAATCCAGACAGGAGCTAACGGCTAACACTGTTAGGAGCTAACGGCTAACAATGTGTGACCGTGCATGGGAGTGTAGTGCGGGGTTGTCGTTGTGTGTTTGTTTGTCATCCATGTGTTATCTGTTGTGCACAGAGCCTGTGCTGTGGCTGCCCTGAAAGATGTGTGCGACTACTTCACCAGAGAACTGGGGCAGGTCGTGGTGAGTTGTCTCTGCTGACCCCCTGTGGACAAAATTAGTTACTACAGGTTTGGTGACTAAATAAAAAGTCAGTGCTTTTCGACTTCTGATCGTCATCTGGTTTTGTCTTGAAGGTGTTCGATGCCACTAACACCACCATCGAGCGCAGAGAGGTCATCCTCAGCTTTGCCAAAGAAAACGGTTACAAGGTGTGTTGTTGTTGTTGTTTTTGTGGGGGGATTACAAAACCTGAAAAATGAAACTCCTGCTAGTTTCTCTCTTTATTGTGTTTTCAGGTTTTCTTTGTGGAGTCAATATGTGATGATCCAGAAATCATCGCTGAGAATATTAAAGTAAGTGTTAACGTGTTCCTCGATGGAGAACAGTTCTGCTGCTTTCAGCGGAATATTACTTTCTCTTCCTGTTTTTATTATTTTCATTTCCTTTGTTACATTAAAAAAAAAAAAAATTGTTCTTTTTGCAAAAAAATAGGTTTTGATTTTAGATTAATTTAAAATTTTACCATTTTAACATACTATATAAATGATCAATAAGTCATTTTTTAAAGCGAAAGTTAATACAGTATTTAAGTTAAAAGTATTTTTTCATCGGTAATTGTTTAACATGAATTCAACCAATCAGAGCCCATCTCTGTTTCCTTTAAAGCCAGGTGTTTCTCACCTGGAGCTAATATTTAACCGGCGTCACCAATCTAGTGATGGAGCCAATCAGATCTGATGAACAATAAAGCAAATCAATAATAATTTCCCTTTGTTTTATTACTGTTTAAAAATCACGTCTGAGCACAAGACATGGAAGCGCTCACTCTTGGCAGCCTTACAAACTGTTGCTCTATGTATGAAGTGAATATGAGAGACTACCAGAACGTTAACGTTTGATTCGTCCCCTCAAACAGCAGGTGAAGCTGAGCAGTCCGGACTACGTGGGCTGCGACAAAGAGGAAGCTGTGGCCGACTTCCTGAAGCGGATCGAATGCTACAAGTTAAATTACGTCCCACTGGACGACGACAAGGACAGGTGATAACAGTCAGGTTTAGACCCACGCCGTTTTTATCCAATCAGTGATGTCGTGAGAAGTCCCGCCTCCTTTCTGCAGGGAGCGACCGTCTGATCTAAACTCATCTATTTTAATGGTTTTGTTTTTGGCAGTTTAGGATTTGTGAGCTTTAAACGTATCTTTTTATTGAATTTAGCCTTTATTTAATTGTAAGTTTGTTGGTTTTATTAAATACGAACAAAAATGTAAAGCAAAAACGATTCCTTAGACGAAGGAGGAGATGAACTGACCGACGACTCTGGTCTTTATGCAGAAACTTGTCCTACATCAAGATCTTCAACGTGGGCAGCCGGTACCTGGTGAACCGGGTCCAGGACCACATCCAGAGCCGCATCGTCTACTACCTCATGAACATCCACGTCACCCCGAGGTCCATCTACCTGTGTCGCCACGGAGAGAGTGAGCTCAACCTGGTGGGGCGCATCGGGGGAGACTCTGGGCTGTCACAACGTGGGGCACAGGTGTGTGTGTGTACCTGACCCTAGCTGAAAATAAACTGTTTTAAAACCAGACTAAAATACTTAAAGGTTTCTTTGAGGAAAATAAGAATCGAACGATTTTTAATCTGCAGCTGATTTTAAAATAACGGTCATGTGACTAAGTATGATGAAGCCAATGGAGTCATGTGACTGTGTGTCAGTTTGCCAGTGCTCTGGCTTCGTACCTGCGTGAACAATCCATTAAGGACCTGAAGGTGTGGACGAGCCACATGAAGAGGACCATCCAGACAGCAGAGGCGCTGGGAGTCCAGTACGAGCAGTGGAAGGCCCTCAATGAGATAGATGCTGTGAGTGTGTGTGTGTGTGTGTGTGTGTGTGTGTGTGTGTGTGTGTGTGTGCGCTGGTATGTGTGTGTGTGCGTGGTCAGAGACACTCATTTGTTCTGCGTTCTCAGGGGGTGTGTGAGGACATGACATACGAGGAGATCCAGGAGAATTATCCAGAGGAGTTTGCGCTGAGGGACCAGGACAAATACAGCTATCGCTACCCCAAAGGAGAGGTGAGGAAGAGGAGGAGTCCTGGAAATGTTTACGTCTAGGAGTCCTTAAAGGAGCAGTTCACCCAAAATTTAAAATCCAGTCATTATTGTCCTCAGTTTCATGAAGTAGGACCATGTGAGTCAGGCCTGATCCAAAGTTGCTGTTAGCATTAGCTCGTTTAGCTTGCTTGATGTAGCTTTGCTGGCTACAGCCACAGTGGAGTAAAGGTTATGGGAAAAGCTATGGGAAAAGTTTTGAAAAAAATAAATACGTTTTTATCAACTTGAGCCACGACTGACGAACAAAACCCCTGATTTGACTGATCATCGTTCCAGCGTCTGTTTGTGTTTGTGTTTGTCTGTCTGCCACCAGTCCTATGAGGACCTGGTCCAGCGTCTGGAGCCGGTCATCATGGAGCTGGAGCGGCAGGAGAACGTGTTGGTCGTGTGTCATCAGGCCGTCATGAGGTGTTTGCTGGCCTACTTCCTGGACAAGAGCGCTGGTGAGGGAAACGACAAAGAAGACATCATTTGATTTGATGTGTTTATTTCAACAAACTGACTTCTGTTCCTCCATGTGTGTCAGCTGAGCTGCCCTACCTGAAGTGTCCTCTCCACACGGTCCTGAAACTCACCCCTGTCGCCTACGGTCAGTCATCCTGCTGAACCCTCAGTTGCTTCCTGTCACATTCTGATTGGTCAGAACCGCCCTGAAATCTTCCTGTTTTCAATTTCTGGTTTTTCTACCTCAGGTTGTAAGGTGGAGTCTGTCTTCCTCAACATTGAAGCCGTTAACACTCACAGGGACAAACCAGTGGTACGAACCTCGTTCTGCTAAGTAGTTTTAGCACCTTAAACAAGCTTTAATTTCAATCAGAATCAGAAATAATAGTTTGTCTCCTCTTCAGAATGTGGACGTGGATCGAGACCCAGCAGAGGCTCTGGGGACCGTCCCGGATCACATCTAGCGGAGGAGGGAACCTGCAAAGTGTCCTTTTTAATTTAAACAACCATAGCGTTTGTTTTTATTGTGAAGAACCCTTGTGACTTTCCTTCTGTGGCATTTCCAGTGTAAAAGCACTTTATGATGCCAGCCTCAGCCAAATGTCTGCGATTCCTAAACTGTGAAAAATGAAGTAAAACGATATGCAGACATTCTGCATCTGCGCCGTCTGGACCGTCTTACCAAAACACCAGGAAGCACAGATCTCTGGTTGTGAGTTCATCGTGCTTAAAGAGTGAAAGCAGAGGCGTTTGGCACTTTACCCGTCCAGAAACCAGGATGTGCCTCACAGACACACACACACACACACACACACACACACACACACACGATTGGTCTATGCATCCTTAAACAGACACACACTCTAGAAGCAAATTAATGCTGTTTTAACTGACATTTTAATCAGAAGTGGAGCCTTTATATATGGAAATATTACAAATGTGTGGGGTTTTTTTTTGTTGTTTACTGTGTTGTGATTCTGTTTACGAGGGTTTTAGCTTGAGGTTCGGGGTCTGTGTTACAAAAAAATTTTGGTCCTCTGAAAGTAAAGTACCCAAAACGTTGGGTACCAGTAGCTGGTCTTGATTGGTCTACTAGTCCGTATCCCTCAGGGTGCAGCCCTGGGCCGACGGCAAAGCCTTCCCAACATAACATGAACAAAATAATTAGCTTCTTTGTTCGCTCTGTATATAAACTGCTGAGATAGCATTCTGGCTGTGTGGGCGTGGCTCTTCAGAAACTTTATTCGTAACTGTTGTGTCAAATAAGAACCTAATTATGTGCCACAAGAGTCCAGATCTGCATGCAGGTAGCCGTCAACTTTATCAACACCAGACCTGAAATCTGCTCTATCTGGACTTTGTAGTTTTCCCTTTCAAACATCCATAGTGTGTATTTTTGTGCAACAAGCATGTTACACACAATTACACACACAGGTCAAGGTGATTCTGGTCTGGGTCTCAGAGGAGGCCCAGACTCTAACGTTGTATGAAGGATTTATCTCCTGTTTGATTCACACCTTCATTAAAGCCTGTTGTTGCACAGGGACATGGTGACACAAAAATATTTTATCTGTACACACACACACACACACACACCACCTGTTTATCCGTGGTTACGTGTTAAATAGAAGTTCTGTCCACATCGGTGCAAACTTGTATTTTTCCTGTGGCAGGGCATCTTGGTCTTTGTACGTTTAATTTTCTAGTTGAATAATGGAGATGTCATGTGAATGAATGTTATAGAAATAATCTGGGTTTGCACTACAATGAATTTAAATCATTTGTTATCCGTCCTCCTTTTGTCTTATTCACATCTGTTTAGTAAAGTTTGCAGAATCCTGCTGACAATCAAACCAAAATCCATTGATCTGATTGGTCAACAGCTGTTTCATCTTTGAAGACAAAATCCTTTAAATAAACCTTTATTTCTTCAGAGCTTGCTGTCAGCGCCCTCCTGTGGATGTGTGTCACATCAGGTGTGGAGTGTGAGATTTAGGTCAATCAGTCCACTGGTTTCAACACTTTTATTTTCCCCAACACTAAATAATTGACTCCAATGTACAGACAATAAAATGAAACCCTAACTTGTGTGTCGTGTCATTAATTAACTCTTACCCACTCCACCCCACCCCCACATAAAACACCATGTATATCTTCTGAACCAAACTAAAATGATTCCAGAGAGGAAACACTTGGAAACGATTCACAAAGATGACATCACATAATTTTAAGAACAGGAAGAACAGAAACTAAACGGCCACAGATGGATGCAGGTGATGGAAACAAATCCTTGTGATACTGGAATGGTCATCTCTGGCTACTGGTGTTGGCCTGGGAGCTGGGGGTGGAGTGGGCTTCCCGGTACTGCTGGGTCCAGCTCTTTGGTTCGCGGTCATGAAGCTGGGATCAAACAGCACAAATTCGTCAGGAGCGAGCTCGGCGTTTTCTGACTGCGGTGCAAAACAGATACTTACTTGGCCCATGAACTCCAGGATTTTGGCTTGGGACACCTCCACAGCAGCACGCTGGCCCCATCGAAACTCGTGCTCCACCGGGTCCGTGTGAGGAACTCGCATATACTCCAAGTACCTAAACAGGTTCCACAGAAACACTGAAAACAGCTTTAGCTAGCAAAGCATTTGACACTGCTAGCCTGACGCTGTAATACCAGACCTCCAATCAGTGACTGAACAAAGATAAATGGTTAATGTTTGGCGTCTGCATAGCTTTGAACTTTAGGTTTAATTGCTTTTTATCTCGGTGTATATTACTAGTCAAATTAGAGCCTGGAACCTGAACTGTATTGTGACATTAAGAGATTCATACTTAAAGCATGAATCCTGCACAAACCATCATGGAGAACAGGAACGGGGTGAAGTAGACGGAACTGACATGAAAACAGAATCATAAGATGACTTGTGATGTTTGGAGAGGAAATTTGTCCAGGTAACTTCTACCTGCACACCTTCATCCCCGTCTCCTCCTGCTCTGTGGTGTGGTATAAACCAGAGTCTATGGTCTGACAGACACCGGCTCTGAACACACCAGTGGGGCTCCAACCCGCAATCTTCTGATAACAAGTTTGATGGCTTAGCTGACAGAGCTAAACCCCCGCTCACGCAATCCAATTACAGTCAGATCTCTATAATAACAGCATGTGGGAGTCAAATCAGGGGTCTGTTGGATAAAACGCACCTCCTCTGCTTTTCTGTTTAACATCTGTTCCCTTTCTGTGATGCATGATGGGAAATGATCTCTATAAAATACTGTAAATGAAATCCTTCAGTATATCATAAAATAAATTCGATCAGAGGTTTACCTTTGTCGCACAAACTCGTCTGTCACCACCCGCTTCACATCACCAAACTCTTCATGCTTCTTTCTGGAGAGGTCATAAATCGTCACGGATGTGTTATTAACACGTCATCATGTTATAAAAACTCACGTTTAAATTAATGTCATCTTACCCGGGGTCGACACGCAGTTTTTTGAGAAAGTTCCAGATCATGTCTGCAGCACAACCCAAACATGTCAGTTATTACACATGAACGGATGGTGAATGTGCTTATAGAGAATTAAGGGTATCACTCACTTTCTCTGACGACGCCTCCTTTCATGAAGATAATACTGAGGATGACAAACAGCAGACCCAGCTTTGGATTGGACGGGCTGCTGCAAACACAAAACACAAACACGGACGTGATTTACAAAAAGGGAGTCACGTACCATCATTCACTCTCTCCAACACTCACCTGACTGGTGGGGCTCCCTCAGCACCCTCCAGCTTGTTGATGAGTATGTACACGTGGTTTTTGGAATCGATTTCAACCAGTTTAAGGCCAAAAACCTGAAGAATACAGCGGAAAATTATAGCATTGAATGATTTTAATGTTTAGTATGACAACGTTTGGCGGATTCCAGTGTTTTCTTAGACCTGGTCGAACGTCCGCGCCACCCTCTTCATGATCTCTGGAAAAATGTTCCTGTACTCCTTCAGTACGTGTTTGACAAGATCTGTTTAAAAGTTCAATTTAAGATTAGGACATTATAAAAAACTAACCCTCTGACTGCATCTTCCTCTTGTCATCACACTGTAAAGTAGTGCAGCTTTACCTGCGCGCCGTATGGGAATCTTCTTTTGGTCCTTCACTAAAAAATACTGCACAACCTCAGCCGCCTGCAGGACCAAAAGATCAGACATGGAATCAAACACCGAGGTGTAAAAATCAATTATTTTGATCACCGATTCTGGAATTTTGTGGCTCTTCACTTTTTGGTCAACTTGCAGAGGCGTTAGTTTCTCCAGGCCTTTCTGGACTTGTGATGAACTCGGTAGGGTGAAGGACAGGTCATCCTCCTCTTCCGGAGATAAAGTGCTGCCGGATCGCCTCTGCATGACAGTTCAAAAGTACAACACATCATATTATATATTATATCAAACACATGACTGCATCCAACACCCCAGACATCTATTGTCCAATAGCTACACTTCAGCATGGGAAAATAATTCAGGATTCATTGTCTGGGTTTTTCTAATGAGGCAGATGAGCTGGAGTCAGGTATAAGGATAAATTAGCCAAGAGATACTCTTCTTTTTCACCTAGATGCCCTTTCCATGACAGCAGAAGTACAATAGTGAATGGTGAGCAGTAGAAACGAACAGAAACGAACTTACTCCGCTCTGACTGTGCGGTGTGCTGGACGGCCTCTTCCTTTGCGTCATAATGCCTGATAAACACAAGAAGACAGAACCGCGGGCCGCTCATCAAACGTTGTGTGGCGTGAATTTAAAAACAAAACAGGTTTTAACCAGACGGACAGCGCGGACCTAAAGACCGTAGCAACTAAGTCAACGTTAGCAAACCCGGCAGCGTTAGCTAACGAGCTACGTGGACATCCACGTCAAAAGTCTCCAGTGTGTAAAATAAAGTAAAAAAAAAAAAAAAACCCTCAATGAAAACCATAGTTCACTTTGCTTTACGTTAAACTACTAACTTGTTTCCACAATGTGAAATTGTCTCTCCTACCCGCTGTCGTGTGTTTGGGTGCCTGTTGATGACGTAATTGAGAAGCGCTAAATTGTTGTATGTATGTTTTTTTTTGTTTTGTTTTTTTGTTTAGCAAAACAACAGTGTATGTAATAGTAAAATTAAAAAAAAAACACGTTACAATTAACCATCAAAGTAATTTATATTTAGACGAAAATCTCATTTTGAACTATTAATTCAGGGAATTGATTTCAAGGCGCCTATTGATGACGTATGAGGGGCGCGGCTTTCACTTCGTTGAAACGCAGAATACGTATTTACGTATCATGCCATCTTCAGAAATGGACAGACAAAAGAAAGACAAACAATGACCTTCACCCTGGATTGTTGTGGAAAAAAACATATCTGAGAATAACTTGAATTTTCAAAATTAAAATAAATAAGCATACGAGAAATTGGATGGATGGATGGATGGACGGCCGGCCAGATGGATTTGTGTTTGGATTTCACAATAATATCAGCATTTCTAAGTCATATAAGCAGCAGATGTGTTTGTTGGATTGATATTAAAAGCCACCTTAATAATTATAAACTTATAAAATTATTCTTGTCATGATCAGAATTACTCACTTGCATCAGTTCCTGATTGCAATCGTTACAGCAAAAACCACAATGAATGGAGTGCACTAGTCTAAAACAAAGCATGTAAGCCTAAATCCTCCTCTCGTAACATCAGATTTTAAAAATTCCAATATATTTCTTGTTTATTAATTGAAGCATACATTAAAGTTGAAGTTACTTATTTCTTCCGGTGGAAATGATCAAGACCTCTGACAGATGTGTGTGTATTTCTGTGGGGGAGTCTTTCCAATAACATTTGAATGGCGGGCCGTTTACTGATCAGTAGTCGCTTCCCTTCCGTTTCCTGATTTATACGCAAGAATCACACTAGCAGTATAACAAACCCATCCATCCATCCATCCATCCATCCATCCATCCATTCATCCAACCATCTTCATAACCACTTCTTCCACTTTTTGCAGGTCATGGGTCGCTGGAGCCTTTCCCAGCAGACTTTTGGACGAGAGGTGGGGGACACTCCAGGTGCGACGCCAGTGCGCCATGGAGCGCAGTATAACACACTATTACTATTATTAATCTTACTCTTGTCTTACCTGAATCTGCACTTAAATAATAATTTTTAATTTAATAAGTCTGATGAGTCACAAAATCTGAAAAAGCTAACCCTAAGTTTCATTCCTGTTTAAAAGATATCTGGTATGTAATCCAATCAGCAGTCATCTTTTTTGAAAGCAGTTTTTCTGGTAGATCTTGATGCTCTGTTTCATTATTTGTTCTTGTGTTTTATTTATCTTTATTTGTTTACTTATTGATGTGTTGGGTTGTGTATAATTTTAATTTGCACTCTGAGCAGCAGGCGTCCAAGATTTGGGCTTGGACCAAACCACAGCATTATGTCTACTAACACCCCTGAAGTCGGATTTTCAGAGTCGCCAACTGCAAGTCTTGTAATGTAGTACTTGTAATGTTCTTGTTTTTACTTAGAACTTTATGCTAGCTTCAGCTAGTTGTTCATTCTTTTTACTCCTGCTGGATAACTCACACACTGCTACCTACTAGTGACACTTTTGTTAACACTTGTCATCACAACCCCCTTCCAAACATGTGAGAATAACATGAATCACAAATCTTTTTTTTTTTTTAAACTGTGCTACAATGTCAACATCTGTCTTTCACTGTTTATCTGTTGAACAAGTCATCCTTGTTCTATGCGCCTCTCCGGATGCTTCTTTGGTGTGGTAGACCTTCTGAGTGTGACATTCACTGAGGGAAGTGAAGGAGCCTCATTGTGTTGCATAGCTGGTGTAACACCCACTTGTTCAGATCCTGCCCCCTCTATCTGAACCTCAATATCCTGAGTCTGGAGAAAAAACCTTTCATGTGTGTGATGACAGACTGTGCTGATGTACTGGAAAGCTGTGCAACTTCTGGGTAGTTAGAGTAATAGTCAATCATCAGAAGATAGTCCTTGCCATGCAGATTAAATAAGTCAGTGCCCACCTTTTGCCATTGTGCAGTGGGTAGTTCCGCAACAAGCGTCGGCTCCTTTGTTTGTAATGAAGCTTGAGGCATGTTTCCCATTTCTGTATCATTTCCTCTATATCTTCATTGATGCCTGGCCAATAAACCTTCTCTTGCTCTCCTTTTACATTTCTCCACTCCCAGATGTCCCTCATGGATGCGCTGAAGGATGTCTTGACGCAGAGATTGTGGGATGACAATTCTGTTTTGTCTCAGCAGCAGTCCATTAGCCCTACACAAACCTGCATGCACAGGGTAGAACCCTGGGCAGTCTTCTCACGATCATCCATTTTGGATATTGTGGGTCACCTTCTGCAGCAACAGATCTTTTGCTGTCTCCTGCACAACTTTCTGCAGCATGACATCTGTTGTTGGGAGAGAAGCATTCATCATGTTTACATGTGTCTCAGCATCATCGGACACAGGGCTGACCAGCACATCACTGCTCGCAGCTGGTGCTTGTGACAAAGTGTCTGCCAGTACAATGTATTTTCCTGGTGTGTAAATGAGGTCAAAGTCATAACGCTGCAACGCCATCATCATGTGCTGCTTTCTGGGTGACATATCACTGAGATTCTTTTTTCTGATTGAGATGAGGGGTTTGTGGTCAGTCTCTGCTGTAAAGGTTGGCAGTCCGTTAACATAACCGTGAAACTGTCTACACCCAAACACTAAGCCCAAAGTCTCTTTTTCAATTTGAGCATAGTGTTGCTCAGTATCTCATTGATCGAGAGGCATATGCTCCAGGGTGCCATTTATCTTCATGCATCTGGAGCAGTGCGGCTCCCAAGCCATCTTTTGAGGGATAAGTATCTCCTGTTACTGAATTAACAGTCTGGACCGTATCATCTGCTCTTGATGACGGTGTGTTAACATCTTCATCGTGTGACACCATCTTTATTAAAAAATGTCTCACTCAAATCATCACTATCGTCTATGTCTTCCTGCACTATGTGCACACCTTGTCCCTTCTTCTTTGAGAGACACATTCTGGCATGATTTTGTCCCTAGCATTTTGCACACTTTTTTCGATAGGCAGGACATTTTCTAGGTCCGTGTTTCTCACCGCATCTCTTGCAGTTGAACACATCTTTATCACTGGTTTTGTTATGATTGTCATTGCTTTTACTTTTTCTCCGTTGTTTTCCTTTCAGTGACACGGTGTTCACTGCTTCATTTTCTTGCTACGTTGCTCCTTGCGCAGGCTGTCTGACAGTCAGTACCTGTCGCCGTAACTATTCTTATAGTGCTGTTTAACGTGAGGTCTGTCTCCCCCAATAGTTTCTCCCAGAGCTTTTTCTCATTAGTCCCAAAAACAATCTGGTCTCTAATCATGGAGTCTCTGAGATCGCCAAAATTACAGGACTGAGCTTTAATCTTAACCCTTGGTCACTGTTTGGGCCCAAAAGTAACATTTTTGTATTTTTCATGTGTTTCTCTACCAATAAATCTGTCAATTAAAAGGCTGAATATATGAAATTTTGCCAGTAATTTTCTTCCATGCTGTTTTCATTTTCTAAATTATGTATAGAATAGCAGATTTTCACGGTGTACATATACACACACACACACACACACACACACATATATATATATATATATATATATATATATATATATGTAAGGAAATTATAATCAAATATATTCTCAGGTTTTGTATTTACTTTGTATTTCATCTAATAATGATATAGCTAAATACATTGTGTAATGGGCGTCCACCGTTCAGAGGCGGATGCCGGCAGTGTAATTTGTCTGGCTCTTTGTTGTAGGTGGAGACACTGGAGACTTGTACGGGAGACTGATACTGGTGACTGACACTGGAGAACCATATAAGGGAAAAACAACCAGCCAGAGAATGACACGATGCATATGTTAATGTATAGCGGCTCATCCTTAAGGTGGAGCCTGGAGACGGGCATAATAAATATCTGAGATTCTCTGGAATGTGTTGTTCCTGCCCATTGTCACGGTTCAGACAACACCAGATTTTGTGTTAGGGACAGAGAACCCAGATCTGCTTAGAAATATTGTATTAGGGTAAAAATACATATTTGATAAACAAGACGGTTTGTTTCTTGTTCTTCCTTCCGGTTTTGAACACGCACAACTGCTCTGGGTGGACTTTGGAATAAAAGTCGGTTTACCTAACAATATATATACTGTATATGATGAAACATGATCTTCATTGTCTGCACCCAGACAATGACCCCAAAATCACCCCACAATACAGACACCTGCAAACATTCATCCAGTAGTTGTAATACCTTTATCAGAAGTATAAAACTGTGCACTAACTTGGAAATATTCAATTTTTTGTGTTTTTCCCATTGGAAGAAAAACATGGTTCTAATGGCAAATTCAATATAAACATATATAATAATAAAAATAAATAATAACCTTTATATCTATGGATAGGTTTGAAGTAATAGAAAAGATGTAACGCATTGAAACAAAAAAAAATATTTCTGTATTACATTTTTTTTCGATTAGATAATGTGTGTAGCCATTTTACTAGGTCCCTGAAAGTTTGCGAAAGATGCCGGGGCTGTAATACATACATATTTAAATAATACATATTAACTCGTGTAGCATATGAAATATACATATAAATATACATATGTATTCGCATATGGTAAACCCGACTCCTGGTACCATGTATTGTTCTTGTTTTATCAATTAATAAAACATCACTTAGAACTTTATGCCAGCTTCAGCCAACTGTTTATTCTGCTGGATAACGCACACGTTACACACACTGCCCACTAGTGGTGACACCTTTGTTAGCACTTATCATTACAGTACTGTACAAGTAAAGTATGAGTACTTAGTGTAGTACTCTAATGAAAGTACACGCTGTCCACAGAGTAACAGCCTCAGGTCCGCTCAGCAGACACCACCGGCTGGCTCTTGTGTCACAGGAGACAAAGTCCAACATCGTCCTACTGATAGACAGACAGACAGGCTGACAGACAGGCTGACACGCAGGTTTGGGTGTTCCAACACCCCCCACCCCACCCGCGGGACATGCAGTCACCCGTCGTGGCGTGAAGCGGATCGAGTCCCGGCTGTCTGCGCGGATCGGACACGAAGAGCGGATGGCTCAAGACGCACGGAGAGTCTCTCCGCTCAAGAACTTTGTGGCGGGAGGGGTCGGCGGTTCCTGTCTGCTGCTGGCGGGACACCCCCTGGACACCATCAAGGTGAGTCCACGAGTCCCTGTAAGTGGGGTCAGCCTCACTCCGTCCACACCAGAGCCGGTCTGTGGGGTCATTCTGGACAGATTGGTGATTAGGTGAAGGAGTGGACAGATTATGGATTAATCCGTTTAAGGAGTCACGAAACAGCAGCGGACAGTCAGATTAGATTAGCCGGTGATTTTAAAGGAAGCAAGAAGTACAAAAGTATATTTGAGTAATAATTAATTGAACCAATGATGTCATCAGCTCATCAGGGTGCGTGAGGAGGAAAAAAATGCCGGAAAAGGGCATTTTGACTTCTGGTTGAGGTCACATTCTGGTTCACCATCACCATCATTAAAAGAAAGATATTTAATTATGATAACAAATACATTCACTCAGTTTAACAGTAAATCAACATTTATTTATATGAACCTTTCCAACAGCAGGGCTAAAAAAAATAAGGTAATATAATTTTTTTTTAAATCATAAAAGGCACATAAAACCGAAAAGGATCGTCCCAGAGCCTTCTCCAGGTCTCTGAAGACAGCTTTACTTACGCTAACAACAGGAATAATTCTTCAGTTTACAAAATTGCACATCACAGAAAAACATCAGTATAGGGAGGATTCCTCACTAACCTAGTAACTAAATCTATGCTAAGACAAACAGCACAACATGCCACAAAAAAAAATACAGGTGAGAACAAGAGGAAAAGAGTGAAAAAAGTCCATGTAAAATCTAAGAAATACCAGCGTGTTACAGAATAACTGGAAGAAAAACAGCAACCTGTGCCACAGATGACTGAACACACACACAATTACACAACAGCTTCATGTGAAATAATGATTAATGATCTATGTGTGATGATGAATGAAGGTCTGGAGGGATCTCAAACCTCCATGCCTGAGCGGCAGACGTTGATGGGTGTTACCCTTATCTGATACCTCAACGGTCCTCCGTTCACATGACCACTGTGTGTGTGTGTGTGTGTGTGTGTGTGTGTGTGTGTGTGTGTGTGTGTGTGTGTGTGTGTGTGTGTGTGTGTGTGTGTGTGTGCATGCGTGTTGTCTACATTTCTAATGTTCAGGTGAGGTTACAGACGCAGCCCAAAGCCTCCTGTCCTCAGTATGTTATCTACACAGGAACGTATGACTGTTTCCGCAAGACCATATCCAAAGAGGTGAACAGCTCACACACACACACACACACACACACACACACACACACACACACACACACACACACACACACACACACACACACACACACAGAATTTTGATCAAATTTTTGATTAAAACCAACAAAAATGTTGTCCCGTTTGTTAAAAAACATTTATAATTGGTTTGTTATTTTGTTTTTCATCAATGTACAGCATTTATAGATAAATTTAATATGCTAGTGGTCATATTTTCATTGCTAAAATCTACTTTTGACTTCAGAATTTGGAATGGACTTATGTATTCTGTGTGTAATTGCTTTGACCACTAAATCAACTTATTGTTTTAAATCTCACAGTGGCGGGTTGGAATAGTGACAGAGTGGAACATAATGATGCTAGCATGGCCAATGTCGAGAATTTATCACTAGGGTTCATTTCTGTAAAACACTGCAACATCATTGCTAGTTCTATTACTTCAACTGTAATCACATATACACAATAACATCAGGTTAATCTTCAGAACATGACAAAAAAATCTTACATTTGGACATGTATTTTTGATCCCTGAGTAAAAATTTTCAAGTTTTGTTCTAGAACAAGAAAACAAAAGATGAAAACGTTTTATTCCGTTGTTCATAACCATAGAAAAACAATGAAACACTCCCACAAGGCAGGTCAACAGAAAGTAGCAGCAGGCCTACATTTACAGTACTTGTTCTGTATAATTGTAATAATTTTTAAGTAACCACTGCTCCATATAGGAAACTTAATTTGCAGTCATTACTCCTTGTCATTATTCCATTGACTGAAAAAGTTCCACAGAGTTCTCTGACCCGCTTCAAAGTAGTTCCACGTGCCTTCTGTCAGTGTAACGATTTCCAAAAGGAACCAGGCGCAAGAGTCAAGGTGTCAATTAATGAGAAACCTTTAACCAGTCCGTAGTCCAAAATCCAAACGGGGTCAAAACCAGAAGAATCAGGGAAAAGATGCCACAAAGGAGGCAGGCAAAATCGTAATCCAACAGACAGGCAAAAGGTCATAAACGGGGCAGCAAAAGACAAAAATCGTGGTCAACAGGCAATGGTCAAAATCTGGAGAAAACACAGACAGGGCAAGGCAAAGCTCGTGGTCGTACGAAAGCGGTGAAACGAATATGGCAAAACAAAACACGGCAGATGCAGATCATCACAGTCAGACCATGCCTTGCCAACTCTGTACTGAACAGATGGAAATTGTACATTTTTTTGTGCTTTGTGCTTATATTTAGTGCAAGGAGCTGTAACTTAAAAAATGCAGGGTGGACTCTCCTGAATAAGTTACCTGAAGATGCTCTGTTACTGGTCTAGAACTTAAGAAACTCATCTTTATCTTCCAAAATTGTTCCGAAAACACCAAATAAAGTGTTTAATCTGATGCCATAGGAAGGAATTGAGAAAGTGATAGAGATTTTGATATTTTGTAATAATTCATTATGAAGAACAATGCCACACACCATAATGATTTTCCCTGTCAATATGGCAGAAATTCCCAGATGTGCTAAAAGCTAACACCACAGTCAGTATGAGACAAATGCAATATAATTTGAAAAGTTGATCAAATAATAGGTTTTGGATGACGGGTTGGAGATGCTCTGTTCAATAGAGAAGTTTTTGATGGATCAAAACTTACCTTTGTTTGAACTTCTCTCCTACAGACTTTCAAATGATGTTCCTGTTAGTGGTGTCACTTACAGGAAGTGTATTTCATTTTGGCACAAGATTACATTAGTGTGACCGGGTGGAACATGACATTGATGGACACAGATAAATCATCCTATTTTGATGAAAAAATAGGTGATTTTAATTATAATTGACACAGTTTCTATTAAGAGAAAAGTATTTCTAACCATATGAACAGTAAATGTGTGAGATGTATTTGATATCTTTTAACATTTACATTACATGAATGACAAATAGCTCAGAATGAACAGAAGAAAATGACTGTAGTTTAGAACAAAAAGTTAAAAATATGCAAATTGTATATTTATTATTTTATGGTATTTTACCTTATACTTACAAGTAAACTTGAATCAGTGGTTCCAGACACTAAAAATATTGCTGACCTCTTTATCATATCTCCCTCCTTTTATATCATATTTCTCTATCTCAATGCTGGAGACCCAAACACAACAGTTTTCATGGAATGACCCGTTTCCAATTCATCCCACTTTATGCTTGTTTTTCAAATGAGGCTCATTCTTTGTGTGTGTGTGTGTGTGTGTGTGTGTGTGTGTGTGTGTGTGTGTGTGTGCGTGTGTGCGTGTGTGTTTGTGTTTTCAGGGCGTACTCGGCCTCTATAAAGGTATGGGGGTTCCTCTGGCGAGCACGGCTCCAATGATGGCAATCAGTTTTTTTGGGTTTGGAGTGGGAAAAAAGCTTCAGCAGACAGACCCGAACAAACCTCTAACGTAAGTAAAACACACACACTCACACACACACATGCACACACGTGCCTTTGTAATGCCTACCATATGAGATTAAATATAACCCTTCCCCACTTTCCCTCCCCCCTGCTATCATTGGCTCATTTTAAGGGACACGCCCTTTCCCTTCACCCTGCCTCCTTCCATGGAATGTTACAGCTCAGGTTTTGAAGCTCTTCTGTTATTAATTTCCTGCATGCAGCTGTTGGTATTTACGGCTAAACTATCTTAAAGCAGGAGAAAATTGAGTGAATTTAAGTCATCTCTATCATCTGCAATTCATATGTAATGGAAATAAACTGGAATTTTCTAAATTAAAAAGTCCATAAAATGCAAAAATAAAATACATGGCAGATGTTTCAAAAAATCTTTGTGAAAAATATTGAACTGAGGCGAATACAACCGACAGAATTACTCTAAATTCAACTTGTAACCATAGAAACAAAAAAAGCACAAAAAAACCCAACGTTTTTTGTTTTTAAAAATGTGACAAATTAACGCAGTCCCTTCTTGTATTTGTTCATTGTGACGAACAAAAAATGTGTTCATTCATTCATCTTATTTGCCTTTTCCACTTTTGCGGGTCATGGGGGTTGCTAGACCCTATCGCAGCTGGCTTACAGGTGACAGGAGGGGAGATACTCTGGGCGTGACGCCAGTGCACCACAGTGCCACACGAAAGACAAACAACCACTCACTCTCACACTCACACCTTCTCTTGTTCTGATTGTGGGTCACACGAAATGATGAGACTTTAGAGACAGTGGTCATGATGTATAGTATCCTAAAGCCAAGCCTTACTGTAGACCATCAAGATTAACTGAAGGCAACATCAATTTTAACATCTGATCTGTTTCACTCTCTCAGGTACAGTCAGATTTACCTGTCTGGATGTCTGGCGGGGCTTTTCAGTACATTAACTGTTGTTCCATCAGAGAGAATCAAATGTTTGCTACAGGTAAGGTTTGGTCAACATAAGTTTTCAGTCTGTGGGGTTTAGCGATGGGTTGATTGTAGTTACTACCAAGGTTGTCAGAACATTGAATTAAAGGTAAAAATTAAAAACATCTCTGAGGTCTGGTAGAGTAGGAAGTGGACACTCCTGCATCCTCTTTACTTTTAAATTTAACGTAAATAAAACAGCTAAATTGTGTTTTCCAGATTCAGGCTGGCAGCAGTAAGGCCAGGTACTCTGGTCCGTTTCACTGTGCAGTGAGTCTGTTTAGAGAACAGGGGATCCGCAGCTTGTACAAGGGAACGGTTCTGACCCTCACGAGAGGTAAAGTCGTTCAGATGATCCGGTTTTCCCCAGAACCCGGAAACAGTCTCATTTCACAAAATGTGTGTGTGTATCTGTGTGTGTGTGTGTGTGTCCTCAGATGTGCCCTCTTCTGGTGTCTACTTCTTATCATACGAGTATCTGAAGAATGTCTTGACACCTGAGGGCCAAAGGTGAATAAACCAGTAAAATAGTAATCCAGAATCCAGAATCAACATTTAAAATTGAATAATGTAAATAATGTATGTGCGTCTCGTACATGTTAGTGCCTCTCAGCTCAGCATTCCCAGAATCCTTCTTGCTGGCGGCATAGCTGGGATTTTAAACTGGACGATCGCTCTTCCTTCTGATGTCCTCAAATCCAACTTCCAGACAGGTCAGTGAGACCCAGACGCTCTGACAGACAAAACACTGTCATATGATAGACAGTTTATATTGTGATGATCAATAATCTATTTAAATCTTATAATTTGCAGAAGAACTGAAAGAAGCTCCTGGCATCATTAGAAAATCTAATCATGTTGTTAGTCATCTGGTCAAACCGTGCCTACCCTTCCATTCAATGTGTGTTTATGTGTGTGTGTGTGCGCGCGTGTGTGTGTGTGCATGCATGCGTACGCATGCGTGTGGTCACAGACGCAGAAGGGAAGTACAGAGGTGTTTCGGATGTCCTGAGGACTCTGCTCAGAGAAGAAGGACCTAAAGGCCTTTACAAGGGGTTCAACGCCGCGTTCCTGCGAGCCTTCCCAGCCAACGCGGTATGTCATTCACTCGTATTTAACCTTTACAGTCTGATTGAAAAAAATTGTACCTGTCTTCCATCCTCAGGCCTGTTTTTTGGGGTTTGAAGCGGCATTAAAAGGACTGAACATGTTGGCACCCAACTGGTGAGGATCTGCCACCGGTCACCAGTCTGGACCCACCCCTCATGGAAACAGTGGTGTGAACACCTGTTGTCTGCACCAAAAGTGATCTCATGGTGCTGTTGGTGATTTTTACATCTAACCCATACCCTTTAAAAACATATATTTTTAAAGTGTCATCTTTGTCTTATGCTAATTTTTTGAGCGATGATGCAACAAGCAGTCATTCATGAACATTTCCTTTTGAGATATGGTGTCTGGAATGGGCTTAAATTTGTTATTTAATGTACATGCTTTGACAAGAGTCAGTAATAAATTGATTTGTTGGGTAGAGGTGGTTTCTTTTGGGTTTGCAATTAGAGAGCTGAATAAAGATTTTTTTTGTATTGTCATATCAACAGATTAAGTTTAAATCACCAGAGAGTAGAGATTCTGAAATAATTTAAATGCATGTTAATACTGGTGGAACATCTGCTGGATGCTTGCAGGTTCTTGACATAGAATAAATACTGTACATTCAGTGTGAGGGCAAGCACTGCATACATTCATGCATACATAAATTTATTTATACAGTACACAGGATATTATAATTTATCTATGTAAATCATAAAATATTAAATGCATAGTTTGTACCTAAGACATTCTTTCAGAATTTCCTATTGACTTTTAAATATAACCCGAACACGGGGCACACTGTCCTTTCATCTTTCACCTACTTCACTTTACAGCATCCATTACCCACAATTCCACCTTTCTCAAAGCGGAAGCAGGTTTTTGACGCTTTAATGCGGGATTTTCACTACCCATTTTTAAAGCCATAGCCAAGAATACACAGTAGAAAATAATTAAGAGCAACGAGCCTTGAAAATTGTTACACGTCGACTTAGAAGAGGGTTCCGCAATAAAAAAAATACATCACCCACAATTCAGTGCTTGTTATTCAGTTCCGGGGTCGTCGAGTGGTAGCCTGTCAGCAGGAAGAAAGACGAGGTGAATATATGATTTTATGATGCTTTCATTTTCTGCAAAGTTATTAAAATACTTTAAAACATTGAATATAATAGATTATAATATGAATATTTATTGTAGAACGATAAATACATTTTCTTAACTGTTTTATAGGACAAAATTGTCATAAATGTGAATAAACAGGCAGATAACTATTGATTCTTTGCTTCTCCGTTAGCTAACCGGCTTCCGTTTTCTTTAGCGGGTTACGAACATTTTGGTTCTACAGCTTATGTTATGGTCTGTCAAAATGTCGGTAAACTATTACTAGCAGTTGGTTAGCAGACTAATGTTAGTTCGCTGTTGTATGTTCATATTCTGATTGGGGTTGGTAGAAAACAAAAGACGGGTTATGTGAATCGGTTTGAACTGGCTGCTCGCTGTAAAGCTCCCTAAACCCGGAACCACGAATTAAATCTCCAACCCGATCACTTTAATCGATCCAGCACACAAAACAAGCTTCCAGGTTTACAGGTTCATCTCAAAGCAGTCTCAGTGTTGTTAGTTGTTTTAATTTATTCTTATTCCTGAGTCAAATAACCTCATTAGCTTTGAGAGAAATTGACCTGTTATTATTCCAGTTTTAAGCTAAAAGTGATGACATTCTATTCTGATTGTCCTGAAACTCGAGTTTGAATACAAGTATTGATATTGGAGTCAGACATCGGGCTATCATGAACATTTCAGTTAATATTACCAATGTTTTCATTCATTTACTGTACTTCTTTTTTCACTGATTCCTCATCAGTTTGATGTGAGCATTGATGGAAGCTGGAATAATTCAGAATGGAACGTATCTGGTCTGATGTCAGTTTAAGAAATACATCCAGAAATGATCTGATTGGCTGATTTATTTTGAGCCAAGTTTCTAATCTGAGATCTCTAATCAGTGGTTCACCTGATAAAACTGAGACTTAGAGCACCTGCAAAACCTTCAGAGGAACCTGCTGCTAGATGGTTCCATGTTTTTTTACTGAGGAATATTACAGAACCTCATGTGTCACCTGTTCAAAGATATTAAAAAAACACAAATTTTCAAACTTCTTGCTCTGTCCAGACTGTGTGGATGTAGGGTGTGTGGAGTGCTGCAATGCCCCTGGAGGTCAGATGGCCATTCCCACAGTGCCCCACTTTAGCATGGAGGGTCTCCAGCTCACTGGTCATGGGCATGGTGGGCTCGTACTCCTATTTCTGGACCAGTAAGTTGGAATGCATACACATATGTCTCAGCATGAAGGCTCAGGTTCCTCTCTCTCTCTCTCTCTTTCATATCAGGGCATTTATCTACCGTCACATGGTTGCTTTTCAAAGGTCATGTGATCTCTATGCAGGAAGTCACATTATCATGATGGAAATCAAGGCAAATATAACCGAAACTGTGAAAGATCCCTTTTCATCTCATCCTCTGCTAATTCACTCTGCAATCTTCAGAGTACATGAACTACTTGACGGTCCACAATCAGGAGGTTTTGTTGGACCTGATTGACCAGAGGCCCTCAGACATGCCCCTCATCACTCTGTCCAATCACCAGTCTTGTATGGATGACCCGCACATCTGGGGTGAGGAGAGATCTGAATACAGCATTTGAGAGTAACATGAGAGGAATGGTGAATGAATCACATCTGTTTTATTATAGGTGTTCTAAAGCTCAGACATTTGTGGAACTTCAAGAAGATGAGGTGGTGAGTTCATTTCTTCATTTACAGTATATCATCAGTACTTCATTTTTTGCACGTATTGTTTTTTGTGTGTGTTCTTTTTCTGTTCATGTTCTGAATTGTTGTCTGTAGGACTCCAGCAGCATCTGACATCTGTTTCACAAAAGAGCTGCACTCCAGATTCTTCAGCCGTGGAAAGTGTGTCCCCGTCTGTAGAGGTAAGTCTCACGACCAGTCGTACATCCTGGTCAAGGCACCTTCATGAATTGAATTGAAGTCTGTATGAAAAGGATCATGTGGAAGTTTTGGTGCTCTATTTTTGCAACCACAGCTAGTAGATTTCATAAATAGTTGGTAGCAGTTAGCAGCTAGAACAAGATCGACTGAAAATTTCTTCAAATTCCATAACAAGGATGTTAAACAATGTTACCATGTTATATTTTTTATAAAGTTTAACTGATGAACTGTGATGTACTGGCGACTTGTCCAGGGTGACTTACATTATGTACTTTCTGCAGGCGATGGCGTTTATCAGAGAGGCATGGATTTTATTCTGGAGAAACTGAACAAAGGAGAATGGGTCCATATATTCCCAGAAGGTGTGTTTGTGTTCATTTCTTACTTTATTTTTAACTTCTCTTTTACTACTTTCTATTGTGTGTTTAACCAGTAGATGTGGTTTCCTAATTGCAGAAGTAAGCACTCCCTTCTTTTCTCTGTTCAACAGGCAAAGTCAACATGACAGAAGAATTTATTCGGTTAAAATGGGGTGAGTGACACATCTGGTAAGAATTCATGTGAGATTTGTGCAATGGCAGAATCTTTTCCTGTTGGTGAGGAAGTGATTCTGCTTGAGATCAGCTCTGGTTTGTGTTTCAGGTGTTGGTCGGCTAATATCCGAGTGCTCTCTTCATCCGACTATTCTGCCCCTCTGGCATGTGGGTAAGTAAAGCTGTATCACCTGATCTCACATGTTCTGATCTTCAATCTGCACATAACTAAAAGAAGTGCCGTGTCGTGTCGTCTTAATGTTGCTGGTGACTGGTCCAGGCAGTTGAAAACAAACACCACAAACAAACACACTCTTACTTTTGCATGAGGCGCAACACCTCTCCCTACCAGCAGTAGTCTGTATTCAGCAGTCACAAATGAGAAGCAGAAGACTGCAGACACCATTTCTAGAAATAGTTAAAATATTTATACATTGGAATGACTGAGGAAAAATTCTAAGAGCCTTCTGTTCCAACTTGTTTACTTTGATTTAAAAGATGACAGCAGAAAGACGACAGAAGGTGGCATCAGGTCAGAGATGATCAGCAGTACCAGTTTGTTACATATACTGTCCTTCAATGTGATGCTTATGTCTCAGGTTTGACTGACGTTCTGCCAAATAAGACGCCCTACGTTCCTCGTATTGGAAAGGTAGGAATGTGATCCCATTGGTAGTTCAGTAACCATTTTATTGTGACTGGTTTTAACTGGTGCCTTTTTTCCAGAGGATCACAGTCCTGGTTGGAAAACCATTTAGTTTGAAAGACCTTGTGGAAATGCTGCGAGCTGAGAACAAGAGTCAGGTGAGGACAGAGTGACACAAGAATTCACTGGGCTGGAATGTGATGAAGTTAGATAAGATTTTGTGATGCCCAGTTTGAATTTAATACTAGTAACACTAAAAAAATGTTGGACTGCTGCAACAAAAGATAAAGTTAAAATACCACATAAATGAGTTCCTTTTTTTTTTTTAGTTGGAAATGAGGAAGACTTTGACGGACTTCATCCAGGAAGAGTTTCGGAAGCTGAAATCTCAAGCGGAAGTCCTCCACCAGCAAACTGGATCCTGAGTCCAACAGTCATCATGAACAAAACAGACCTTTGATCTTTTAAACTGAATGGAGGGTCAACACTGGAAGTCCCTCTCTCCCCCCACAGAACTCTTTAAACCACTTGGTATGATCGTGATTTTTCCACACTGTTTTACATTTTTAGCAACGTTTTTCATGAGCTTTGGGGATTTTCAGGGTCATTTCTGTTGATATTAATACAATGAAATATTCACCGCTATGTTTTCTGTAAGTTTTCAGACACGCAGGAGTTTTGTTTTTGTTACAGCTACAGGGATTTCTATAGCAACCCAGAAAGGACAAACCGGATGTAGATTTCTGTTTCTTTTGTTTTTTGAGACAAGTGATGGTGTGATGGGTTCTATTGCCATGGTAACAGGTGACTGGAGATTGACCCTGATCCAATGCTATAATAATCAGTGTAGAAAACAAATTGATCAGTATTTAAGATGCTTGAACTAATTTGTGATCAGTCAGTTGGGTTGACGTTGACTTCACCCTGATATTCCAAGTGGTACATTTACTCGGTCCAATGTTCTAATTGCCCCCATACTGGGTTGCCCCCCCAACTTGAATGATTTACCAGTTTGTTCTTGATGAGTTGGAGGGAGGTGAAGTTAAAATGTACATTTCCTGTACCTGCAAAAAGCATTCTTCAAAAGTTTTAAGGTTTCCCAGATCTTTTGTTGGTCCTGATCTGCATCTCTTTAGCGCAGAGTGAAACGTAGTTGGTTTGTTTGAATAAAGGAATTAACCAATCGTCTTCCTCTTCCCATAATCCCCTGAACAACCAGTAGCCTGTCACGCAGCTCCGTAGGATTTAAAACCATCCAAACATGGCTAGATGGTCATAACGCATGAATGCATGATGTTAGAGCTAGGATACTGGCCCAGGATCAGTTCTGTAGATACTGATCAACCATTGTAAGAAAAAAGAACTGAAGAAAATTATATTTCAATTGTTTATCCAAATGGAAAAGATTTTTAACAAAATTACTGTCTTATTTTGGCCGTGGGGAGTCATTCACCTTGGATTAGTCTTTCATGGTTCAGGAATCACATGAGGAAGGTGAGCCTATCAGGGTTTGAGGTCACATAATGAGGAAAATAATGACATAATGAGGATGTTGAGTTTTAAATATTCTTCTGTTTAACTTTTCCCTCTTGTTTTCCTGATGTTTTTTAGTGGATGGGAATGATTAAAACTCAACTTCAGTGACAGAGCGGCATAAAGTAACTTCAGGCACTCTTGAATCCACCTCCTACCTCAGTTTTTGGATAGCTTTACACAAGCTGTGAAATGATTTGTAATTGTGATCTACATCCATTAATGTGCACGGTGAACTTTGTATTATTTATCAAATGTTTTGCTTTGTATCGTCACCATGTGCCCCGCTCTCTCCATGGAGTCTGTATTTTACATTCATATTAAGGTTGCACATAGTGAAGTTTCTTAAAACTGTATTTTGACTTTGAAGATGAACTGGACCATGTTTCTGTGAATTCTTACCAATCTGTGTTCTGGTTCAGTCAAAATGTACATAACTTATTTTATCACAGAGTTCAACTGCTTTTATAAGAGAAAAAAGACCATGATCTGAGTGATTCTTTTATAAATGTATGGCCTTAGTTATCTCCACTCTTTGCTATGCTGAACAACATGTAAACATCAATAAAGGTTCTGACTTTTCTAACTTATGATTGAGTTATTTTTGACCGGGTCACCCGATGATTAATAAGAAGATAGACAAGTTCACACAGAGTCATAAATATAAAGAAATGTGAATCCATCAGCCTTTTCTATGTTATTCCTCTTTTATCCAGTTACCATAAGCATAAAAGAGAAGGAGGAATCTGCTAGAAATTCTTAATGTAATTTTAATCAGTTATTCATTAGTATTAAACATAAATACAGCACATTCTACTAGTATATTAGCACTTTTTTTAAGTATTGACTGCTTGTGAGGTTTAGACACTGATGTGTAAACTTTTCACAATTTAAACAGAAACTTTTAGCTTTATTTGTTTTTGTCTAAAGAAATGCGAGGAAAGATCCCTGAAGGTTTTTCCTGACATTTATTCCACGGTGATGCTGTTAAATACATTGGTACCCCTTTAACAGTACTAGACTGTATTTCTTACCGACCAAGAGCCTCGTTCTCATCCACCGTCACGTGACGTCGCTGACGTCACTCGCTGTCAGCGATCCTAAAGATGGCGACGACAGGGACGCTGCGTCTTGGCCGCATCTCGGTGTCTTTGGCCGTTTTTCTCGGCTTACTGAGCGCATTAAATTCCGGACACTGCGACGAACAGGTGCCGCTGATCCTGTGGACCAGCGAGGGGTGAGTAACGGAGTTTGTCCCGCTGCATTTTCCCCGTTAAGACCGGCTTCTGATGCTCTCTGCCACCGTTAGCTCGGTGCTAGCTGGTCGTTAACGTCAATTGACCCGTTGCTAAGCTAGCATCCATAGTTATCCTTTAAAATATGACTAAAACGTCGCATAATTTAAGATGTTTCCTGAATATATTAAACCTGTGATTATATAGTTTTTTTTTAATCTCGCACAAGAAAGATTTTTATGTTTCACATAAATATTATAAATGCTCACTTTGGGGTCACAGATGTCATTCATCTTTTTTCTTTAGGATTGGGCAATCGGGCAATTTTTTTTGTCGCACAGCAGTGAAGGAATTTTTATCCTTATGGTTAAATGGGATTTAATAAAATAAGTTCAGACTTGTTGTTTTTCCAGGGGCTTTATAAAAATTGCTGTAGAGTTGGTTGGAAACTTATGGTCAGCTGCTCCTAGGAGACACTATTGAGGAGAGGAGGATACTGTCCAAACCTCTGGACATCACTGATGTTTTCTCAAAAGTGATGCATACTGCTGAACCTGTAAAAGCTTTCCATCCCATACCAATAAACTGTCCGGCACATCATTATCACTGTGTTAATTTAACTGACTCATGTTTCATACCCACATTCAGCATCTGATTTGAAAACTTCTTCCTCTCCTCCAGGATCTCCCTACCGAGGCAGTCTCCTCCTACGGTGGGTCACATTGTGGAGGAGCAGCAGCTGGCTTCTTACCTGGAGAATGCTCTGGACGTGGGCCCCAGAAACGTGTTGCTGTTCCTTCAGGACAAGGTAGTGTGTCAGCATTTACACGCAGACATATTTCAATAGTGTTGGGATCTGTCACTTTTATTCAGAACTCTTCACATTTTTGAAAATACATTTTTTTACATAAAAACTAAGGGTAAATATTATTGATTCTGTGTCCATTCTTTCCACCCAGATGAGTGTGGAGGACTTTACCTTGTATGGAGGGGCTTTTGGAAACAAACAGGACAGTGTTTTCCCCAACCTTGAGGTGAGAAGCAGTTTTTTTTTTATTTGTTTACTGGCTCATTTCTGAGTCTTGTTGAACTCACAATTGCTATTCATGACGATGATCATGCCAGAAGTTAAAGTTCTCGAACAGATCAGACTGAAATGTAAATCTTTCTGCCCCACCCAATAACGTAAGATAGCTGAGTACTAATCATGTGCTAGCATGCTGCTAGCCCTCCTTAGACGTTATTTAGCATGCCACGTTTTTTTCTCATAGGGCGCTCTGATGTCCTCGTCCTCCTCTTTGGTGTTACCTGCTGTATCCCGGATGGCCTCCAATGCCGTGATTGGTCAACTGCAGGACCAATTAGAAACCTCTCCTCTGTACATGGACGCTGAAACTCTGAGTCAGCTGAGACTCAACGCCTCCTCGCCAGCTCTGTTGGTGTTCAGGCTGCCGTATGGCATCGTGTAGGTCTCCAGGACACAAGAACATTTAATGGATGAAGTCATGTATTTATTTTATCGTTAAGCTACTGACAAAGTATTTATTTTGTGTAAAAGTACGGTATTTGATTTCTGAAAATCATAACAGTGAAGACTATCATGAGATGATGTTTGTCTCGTACCCTTTGCAGGGCTGATCTGATGTCCGCTAAAGAGGTTCTCAGTGGCAACGGTGAGTCCGACCCCTCTGATGTGTTGTGCTTGTGATAATTTGCTGCCATGCTAACAGATGAAGTTGTGTTTCAGACGAGGTGATTGGTCAGGTGTTGAGCACTATGAAGGCCCAGTCTGTCCCTTACACAGCCATCTACACGGCCCTGCGGCCCTCCAGGGTGAGTCGCTGTTTGTTGAGCCTCATTAGACAGGCGGCACCAGGGTTTTCATTCAAGTTTCCTCTTCCTGTCTCTCTCCAGGAGGCTGCATCTCTGTCGATGGAAGCAGGCCTGGGGGGAGGACGCTCCCTCCTGCAGTCCAGATACAGAGACAGAGAGAGGGAGAGGGAGAGGCAGCGTCGCATCAAGGAGAAGGCTGGGATGTACGGTCCGGTAGAGTTTAAGGTGGATATATTCACTTACATTCAGTTACTGGGAGTTGGGTTTCTACAGTCAATAAGTTTAATGACAGCAAATCCTCATCCACAATCACGTAGCGCAGGCTGGATTGATAAACGGCAATCAGACGACAATCACACTATAATCACACTACTGTAGACTACGATCAGTCTACAATCAGTCCATCAGACTGCTATCAGATCTAAAAATAATATAATTGGGTCTGATTCGTGCACATTCTTCTGGTAGTTGATTACTTCATCCGTATTCTGACATAAACCCAAATCTTTTTAGACATTTAATTTCCGCACATTTAATGGCTGCATCATAGACAAGTGGACTGTTAGGCCCAGCAAAGGTCTGGGTTCTCGTTTTCTTCTTAATGTCTTAATTTCTCATCCCTCTCCTATGCCCCTCTCTTCCTGCCCACACAGGAGGGTGAAAACCCCTGCATCCTGTTGTGGGCACAGAACCTGACAGTGGGCATTCTACGCAGGGGTCAGTGGGAAACCCATGACCTGACTCCAGCAACGTTTGGGAAGGACGTCAGCCCAAAGCTCCACGGCTCAAGCTGCGACAAGTCTAATGCAAAGTACATTCAATAACAGTGTGTGTCAAATTGGTGTCAAGATGAGCAGAATGATTTAGCTTTTACGATCAGTTTTGATATTTAGTTCAGTGGTAAAGAAACTGATAGCTAGCTTAGCATCTAGTTTATGGCACCTAGCTTAAAATGACTGTGATGATGGAAGTTAGATCAAGACCATTATTTAAAAAATATACAAGATAGATTGCAGTGTTGTCCAATCAGTAGAATCCTTTATTCCATCACTGTGTTTATATTTCAGTGCAAAAACTGTTCATCCGCATTTTTACAAAAGTTCAAATTTGATTCTAGTGTTTTTCTTTGCAGGTTGGTTCTTAATTACGAGAAAGTTCTCGGCCACAGCAGCTTCAAACTGATGTGAGTCTGATGTGACCCACAGTAAACCTTCACTTCCTGTTCCACGTGTAGAGCACAATGATATAAATAATCCATAAACACACTGGCCTCTCTCATCATTTGTGTGTTTCCAGCTTTGCTATGAGCCAACGCCACTACAAGGTGTCGGCTCGCCGCTGGTTCACGCTGGACGCCGTGGAGCTGGAGTACGATGGCACCAAAGCCACCTTCAACGGCAGCAGAAACATTTACGCCCCCTCCGAGTTCTCCTACAGCTGCGCTTCCGTCACCAGCTTCAACGCGCCCTTGCTTGTCCCGCGTTCACCTGGAGATCCAGCCAATCAGTGGAGGGTGTCCTTTGGAGACTTTCAGGTAAGTTGGTAAAAATGTGATCACATCTGATCGGTTTTGATGCCTCTTTGTTTGCCTTTTCCTGAAGCTGTGAGCTTTGAACAGCATCTGTATTAAACATAACACATGCTAAACTACTGTTAGCGAGTGAACTCTGAGGACTCTCTACCTCCCATCTGCAGATCCAGGGCTTCAACGTGACTGGCAGTGAGTTCTCGTACGCCAGTGACTGCGCAGCTTTCTTCTCTCCTGGTATCTGGATGGGTCTGCTGACCAGCCTCCTTATGGTCCTGGTGCTCACCTACGGCCTGCACATGATCATGCAGCTCCACACCATGGACCGCTTTGACGACCCCAAGGGCCCGGCCATCTCCGTGCCCCAAACAGAGTAGCTGGCAGTCAGTGTTCAGGTTCCTCTACTCCTCCTCCTCTGTTCATTCCATCCATGTGTACTTGAGACAGAACAGTTAGTGTGATGTCAGAAAAAGGGCGTGGTCATCTCTGCTTATGCGTTTAGAAGGTTTTTATCACAGTTGTCAGAGGGAAAACACCCAGAGGACAGTTCAACAGCGGCTGATGCTGTTGCGCTGAATAACAGGAAGTACATATGTCACACTCATTTGTCTTCTGTTCATTCTCAAGCGTTACCTCACGTCAGGCTGCTGTGGATTAAAGGAAACCAACTCAGACAGGGACTGGAATAAAAAATTCATCTCTATTTATTGGTAAAGCTAACTGAGTATGTGTGTTTACATTGTGTTTGTGTTGAATGCAGGTTTTGATTGAAGGGATCATGTTTACTAAATGGATTATAAATAGAAAAGAACAAGGGACCAGGAACACTAGGCATTAAATGTTTCTAGTTGTTTGTGAATAATATGCACGTTTGGAACATAATTAACAGGAACTGTATTTATTTCTCATCTGATGTGCACTGAAATATTCCCATTGTGAATTTATTGTTTGTGTTTATTTTGATGATTTGTAGTGATTATTTATGTGAGGTCCTCACTATGATCCTGTGTTGTGCTGCTCATGTGACCCCAATAAAACACCTGTGAAAGTTTATCTTGTTTTTAAAGGTTTATTTCCTTCCGTAGTTATGTTTTCACTGCGTAAGCTGATTTACACAAAACTTGGTAGGAGCAGGATTTTTGAGCCAGAACAGATCAAATAATATTTTACAAACCATAATATCATCCTAAGACTCTGCCTGAGAACCTAGACAGATCTCTGCAGTAATGATGAACAAATAACATTTGACCTTTGACCCCAAAGACATTGCTGCTTTAGAAACCAACGTAATTCTACCAATCCAATGGAAAATTAAGGTATTTTTAGCTTCAACATCTTCCAGCGTTGGATGACAAGATCAAACCCAAAACATGACACATTTCACTTTGTTTTTATTGAACATTTTTCACATCTTTCACAATTTAATCTCTGCACGCTACATAAAAATGTTTGAGAATTCTGTCCGATAATACTTTAGTTCATGCATGTCATTTTCATATAATTTCACATGTGTCCAACACGACGCGTGAACCACCAACGGTTCTTTGGGCCGTCCTGCTGCCAGGCATGAGGTTAGAATGGATCGCAGGACAATCAGCGTTCCGTTGTACGTTAACTGTAAGCTAGCTGTACTCTGCCAAGCCCCTGATGCGATCTCATGGGTTTGTACATTGTTTTAAACACAGCTTTAGGCGCGTCATTCCCTGTCCAGCTATTGTGCAGTAAATGACCGTGTTTTAAGATCCATGGTTGCATTTTGGTTGTCTTCTTTAAACTAGGTGTGTACATTCTATTTAAGATAGCTAACTACGTTTTCTTTAAGGTAGATAACTTATCTTTAAACTAGCTAACTTTTATTGTTAGGCTACTTGACTGCTATCTTTAAGCAACAACTGTGCTCTCAGATTCCATGTTTTCTTTGCACAACAAGCTTTTCATGTGTCACTGGATGTCACATTTATGGCTTTTAGATCATTGCCGTCTTTGTCACATGATCTACCTTTGACTTTTATTAAAACTTTAATTGCATACCTGACATTAGACTTGGCTTACATTGGATGTAACCCATCCATTGACCCGACTACGCTGGCAGACATGATTGGTGAGCTTTTCATACGCCATTTTGCTGAAACCAGCAAGAGTCATTTCTCACTGGATCCTTCTCTATACATTTATCATAAAGAATCATTGAGTTCTAGGATTAACACAAAAGGCAAAACCTTTAATCATCACACTGAGATGTCCCAACACTATGGCTTGGCAGGACTTTGTTTTTTTGCCACATTGGGGTAAATTTATTCAACACCCATCCAAACATAAAAGATTTAACTTTTCTCCTCCAGGTTCAGAGAATAATCTCTGCTGGTCCCAAGGTCCTAAGGGGTACAGGGGAGCAAAGCAGTTTGCATTCCAAGCTGTTCCTTCCTTTAATATTTCTTTATTTAGTTTGAAAGGATCCAATGAAAGTGTTGTCATTATTCACACATTGGGTTCTGAGACCCACACTGGATCTGGTCCAGAGGTAGTGGAAGAAGGCAGTAGGTCCAAAACATCCAAACCCTCAACCATCATGGATTTCCAGATTCAGCCGGTTGGACTTTCAGCTCAAACAGTTTTTCATGGTTACTTTTTTTATTTATAATTTGGATGTGTCCTGCAGTTCAGGTGCAGTTCTATATCTTTCTCCAAACTTTGTGAGAGGTCAGCTCAGAGAAACCATAATCTTTTCTCTCCTTGTTCCTGGTTTGTGTTCCTCCTCACTCTCTTCCCAGTTACGACATCACACTGTGGTCACAGACAGTAAAGGGTTGTATATTTTCTTTCCATCGGGCGACCACGAACCGTGAGCCAGCAGCTCCTGGATGGTGATCCAGTTGTCGAGGATACGGCGATTCCTCATCTTTGTGATCCTCTTCTGGCTCAGAATCAAGATATTGTTGTTGGGGGAGTCTTGATCAGAGGGAACCTGGGAGGCCTGTAATGAATGGGGGGTATCAGCGCCCCCTGGAGGCAATGAAGTGTCCCTGAAAAGAAAAAGTAAAACTGATTCAGTCTCAACAAAGATGAAACTAGTTGGCCACAGACCACTTTGCTCTTGGGTAAATTCATTTAGTCTTTATAGTTTTCCAGGTGCTTCCAATTTTGCTGGTGTCCAATGAGGCACCATCTGTTGTCAGGGTGGTGTAACTCCACCCTGTAAGGATGGTTTGAGCATTACTTCCGCATTTCCTGCCATACGTCCTGGATTGAAATCAATGTAGTGATGTGACAGGGATTCTGGGTTCTGCTCCAGATCCACACCCTTTGGGCGTTGAATCCTTGCATTTTCTGGTTTTGTCAGTCACGGTTTAAATTTGTTACACATTGATAGCCGTTTTTTCGTGGGTGAGTCACCAACAGTCCACCCACACAGCAATTAAGAAGTAATAAACAGATGGACAGGTTTGCCCCCTACCCTTCTCCCCTGAGGTAGTCCAGGCGGCTCTGCATCATGAACTCTCTTCTTCGTCGGTATTCTCTGGCTCGTAGCAGTTGCTGCTTCCTCTCCTCTTTGCTCCAGTATCGACCCTGTGAACACAGTTTAAGACGTTTCAGGACACCACTCCAGGTTTCTGTCGTTAAATGAAAATACAACAGACTCTACCTGTTTCATCTCACTGGCAGCATCATCATCCGTCGTCATGCCGCTGCGTTCCTCTCGGATCTTCAGGGCCCTGGCTTTCAGGAGACGATCCCTGACCGGCCGTTTGGCTACGTAGCGAGTTCCATCACTCCGGATCTTTACCTGGTAGCATAGAAGTCAAAGCTGTGAGGGCAGGGAAAATGTCTCGTCAATATTATCATTATAATCACATCTTTACCTTCCACTCCATTCGTTGTGGGGAGGCTGTTGTCGATGTGTGTGTCAGGCCCAGTGGTAAGACTACTCCTAACCGTGAGGCACCTATGTGGTGGTCCTCCAGTCCACACGGGGCGCTACTGACACTCCTGGGACTTGCTGGGCCACTGCTGCCGGCACCAATCCCTCTCTCCTCGTCTTCAGCCCCTGTTTGGTCTCTAACTCTATCCAGTGGGTCCACCAGACCTTCGGAGGGCAGCGCCAAGCAGCTCTGGTAGCGCCCCAGTGGTTTGTGGCGGCACCTTCTGGTGCAATTGGGACTGGACTCTGCACTTCCACCACACGGCCTGTTGGTGGCTCCACCTGCAGTGATAAGTGAGTTATCACACAACCATAACAACAGAGAAGGAAAATCCAGTTTAACTGCATGGTGAGGGAATTTCATCTTTCATCCCTGTCTGGATACTTTTTCTCTTCCCATCTCCCCCCTCAGGTGTCCCTCTAACCGACAGTAATTATCTCCCCCTCTCCCTCAGCATTCTGTGAATGAAAATGGATCCCTCGCTCCATCTTTGCTTAGTTTGTTGACGTGGAACGACCATGTCTACGTGTTGATAATTGGGACGGAAGAGTTTGCTGATGGAACCAGTAAATACTTAGTGAATATGGGGGAGAAACATGTTGAGGTGGTGCTGATGGAGACGCAGGAGAGATGGGACAATAAGAATGATCACCATCAGCTCCATATGTTCATGTCCCGCCCTGATCAACAGAATCCAACTAAAACTGAAGGCCAGGGACCCGTTTGGTAAAGAAACAAAGAAAAGCCAGGACTATTCTTGCAAATGGATGCAGTAACAAAAGTAGGCTGAGCTGAGGTTGAAGTAAATTACACACCTGCACTAGAGTTCCGCCCTCCATCAGCCACACCCCTTTTTGAAGACGATTGCCCCTCTCTGGTCAGAGACCTGATGATTAGACAGAATTTTCACACAGCTCAAGACATCCAGATGTAAAATTGTGATATAAAGCAAACACAGACCTGAACTTGGCGGGTGTACAGGGGGTGGAGCTTGAGCCATTTTCTATGCTACCATTGGCTGTATCATACTTCCTGTAAATGCCAGGGGAGAAAGAGCAGCTGAGGTTGGAGTGGCATCTCTCCCGGTCTCGATCCCGCCTTTGACACCAGGGGGTGAGGGAGGAGTTTGGGGGCGGGATCTGCTCTGTGCTGACCAGTGGCGTGCTCTGGCAGCTCTCTCCACCAGTGTTGTAGGCGCTGGTGCCGTCATCCAACCGCTCTCGCTCCGGGAGCTCATTGATGGCCGACAGCTCATGGGGACCATTGTCGCTGTTGTTATCAATATCCGATTCTGAAAGCAATAATAATAATAATAAAAATAATGATAATAACAACAACAACAAAAACAACAACAATAATAATAATACCAATAATAATAATAATAATAATAATATGCTCCACTGGTTTTTTGCTCAGTTGACATCAAGCCTGCTGCCCCACACTGTCCTCCTTAGACCATCAACCTGTTGCTATGGTTACCTGCGACAGTGGGTCCCTGGTGCCCCGCTCCGGCCGCCACTGTCTCCTCCATCATCCAGGCTTTCAGACATCTCTCTCGGAGCTGCTGCATCTTCTGCGCTCGGAGAATGTTGCGACACTTGAACTCCAGGTGGCGCAACTCCTCCTCGATCAGCGCCAGCTCATGCTCACTCAGCGTTGCATTGCAGTTCACGTCAACCACCGAAGAAGAAAAAGCAGCCCAGTCCTCTTCATTCTCCACCTCTCGTCTCTCCTGCTGGTTATTCACCTCTGCTTCATCGTCATCACGTCTGCTGATCACTGCTCCTCTCTCGTGTTTCTCCTTAAATCTCTCGTACTGGCATTTGATCTCCAGCAGCTCCCGATAGCGCTGACACTCTTCCTCTGTCAGACCCGGCATCATCATCATCAGAGGGGGCTGATGGTGGTGGTGGTGGTGCTGCAGGTCAAAGGTCAGTTCTTAAGAGTCGATCGTACTAAATCATAATGAAATAAAACTGAAAAATCGATTAAAAAATGTTCAATTTAAGATGGATAATTATTTCCACCGATGAGGTTCCTCTGAGCAGGAAGAACTTTTGACTGATGATCCAGGGTGTTTGAATTTATGGGTTAAATTTACTTATGGGAGATAATCAATAATAATGATCCAGATTGACCTGAGGTCAGACTGGAGCTGAAACACTTTTATCCTTTTCTTTTTTCCAGAATAACTATAAATAATATTTATAATAACAATAGTTATAATAACAAAATAACATAATAACATAATATATGAAAATAAAATGTGAAAATAATACAATACAGTGCACCCTCGTTCCTTGCAGTTAATGCATTCCAGGAACCACACGTGATTAATAAATTCCACGATAGAGTGCTGAACTATTTATGTTATTATTTACGGTAATTTAAATGTGTATGACCCTACCCATACTTATATTAAACCGCCGTCTATCTGTATTACCTTTTCCCACACTCTTATGGACTGTCTAAAGTACTTTTGTGTCTCACGAAAGTCCGAGACTAACGGAACGGAGTGCACTTCCAGATGCCATCCACCAATAGAATGCGCGTACGGTGTCACGTGACTGCCTACCAAAAATCCGCGATGAGGTAAAGTCACGAGCGTTGATGCGCGAATACGCGAGAGCGCAATGTATATGAAATGTAAATACACATAGATCAAATTTCAAATAAGCGAGACTTCAGTTCACCTTGTGGTGGTGATGGTGGTGGGGGCTGTACGCTGACCCTCCTGTCCCTCCCCCAGCTGCCCAGTCCAGACTGGGGAGGGAGTCGGAGCTGAGCTGAAGGTCTCTCAGATGAAACGGAGGTGTGGTGTCTCCGCGGTCCTGACCTGGACTTGGGCCGAGGCCGGGGCTCGGTCTGGGACTGGGGCCTGGTCTGAACTTCCTGGTGCTGCCGGGGGTATTGGTGGTGTTGGTGTTGGAGGCACTGCTCTGATCACCCAGCAGGTCGTCATCAGTCCGTCCTACGCCGCTATCCAGTTCCTGGCTGTTGAACAGGAGAGGAGCCAGGTTGAGCAGAGGTGGCAGGGGTGGGGGGCCCTCCTTCTCGCCTCTCTCTCCATCCTCATCCTCTTCTTCCTCCGTGTCGCTGCCAATGGTTTCTTGTCGTCCTCCATCCTGGCGAAGGTGAGAGTAACCAGAGAGACGAGACGAGGTGATGGAGCAGGAGGAGTGCCGAGGGTTGGGATGGACTCCTTCTCCATCCAGAGTCAGCGCCGTGTTCTCTGGATCAACTGGGTTTTCATTCTGGAAAGACAAATTAAATTAAATTAAATTAAATTAAATTAAATTAAATTAAATTAAATTAAATTAAATTAAATTAAATTAAATTAAATTAAATTAAATTAAATTAAATGTGTAATTTAATTTAATTTAATTTAAAGTTAAAATTAAAGTTAAAATTAAAGTTAAAGTTAAAATTAAAATTAAAATTAAAATTAAAATTAAAATTAAAATTAAAATTAAAATTAAAATTAAAATTAAAATTAAAATTAAAATTAAAATTTTTTTGTGATCAATTCATTTCTACATGTGTGCAAATCTCTGTGAAACCTTTACCCATCAGCCTCTCCTATCTGCTCTCATTTGGGCGAGTCGTTCCCTTCTCCTCCAGTAGGGGGCAGCCTGATGGAAATTTACTAGCATTTTCTGCCTGAGATTGTCCTGATGGTGGCGCTATTTTCATGACAATGTAGACATCTCAATCACCATAGACCTCAAAGCTAGTAACCCAACATCATTATAGCGGGGTTTGATGGGTTTGTCTCCTCCTTCATGGCTCCTCCCATCACGCCGCTCCATCACCATCCATCACTTCCTGTTCTCTCATTACAAGCATATCTGACAGGCTGCAATGTCAGAGCTTTCTAAATACTGACTGATCGATGGCTCATTCACACACACGCACACACACACACACACACACACACACACACATACACACACACACACGCACACACACGCACACACACACACGTGCTTGTGTGTTTTAACTGACATATATGAATTTACTGTCTTGCGGTTCTTACTCTGTCAGCAGATATGAACAAACACTCTGGGGCCTCCTGCCACACCAAAGACATTTTTCATGGTGTGCGTGTTTATGTGTGTGTGTGTGTGTGTGTGTGTGTGTGTGTGTGTGTGTGTGTGTGTGTGTGTGTGTGTGTGTGTGTGTGTGTGTGTGTGTGTGTATGTGTGTGTATGTGTGTGTGCTTGTGCGTGTGTGTGTATGTGTGGCAACAGTCAGTGTGCACAAGACCTCCTGAATTTCATAGCATGTTTTTTTTCTTTGCAAATCCTGCGTTTCCTCCTTCCACCTCCCCTTTAACAGTTTGGCTCCGCCCCACTGTGTCACCTGTTCCCTCTCCTCTCGTCACACCTGTCTGTGTCTCATCTGTGCCTCATCACTCCCTGGCTGTCAGGTTTTCCTGTTGTTTGGATTCTCTTGACTATCCTCAGTGATCTCCATCATGGTCTCTGTAAGTCTCTCTTTTGAACTTTATTCTGGTTGCTGGTTTGGTTTCATTTGTTTTTGTTTGTTTACTTTTGTGTTCCTCCATATCGTCACTGGTTGGGTTTTTGTTGCCAGACCAGCGGACTGTACTACCCTGTCTCTGTAGCTTCATTGGGTTAACCTTATCAGGCCTCCATCGTCCACTAAACTGACAGAGTCATCACCAGAGTCAACCTTTAAACTCTGGTTACCATGGCTACCATCAGTCCTAACATCATGAGCATTGATTGAGGATGTTGGTTGAACTGTTGTCCAATGGGTTCACCTCTGTTTCGGGCCTGGCGAGCAGCAAAGAGAAGTTGACGCTGTCCTCTCTGGTCAAAATGGCCACTGCCTCATCTCTGTTGTGGATTTCCACGCCGTTGATCTAAAGGAAACAGCAACATTGATTGAATAATTGATTGATTGATTGATTGATTGATTGATTGATAGATTGATTGACATCCGTCTGTAAACGATACGGTACCCAAAGCAGAGTTCTATTTATGATCAACTGAGTTTAAAGCCGTTTCAAGAGAAGCAAACATGACGACCAAATGTATGAATAGATGTAACCTGTCTCACGTGTGTGTGTGTGTGTGTGTGTGTGTGTGTGTGTGTGTGTGTGTGTGTGTGTGTGTGTGTGTGTGTGTGTGTGTGTGTGTGTGTGTGTGTGTGTGTGTGTGTGTGTGTGTGTGTGTGTGTGTGTGTGTGTGCAGCGGTGGGAATGAGCTTTGTCTCCGTGGTGATGGCTGTTATGGGAACCGGGTGCGAACATCATTCATTGGCTGCCTGGTAACCATGGTGACCCCAGGTGCTGACGGTAGTCTATTGTTCATATCGTTTTGATTGGACGGGTCAGAGGATAATGAGCAGAGAAATGTCAGGGAAATAAATTTATTCACAGTAGAGCCGTCGAGGACTTTTCTTAAACGGATATCTGTTCATCTGTGTGGTAGCAGAGAGTGACGAGAGTCTCTCTCTCCGAAAGGATAAGCAGCTGAAGATGAGACAATTATCATGTCATATAAATAAAGGTTGATTGATTGATTGATTGATTGATTGATCTTCAAGAAGATGGATTGAACTAACTGTTAATGGTTCATATTCTAGTTCAAACAAGCTTAACAGACGGGTGAACGACTGTCCTCGATAATGAACCGGTGTTGGTTTGGCGTTGCGTACCTGAAGTATTCGGTCTCCCTCTCTGATTCGTCCGTTTTTGGCTGCGATGCTGTTTGGATTCACCTGAAGTGAAAGAAGGAGAAAGAAACAAACGGATGAATGAAATACTTCATGGATAAACAGGAGTTATTAGTAGGATTATCGGTATAAACTGACTGAATCTGGACCTACCAGCTTTCTCCCACCAGCGCATCATAAAGTTTTATTGTATCTTCCCTAATATTATTATAACTTCTCTAAACGATTCTTGATATATAATGTTGTCTGAATTGGATGAAGAGTAGATGGAATCCACCAATCACAGTGGATGAATAAAGTGAAGATGAGGAGGGCGATGGCGTCACCTCTCCCACGTAAATCCCGAGGTCTTCCTCGTCGTCCGTCCTGTAGCAGACTGTCAGACCCAGCTTCTCCTGCTGACTGGATTTGTACAGCGCCACCTCCTGGAGAGGAAGAGGAGGGTAAGAAAGTAAGGATATTTTTGATGTGACATTTTTTAAAAATTTATAATGAAGATGGATTGTTTGGCGGCGGTGGAGGCGTGTAAAGTCCCCACCTCGTACTGCAGGTCGTCCTGCCGGTCCACCTCATGGCTGGAGAGGTCTAGATGGTCGTCAGGGTCGTTGTGCTCCATCACACAGCTGCGGGGAGGAAGAGTCAGACCCCATAACGCCTGGGAATGTTCAGTTTTGACCCCCCCCCCCCCCCCAAAAAAAAGAAATCAGGACGTACAAGTCATTTACTCCAAATGTTCCCAGGAAGTGAGGAAGGGGTGGAGTAGGTGGAGGTGGAGGAGGGGGCCCGCCTCCCCCGCCGTGGTGGCGGTGACCTCTGCTCCTCTCCAGCGTCAGGATGTTCTGGAAGCTGATGTCCGTCTGTGTGGCATTGTCCACACAGTCAGGGATGGCTACCATGGCAACAGAGCCGCCGACTGTCCCGTTACTGCCGCCCGCTAACGTACCTGTCAGGTCAGAGGTCAGATCAATCGAACACTGAGCAGAACAGAAGGATTTTCTCAATTGTTCTTTGTGACTTTGAGGTTTAAGGAATGATGATTTTAAAAGTCTCATTTTTACTCAATATACAGGAAACGAAGGGTCAGGATTGAAGGATGAGAGAAGGGTGAGTGTGTGACAACACCTGGATGGGATGATGAGTCAGATGAGAGGTGATGAGGCGCGAACACAAGAATGAGGTTCGGTTTAAGAAAAAAGACAATATTAAACGATGAAACGATTCTAGAGTTTACCTTTCCCCCTGTGTTTCTTGTGGACCGATCCGGATCGTGGCAAAGACTCTTGGGAGTTTTGTGGTCCATCCAATTTCCGTCCTCTGACCTGAACGAGGGATGAGAGTGACGCACAGTGAAGGAGTAGAAGAGATTAAATCAGTGGAGAACAGGTGACGCTCTATCCATCATCAGCTGGACCCATTAAACTGACTGATGGAAGGATGGAGGACAGTCGTTGGAGGAGGATGAGAAGATCCCAGTGTCCTACCTTCCAATGTCTGTCCATCGGCCGCTGGGAGTTTGTCAAACCTTTCTGCTGATGAGAGAGAGAGAGAGAGAACATAAAGGAGAAAGAGAAGAACAGGACATGATGATTAGATCCTCCATAAAACACTAGTCTTATAAGTGTTATTTTCTATTTCCGTGTGATAATTATAAGCAGGAGACTGGGTGGAGGAGTGCGCTGGTTCAAAGATCTAACGAAGAGAGACAAAATTAAAATGAATATGAAGTGGTTTGAGATTCATCCTCTGGGGAGCACGAATGTCTGCAGTGATGAACAGATGCAGATAAAGACAGAGGTGTGACAGGTAAACAGGAAGCAGACGGTGAACGCAGGATGGGCGACGACAGGAGGGGTCCTGTTGATCAGGACGGGACGTGAACATCTGGAGCTGATGGTGATTATTCTCATTGCCCCGTCTCTCCTGCGTCTCCATCACTCCCTCCTCCTGGGGGACAGATCCAACATGCCCCCCCCCCCTTCTATTCATTAAGAATTTACTGGTTCCATCAGCGAACACTTCCATCCCATCTATCATCATGGTCGTTCCACGTCAACACACTTTCCTCCGGCATTTATCCCTTTCACACACACAGTGGGGAAAGATGGAACGAGGGGTCCGTTCCCATTCCCAGCATGCCGAGGGAGAGCAGACATAATCACACTCAGGAGAGGAACACCTGAAGGGGGAGACGGGAGCGGTCTGAGATAGAAAAAAAAGGATCTGGACAAGGATGAAGGATGAGGAAACGGGGGAAGGGGGGAACAGGAAGCTCCTGCTTTGGGCTCTTTTTATTTCTTTCCTACCAAGAATAAAACAGATCGATCACTCGTAAGGATGGAGGGGGGGGGGGGTCGCGCCTCTGCCTCACATGACAGATATTACCAAACATGTTTACGAGGCTTATCCTCAACGGGCCAGTTATGTAAATAAACACATAAACATGCGTCGCTGCCATCATGAGTTCAAGATATAGAACATAAAAATAGGAAGCACCTGGGAGATGGAGACAAACATTGAGAGAACAATTATCCAACCCCCATTCTGTTGTTGTTGTTGTTGTTTACATGAAGGGGATGTATTGTTATTGTCAGTGTTTGTGTGTTTGTCCGTTCATTAGTCCAACAAATATCGTCACAACCGTTGCAGATAGAAAGACGAAACAGAAAGCACATTACTCGGGCAGCAAAGGGGATGAAAATGAGATGACCTTGAGAAAACTAGGTCAAGGTCAAATTTCAACTTTTGTACTCATCGCGGATTTTTGGAAGGCAGTCACGTGATACCGTACGCGCAATTCTATTGGCTGACGGCATCCGATAGTGCACTCCGTTTTGTGAGTGAGCGTGTGGTTCCTGGAACGCATTAACCGCGACGAACGAGGGCGCTGTGTATACCTTTTTAGGTACACATCTCTGATACCTGATGAGATATAATCACAAAACAAAAAGCAACATCCCTGGCACACAAAAATAAGACTTATAAATAATAAAACTGGATTGTCAGCAGATGCAGGATTTGAAGTGGTGCTAATTTCAGTGTCTATAAAACAAATGGCGTACTTTATGATAAACAATTTCCATTAGATTGTCATATTCTCCTGAAACAGCCATCAGAGAGACGTCACCAGGTGGCCTCCTGAGGTCACCAAGCAGCTCTTTGGATGTGCTGTCGTTCCAGGTTTTCCAGGTGTTCCAAGTCTCATCATTATTGTTGATGCTAAACTCTGAGTGTTGTTTTTATTTGTTTCATCTAAATATTCTTAATATTTCCACTTTGATCTCAGTTCAGTTTCGGGTGTCGATGTCAAAGTAAACCCTCAGTTCTGTTGCCGGTGAGTTTTGTACGCTCGTTACAGCAAAACCGGCGGATCCAACGTATGACAGCATAAATCCAGCTTCCCTAATGACCTCGGTTACCGCGGCAACAGCATCCCATGGAGACAAATCTGACAGAAAAGTGAAGAGACGAGGAGATGCACATGGAGGGAGTGGGCAGAGGAGGCGTGGGGGAGGGGGATCGCCAGAAGGGAGTGAGGGAAATGAGAGGGAGTGAGGGAAGGGGGGAGAGAAAAAGAAAACATGATGAGCATCGCCAGTCGCGATTCACGACCAGACGAGCTGTGTGCTTTATGCAGATAATAAAGGGGAGAGATGGGGGTGGGCGTAGAGGTGAGGGTGGCATATGGGGGTGGGAGTGGTGGGGGGTGGGCGTAGAGGTGAGGGTGGCATAGAGATGAAGTTGGGGTTCAGGTGAGGGCGGCGTAGAGCAACAACACAAAACACATGTGACGGTTTTTCATGATGGGGGGGGGGTCAGGAACCACCCCAGTGGATTCAGATACAGGAGCTGCGTTAGCCTGAGGTCAGCTGTAGGTCACGTGTTCTGGTGGAAGACTGCAATGTCTTGATCTATTATTGAATGGGGTTTTTTTTAATCACACCAAAACAGAACACCCCAACATTGATGATCAAAGATGTGCTTCCTCATGAAGTCACTAGGGGGCACCTCATACCCAAGAGGCAGCTTTTCCATCCATTGGTTTTAGAACCGATACACAGAAATGTTCATCAGACCAGGATCCAGTGGTCCACAACATAAACCTAGACCCGGATCCTTTGCTGCATCGCAAAAGACAAATAGAAGAAGAAAGAGACGGATAATAGAGCGTGAATTTATGTGAATTTCAGATACTATGAGAATAAGACAAAACATCTAAATATGAATTAATATGATATGAATAATGTCTTAAAAGGACAAGAAGAATCACTGAGGATGGACATCGGAGCCTACACATTTCTGAGAAAACGTGAAACTGTGTAGGAACGTCTCCATCTGTTGACGCCTCGAGGAGCTGATTCATGGCTAATTCAGACACGTCTGCAGATTCATCAATAAATAAATAAAAAGCTGTTGGAAATCTCACAGATCACAAGTGACAGACAGTGAAGGGTAGGAGGTGGGAAACAAAACTCCATCAAAATGTCATTTCAGACGCTTGTTACTGGAGGGGTTCCTCATGGCTCTGTCATTGTTCCCCTGATGCTCTGTTATATTTCACTCTTTTCTTCGGGATAAACTAGAAATGTGTTTGTAATGTTGCCGGAATCTGTCGACTGTTCTCGTCCACATTCCGGCTCAAACACGATCAGATGCGACTTTTATCGACCATCAAAAAAAAATAGGAACTTTCTGATTTCTAATTTTATGTAAAAAACTGATGGATTTATACAATTTTTCCTGAGATTTAAAAAAAAACATTTTCTTGAGTCTTACTTGCGTCCACCGACTGAAGTCTTTATGTGTAATGATTGCAACATTTGCAGATCATTTGATTGTTATTGAGAAGCTTTCTTACCTGGAACATGATCCTGTACTGTTCCTCTGGACGTTTGACCACACACATGTTGCAGCCCATGATGATGTCAGACCCTCGTCCTCTTCTTTCTTCTTTTCTTTCTGTCTCAATCAATACAGTCAGTCATCCAGATTTGCTCTCAAGTGAGTTGCGTCTGTTTTCTAATTTGCTTCCGCATTTCAACTTTAAACTTGAGTTTTGATGCTGTTCCGAGATTATTTTAGTTTTAGACGGCTGTGTCCAAAGTTGAGACAGAAAAAAGTCCACAGTTTGGACAGAATCCCAGCAGAGAAATAATCCTTGGAAACAAAATTTGTGCCTTTTGTGAAAATAATTAGTCCAAGCTATTTCTTAAAAATTCCAAGAAGATTCAAACCCTATCTGCAGTTTTAAAGATTTATTTTCAATATATATTTCCTTAAAAACTTGGAAAAATCTTGTGCTTTTACCACGGAAAAAAAATGTTCCATTAAGTTGTCACGGGAATTATTTGATGAGATGCTTCTAACATCCTGTCAGTCAGGATCTTCCAGCTGAGGTCACTTCCTGTCGCCGCCTCTGTGCTCTTTGTTCCTGTGTTCAGTCGACTCTTTTCATTAATTAATATTAATTTTCATTAACGTGCAACAAATTGCTTAGACCGGGGATAGGAGGAAGAGGGAGATGAAGATGGGGATTTTGTGCTTAAACTATGCATTAAAAACTGTTTAAACATTTAAAGTGTTGAATTCAGTAACTGATAACTGTTGGGGAAAAACAAATAAAAATCTAAAATTTTGTGCTCCAGATGTCCAAAACAACGGCGGTTAATATTTTTATTATTTCTAATATTACATTTTATGCATGTAATAAATAAATTTGTTTTTTTTAATTTCCTGATAGGATTTGCAGCGTTTCTCCCCTGAGGTTTGGTCAGCGACAAAAAACGAGGAAACGATGGACAAAAGATTAGAAACAGTTCAGATCTGAACATATATTAATTAATACATCATTGAAACAATACTTTTAAAATATTTGTCTTTTTGCTGATATTAAATTGTTAAATTGCTGATTTCTGATTGTTTCTTGTGCTTTGAATTTTTCGAAAAAATCTCAGAAATCATATGAAAATGTGATTTTAGCACCTAAATATTTCTTGATTTTGGTCAACAAGAAAAAAATTGGACAATTGAATTTGTGCTTAAAAGTGAAAAAAAATGTATTTATATATTGTACTCAGGTAATAAACTCTATCCCTGGTCTTCTTCTTCTTTTCCTTTCGGCTTTTCCCTTCAGGGTCTATCCCTGTTAACTTCCAAATAAAGGTTCTGGATTCTTTTGGATTCCATCTTGACGACCATCAGACGTTTTCTCTGCTTCTCTCCTTCTTCCTTCCTTCTCTCTATCATGTCAAGTCTTTTAGGAGAGGATACCTTCCTCCTCCTCTTGTTTTTCCATTCATCCACCTCTCCTCCTTTCCATCAGATCTTCTAAAAACCTTCCTGAGGATCCTGATGATGGACCGGGTCCCGCTCCGGGCTCAAACGTTCATCCTCTGTCTGTGACAACACTCTAGTGTGGTTCTCCTCATCTTCTCCCAGGAGAGTAAAGCCGGCCGAGGAGAAGGAAGGGCATCGTTTGTCCTCCCCCACCCTCATCCCCCAATGTCGTCCCTTTTTTCCATCCAGTTGTTCAGTTCAGTTCAGTTTGGTTGAAAGTTTCATTTGCTGGAAAAACAAACAAAAATTTAAAAAAAACAGAATTTCGCTACGGGAGGATTTTCAGTTCATCAGCTGTAATTTTACTACAACGATGTTCCAAGTCTGACTTTTTTTTTTTTTGTAGAACAAACAATTAAGAAGACATTTAGCTGTAAAAATAAGACATTTTTTAGTTGCGACTCAGGTTTGTAATTTCCAGCAATTCGAATTTTTCTAGACAGAAAATTTAGGAGCTGCTGGAAATGGATCTTTCAGACAAAAATTAAAATACAGTTTTTCCAATCGCATTTAAGAAACCAAACATGAGGAATCACATGTCTGACCAACATTACTTATAATACAAATATAAACCTGAAAAATTCATTTGAAACTTTCCAGATATGAAATAAATCCTGCCTCCAGCCCTTTCACAATGGGTGGTCTTCATCCCTACCAGTGTCCCTCCTCCTCCTCTTCCTCCTCCTGCTTTCCTTCCTCCAGAGGAATGGCACAGATCTGCTGTTTCCTCCTGACGGGACGGTGAGACGATCCGGCGGTGGATCAGGAATCAGCCGACTGATCTGCAGCTCGCCGCTCGCTCTTCTTCTGCAGGAACAACTGCAACCCCCCCCACCAGACAGCCAATAACCTGCAGGCAGCAATTAATTTCCCTCTCTACCATGGCTTCTCTCTCTCCTCCTCCTCCTCCTCTTCTCCCTCCCACCTGCTCCCCCCTCCCCTCCTGCTCCAGTTGTCTCTGAAGCTTTCACACATGTGAAACATCAACCTAAAGACCTCAACAGGTGAACGCAGCAGTGAGGTTAGAGTTTGTCCTCCTGGAGGAGACGAGGAGACGAGATGAGGAGACGTGTGTCCTCCTTTTTAAAACCTTCAGGTTATTGAATCGGGGAGGTGAAAGGGAGACGACACTTAATAAAATCAGAGGCGATCACAAAGCCACAACAGGAAATATCGATTTTTGATTCATGTGATTGCGCCGTGATGAAGCTGCACATGAAGCGTCCCTCTATTGTTGCTAGGCAACTGCAAAAACAGCTGCTGTTAGTCAATAGAGTACAGCCAACAGCCAATGGGTTAACAGATGTGAGTCTGCTCAAGGCTGATGAACAGTCAGATCAACAGGCCCTCAGACGGATCACATGGGTTACAGAAGAAGAAGACTTGTTTAAAACACCTGCAGAAGGAGTCAATTCCTGCTAATTATTATTATGGTCTGTAGGTCATTATTACGGTCTGTAAATGATTATTATGGTGTGTAGCTGACTATTATGGTTTGTAGATAATTATTATTGTGTGTTAGTCATTAGTATGGTCTGTAGCTTGTTATTATGGTCTGTAGGCCATTATTGTGGTCAGTATGTGACTATTATGGTCTCTATGTCGTAATTCTGGTCTGTAGATGATGATTATGGTATGTAGGTGACTACTATGGTCTGTAGATGATGATTATGGTCTGCAGGTCATTATTTTGGTCTGTAGGTGATTATTATGGTCTGCAGACACTACGTCTGTCATGCTGACGACACCTGTCATGAATCTTTACCTGTGGAGTGGACCAGTCAGTGGGTGTGATCCACAGCAGATGGTGTGTGTTCCAGTCCGTGTAACGGGGGCAGTGTGACATTATCAGGTCAGCTGCTGAGTATTTATGGGGCGACTCCCCCTGTGAAATACCCCCCTTTCTGTCTGCGCAGTGAATCAATAACCTCCCTTCTCCTCCTCTTCTCCTCCCATCATCAATTCTTTCTCTCCTCCTCTCGCCTACCTTCCTCTCATCTCCATTTGTTCTCCTCCCTGTCTCCATAATTACCTCCTCCTCTCCTCCGGTCCTCCTTCTCTCTGCTTATTTTTGATCTTCTTCTCTCCTTGTCCTCCTTATTCCTCAATCACTCACATCTCCTCCTCCCTACTGATGGGGAGTCCTCTGAAAGCAGTTTATCAACACAACATAATAATTAAATCGATGGAACACACACACACACACACACACACACACACACACACACACACACACACACACACACACACACACACACACACACACACACACACACACACACACTGTTATTTCATTTTTTCAACTCAAGAGTCTATAACTGTTTTCTTGTGGGTGTGGCACCGCTCTTATTATTAAATATTATCAATAATTATCTAATTGATTATCTCACATCATTCCATTCATTTCCACTCGTCTCTTTGAAAATAGACGTGTCATAATTCTCCTCTATTTTCGTGTTCTTTCCCCAGCTGACGTCTGATTGGTGTTTGTGGATGATGTCATCAGGTTGGTCGTCTTCTTCAGGGAGAATTAAAGTAGCCGTAAGCTCTGACAGCTGTTTATCTTAAAAGAGCTTATCTTTTCGGAAACACTTCCAATCATGAGTGACCCCCATGATGAGGGTGAGGAGGAGGAGGAGGTGGTGGAAGAAAGTACAGGGACTCACCCTCACTGTACTTTCATTGCTTTCACATTTACATTGAATGAAACACTTTTCAAACTAAAATTTGATTTCTCTCTCACAAACCTCCACATTCTAATCAAATCAGTTCATCTTTTGATTTGTTTCCAAATGAAATACAGTGAATGTCTGATATGCAGGATGAATTATTCAAGAATAAAATGAAAGATTTAAAGATAGAGAACAGAAGAAACCAATTTTTCTTGTTGTTTTGGCTTTCAGAACAATCCTGCCTTACATTTTCAGTCAAAAAAGAAAAGGCTACCTGGTGGAACGTCCCAACATTTGTTACTATTAATGTAGTTACCTGGCAACAAGTGGACTAATATGATTGGATGTAAAAAGAGTGTCCAAAGAAGGGAAGTGTTTCTAAAAACAAGAAGATTTGAACACTATTTAAATACTAAACCCAAAACATTAATTATTAACAGAGTAATTTATGGCAAAGAAATAAAATATAACAAGAACCAATGCAGTCAGAGACTGCAACATCCTGCAACACCCCTGAATTAAAAATTTTACCCTGACCTTCTTAGATAGGTCAAAGATCAAAGCTAATGCTCTGACCCACTGGCATAGATCAAAGCACTAGCTTTGATCTATCGTCTTACTCACACTGGCCTTCTCCCTTGTCTTTCTATCTTATCAGGTTCCTGAGGGTATGAAAGTTGAAATTTGACCTTGACCTAGTTTTCTCAAGGTTAAGGTCATCATCTCATTTTCATCCCCTTTGCCGCCCGAGTAATGTGCTTTTTGTCTCATCTTCCTATCTGCAAAGGTTGCGAAGACATTTTGTGGACATACGAATGTACGGATGAACGGACAAACACACGAACACTGACCATTACAATACATCACTGCTTTGAAGCGGGATGTAATAATATTTGACCTTTCTATGTGGCTCAGACCGAGATGCAAAACAGTAAGTTTCCAGTTTCAGTTTCTCATTTTGTGTTGAAACAAAATGAGAAACAGTTGAATAAATTGTGAATATCCTGACTTTAAACTGATCAGCTTTGCTTTTTCTGTTTGATGAATTTTAATATTGCGCATTGAAACAGGAAATCTTCATGAATCCTTTGTATTATTGTTGAATTGGATTCAAACGCGTCTCCGATTTCATGACGTCAACAGCGTCTGCTCTTAGCTGGTTGGGTTAGAATAGTCTTGCTGCCACCTGGTGTCTAACAGGAGGTACTGCATCACCTCTTGACCACACCGTGTACCACTTCAAGAACTCCCGTTAATTACCCGGGAAGGATCCAATTAACACGTGATCTTAATGCTTTCAGTGAACAAAGCATCAGTCTATCTAAAACCTAAAATGCTTTCAGAGCCACATTAATTCTTTTACATAAAATAAATCACTCCAAACTTTTCCTGAACATTTAATCTGAGGTATTTTCCACTAGAGGGCAGCAGAGAACAGCGTTGCTGATACTTGGACCAGTACATGAAGTAGGGATGGATGGGATGTGTGTTAACCACCATATTTGCTGATAGTGGAGGAGAATCCTGATGTCACAGTTTTCATTTTCTTTCCCCTTCCCCCACTCCTCAGTGTCTCCTCTTTAGATTCTTTTTAGCTTTCATCCACATTGATGAAGACTATAGAAAGACGTATGGTTTGGACTAGGAATGAATAGACCCACTCCTGGTTTGATAGCTACTATACGATGTTCTCTGTCCTTCGGGGGCAGCAGAAAGCTGTGAAGCTAACGCTAACAACTCTGAGAAAACACGAGAAAAAAAACGACGACGGATGAGTTCCCACAGAAAAACACGCTTATTCAACATGTTTCACAACTTCTTCCTCCCACAGCTGACCCACATGGCCTGCAGTAGTGAGATACAACAGATGAGAAGTCTGTTTGGAGGAAACGGAGCCCTATAATTTCTGGTGGGACTTAGTATGGTTTAAAATATGATATATTTATATTACATATTTACATATAACATTAAAATGAATAGAGAATCTCGCCAAGCGTGTGTGGTGTGTGTGATGAAGTGTTCACATCACTCAAGCAGCTGATTCTTAACCAAACCCTTCCATCTTTGAACCAGATAACAGAAGAGGCCAAACCGGATCCATGTGAGCCGCTATGAAAAACTCCAGGTACCGTTTCTCTCCCAGATGACATCGCCCTGACAGGTCGATGATCGACATTCTAGTTATATAATCAGATTTACCACCATATGTGCAGAACTTCAGCTGCATGCTGAGGGAGGCTGGTGAACTGAGTAAGAACGGGTTGTGTTCCCCTTCACTGTTCAAGTATCTCCAGGTCTGGATCATGAGTGAGGTACGATCTTGGGTTCACCCTAATGAGATGCAGAGTATGGAGGATCATCTTGACCTTTAGAGCATTTATTTAGACTTGCCAGGATCATCATGTAATTTATCCCGCGGTCATTAACACGGGAACAACATCCAGGATAGTGTCAAGAGAATGTGATGAAACTCCTGTGGATGTTCTGTCTCGCGCTTCGCTGCTCTCCCACACGGCCCACACACTGATCACAGGTCAGAGGTGGAGCTGCATCACACACAGGCGTGATGAAGCAACACTGCTGCATCTGCTATCACGCCTCTACACTGACAGACAAGAGCCATGTTCTCCTGTGCGCAGCCTGTATGGACAGCACCTCTGAAACACCAGCTTCCTCCAGCCTCTTCAGAACATGTGCTTCAGGGTTTTCATGTAGTTCCCATCCAGCCTGACTCCTTAAAAGTGTGTTGGAGTGGACGGCCCATTATCAAGGAGCCACGTCTGTGGATCTTCCATGATGCTAAAGAGTTAACGTTGGTTGAGACTAATGCTAAAGTCAGTCGAACGAACAAAACACAAAACACAACGCCTTTGACCGGCTAATGAGGATTGTTGTTGCTGTTTGTTGTTCATTTGTGACTTTTAGCTGGAAAAGAAATGTGAAAACAGGATGTTTGCATGCTAGGATTAGTTCAATCTAACCCGCCAGAGCAGCGCCATTTCTCAAGCTATATTAGTATAAGCCTGTTAACTTGGAGATGGATTTGAAGAAGGTTGCAGCTGAAAAGATGTGCATTGTTCAAAATTTTAATCCGGTTTTGTAAAATTATAAAGACATTTTTCAGCATCAGATCGTATGCATCTCTTGCTGTTTTGTTTTTTTTTTTGTTATGTGTGGGGGAATTTTCTTTCTAATCGGTTTGTGCAGAGAGAGTAGGAGGGAGTCCGAGAGCAGAGAGTGAGGAGGAGGATGGAGGATTTTCTTCGTCTCTGAGCCTGCAGTAGATAAAACACAGTTATATTTCCACACATTAATAACATGAGGGATCAAATCTGCAGTCTAACATGAATCCATTCGGTTAAAAACAATTCTTGAAAGTGTTTCCTGTAAGATAAAGTTGAAATTCAGGTATAGTTTGTAGGGACTGCTGATTGGATGTTCAGCATTCTGACACGTTTGGTCAGCTTCATATGTTCTACTTTCTTTATTTGGGTAGAGTCGGTTTATAGCTGTTAAAGCTTAAATCTTCTAAAAACAAAACCAGAAAATGAACTTAGATATTAAATAAACAGAGAATCTTAAACATGATCACACAGATCCTGTTCCTCTTTGCTCTCTACATAGTTGTAATGGCGCCTCTGGTTTCCTGCTGTGACGTCACCTTTATGGATGGAGTGTCTGGCCGACGTCAGAAAAGAAACTAGAGCAGCTGCTGCTCCTCTAATACCCTCCTTCTATTCCTCCTTTTCATTCTCCTTTGATTTTTCCTCCACTCGCCTCCTTTTGGGTCTTCCTTTGACCTCCATCGACTACTTTCTCCTAGCCTCCTATGACCTCATTTCTTCTTCTCCTCTTCAGATTCTATGCTTGTACAGATCATATGTAAACTGAACTCACAGAAACAGGAGGAAGCATGAATTTTAAAAAAAGAATAGAGGTGGATAGAGAAACCATAGAGGAATAAGAGGGAAAGAAGGCAAGGGGGGGAAAGAAAAGGACTGAGGGAGAACAGAGGATTCTGAAGATTAAGGGAAGAAAATGAGAAAAAAAATGGTGGTAGGAGGAGCAGCGTGTTAAGAAAATATGAGGTTGAGGAATAGCATGAGCAGAGGAGGAGAAAAAGAGGAATAGAAGGGTGGGGCAGAGTAAAAGGAGTAATGAAAAGTCAAAGAGTAAGAATGAGGGATGCTGAAGGAGGAGGAGGAGGAGGAGGAACAGGCAAAATGCTGCAGGTGCAGCAACAGAAGTGCATGCAGGAAGCCGATAGCCATCAGAGAGTGGTGCAACACAACGAGGTCTCACTCTGCTCCTGATTTCAGTGACGCTAAACAGTCCACGGAGCTCTCATTCTACACCTGTTGAACACAAAAGGATACATTTTCATAAATCAACATCGGAATTCAAGTATAGTATTGGCGCTGTTAAATAAAAGGTGTTTAACTGGCTGGTTATTAGATAATTTTAGCAATCAGCTAATATTAGCTGGGTATTAGCTGGAACATCCTTTAGCTGTTGACGTTCAGCTCAGGTTACAGAGTGAGCATCCTGTCGTAAAGAGAGGATCGTTGGAGCCGTCTTGCTCCCAGCAGCCTCGCTGGTATCGGACTGGTTCGGTGATGATTGGATTATTTTTGTTCCACAACAGCGGACGAACCTGAACCACAGGTGAATTATTATCTAACGACCATCTGTGTGTGTGTGTGTGTGTGTGTGTGTGTGTGTGTGTGTGTGTGTGTGTGTGTGTGTGTGTGTGTGTGTGTGTGTGTGTGTGTGTGTGTGTGTGTGTGTGTGTGTGATTAATTTCACGTGCGTGTGGGCTCGTGCCGTCGTCGTTAAATACCGGAGGGTTGATTCTGATCACCGGGACACGAGTCCGTCATGTTGCTCCGACAGGTGATCGATCGTCACTGATGAGTCTTTCGATCAGATGTGTGTTAATCGAACAGACCATATCGATCCTATTGGTTTGCCTCTGTCGCGTTTTCTTCACCATATTCACCGTTCGTGGGTTCGGCCCACTGGAACCTGAAGAACACGTTTGATGGAGGATTAAATAATCTTATCTCTATAGATAATAGATAATCATCATGATGATTGAAACCCTCGTGTTGTACTGAAACCTGTGTAGATATTGATTTATAGTTGTATACTCTATATAAATGTCTAAATACTGTGTGTGTGTGTGTATATATTTATATAGATCTTTGCTATATATGGGTTTATATGTACTAGATATAGAAAATAATTAAAGTTGTACACTTTATACACAATTATTAATATAGATATTTTATGTAGAAAAATTAATAAACTTCTGTACTTTAAATAGATATAAGATTATATAGTTGTATACTTTACATAGAAAAACAATTTATATAGTTACATACTAAACATTGCGCCCTTGTGCATTCGCGCGTCAACGCTAGCGACTTTACCTCGTCGCTTTTAGTAGGCAGTCACGTGATACCTTACGCGCATTCTATTGGCTAACGGCATCCGGAAGTGCGCTCCGTTCCGCGATCCTCGGACTTAGGTCGGACACAAAAGTGCTTTAAGGTAATACAGATAGAAGATGGTTCAATATCAGTATGGGGAGGGTTCATAAACGTTTATATTACCATAAATATTCAGATAAAGAGTTCTTCACTCTATCGCGGAATCCGTTAATTGCGTATACTTTTTATAAACTTTTAGTTTATGTAGATATATATGTAATATAGTTACACACTTTATTTAGTTTGCTATAGCTATGTGTTAAACTTTATAAAATTTATATAAATACAAATACCTTATGTAATGATAATATAGTTATATACTTAATATATTTCTGCAATTTATATAATTCTATGCTTTATGTAGTTATATAATTAATATAATACTGTAATAACATAATCAAATACTTTATATATTTCTATAATTTTATGCTTTATGTAGTGAATGTTTGTGAGTGTGTTTACCGAGTGTGTTTTTCACAAGTTCTGCTACTTTGATGTTTTTCCATGTTAAAGATAGCATTTTAATACTGCTAGCATTGCTGCTAGCATTGCTAACATTACTGCTATCATTGATAACTTGAGGACAGTGGACTCACAACAGAACAGATCAACTCTGAGGTCCATTGACTGCAGGTAACTTTGGCAGGGAATATATAGAAACAGCCAAAAAAAAAACCTCAGGTGAACCTTATTTAATTATTTATTCATTTATTGATTTATTTATTCTTTCATTTATTTATTTTTGCTGTTCTTAATTTTTGATCTGTCAACTCCGATCATGCATTATGTATTAAATCCTGATCTGTAGGAAACCATCAGTGAAATCTGTTTTTTTTCTAGAATAACTATCAGACTAATTTTAATACCAACGTGATCCAGATTCCAGGGGCGGGATGTTTCACGGTCACAGGACCAGCGTCAGCCTATCAGGAGGCAGCTGTGTAGGGCTCCTGTGTCTAGTTTTTTTTTTTATGGTGGGTATCATTTGTAGGAGTATTATCGTTGTGATTTTCGTGTCCTTCGACATGATAGTCTCAGCTGCTTTCAGCTCCCGTTCTTCTTCTATGGTGCCTGTAAGTATCGGCGCGTGCTGGCGCGTGCAGCCTCATTGGTTGTGATGTAATCATCCTCTCATGTATGATGTCCTGAACCAGCTGTGAAGGGATTTCTGCGTTTGACGCTGCGTGACTGCGTGTTTTTTGCGCTCTGCTGCCACAAATACTTCTCCTCCCTCCATCCTTCTCCATCCTGCTCCATCCGTCCATCTCTGTTCTCCTGCCTCCCTGTCTGGACTCTGCACCTCCTCCCCTCCTCTGGTAACAACCGGAGCAGCGTCGGTGGTGGTGGTGGTGGTGGTGGGGGGATCACCGGCGCTACCGCAGTGGATCTCTCGCCTGTCAGATGCAGAGGAATGATAATTAGGAAGAGATTGACTGGTAAAGGAGAAGAAAGAGGAGAGGAAAGAGCAAACGAGAGGAGGCTGCAGCAAGGAGCAAATCGGAGGAATAGACGGAGAATGGATTGATGATAATCTGATTACAAACAAGAAAAAAGAGGAGAAAGAGGAGCACCAGCAGTAGTGCTTTTTTTTTTTTTTGGAGGGACGATGGTGACAGCAGCAGCAGCGGAGGAGGGGATAGAGGGATGAACAGGGATTGATAATCCCAACCCCCCCCCCCACCTCCATTCCTCCATCAGCTCTGCGGGAGCCGCTGAAACCTGTGAGACTCAGCTGCCTGTTTTTCTACCTTCGGTCTGAATGCTGCATCCCCTGTTAGAAGGACTGCTAACGGTTAGCATGTGAGGGATGCACTGGTGTGCATGTCTGCTCATGTTAGGATGCAGTGTTTCACATTTCTCTATGCATGCATGTAGAGTGTAGGCTGTGTAACATACTTGTGGGCTGTATGAACCTGAACTACACGCTTCTTTCATTCCATCATTTCTTCCTCTCACCCGACCGATAATAAACCATCTGGATGTAGGAGATGACTCTAGCAGGGTGTGTGTTTCTATCCCTGTGTATTACTAAATGTGACCCGTGTCCTGGATCCACCCCAAAAACTCAATGGGTTCAGTCTGGCTCGAGATTCAAACAAGTTTAATGGAAATCTGGTCTTTTGGTTTAATCCTGCTGACAAACCAATGAAGAAACGGCCTCAGGTGAAAACAGAAAGTCATTGGTGGAGACTAAACCAAACAGGAAGGAAGCGATCAAACCAGATGGTGATTGGATCCAGAATCTGATCTGGATTGATTTATATATCAAAGGAATTAGAATTTCATATGTTTTTTACAGAATCTTCTTCTTTTCCTTTCGGCTTTTCCCTTCAGGGGTCACCACAGCGAATGAATTGCCTCCATCTAGCCCTGTCCTTTGCATCCTCTTCTCTCACACCAACTACCTTCATGTCTTCCCTCATTACATCCATAAACCTCCTCTTTGGTCTTCCTCTAGGCCTCCTGCCTGGCAGTTCAAAAGTCAGCATCCTTCTACCAATATATTCACTGTCTCTCCTCTGGACATGTCCAAACCATCTCAGTCTGGCCTCTCTGACTTTATCTCCAAAACCTCTAACATGTGCTCTCCCTCTGATGTACTCATTCCTGATCCTATCCTTCCTGGTCACTCCCAGAGAGAACCTCAGCATCTTCATCTCTGCTACCTCCAGCTCTGCCTCCTGTCTTTTCCTCAGTGACACTGTCTCTAGACCAAACAACATCGCTGGTCTCACCACAGTTTTGTACACCTTTCCTTTCATTTTAGCTGAAACTCTTCTATCACACATCACACCCGACACTTTCCTCCACCCGTTCCATCCTGCTTGTACACACTTCTTCACCTCTCTTCCACACTCTCCATTGCTCTGGACTGTTGACCCTAAGTACTTAAAATCCTCCACCTTCTTGATCTCTTCTCCTTGTAACCTCACTCTTCCACTTGGGTCCCTCTCATTCACACACATGTACTCTGTCTTACTGCGGCTAACCTTCATTCCTCTCCTTTCCAGGACAAACCTCCACCTCTCTAGCTTCTCCTCCACCTGTTCCCTGCTCTCACTACAGATCACAATGTCATCTGCAAACATCATAGTCCATGGAGATTCCTGTCTAACCTCGTCTGTCAGCCTGTCCATCACCATAGCGAACAAGAAGGGGCTCAGAGCTGATCCCTGATGCAGTCCCACCTCCACCTTGAACTCCTCTGTCACACCTATAGCACACCTCACCACCGTCTTACAGTCCTCATACATGTCCTGCACCGTTCTAACATACTTCTCTGCCACTCCAGACTTCCTCATACAATACCACAGTTCCTCTCTGGACACCCTGTCATAAGCTTTCTCCAGATCTACAAAAACACAATGCAGCTCCCTCTGGCCTTCTCCGTACTTCTCTATCAACATCCTCAAAGCAAATACTGCATCTGTAGTACTCTTTTTTGGCATGAAACCATACTGCTGTTCACAAATGTTCACTTCTGCCCTTATTCTAGCTTCCACTACTCTTTCCCATAACGTCATTGTATGGCTCATCAGCTTTATTCCTCTGTAGTTGCCACAACTCTGCACATCTCCCTTGTTCTTAAAAATGGGCACCAGCACACTTCTCCTCCACTCCTCAGGCATCTTCTCACTATCTAAGATCCTGTTGAACAACCCAGTCAGAAACTCTACTGCCACCTCTCCTAGACACTTCCATACCTCTACAGGTATATCATCAGGACCGACTGCCTTTCCACTCTTCAACCTCTTCAGTGCCCTCCTCACTTCATCCTGTTTTTTACAGAATCATAATAATACAGCGCTAGATACTCAAAGAGGCTTTACATTTGATCAATTATACATTCACTCCTCATTCAGTGGGGTACCTCTCACTCAACTGGGTGAGGGGGTGAGGAACAGAGAGGAAGGTGAGGGAGACGTCAACTCTGTGAGGCTGTAATGTCTGCAAGATGACATGCCTCACCTGGTCAGATGCTGCAGCTAACGTTAGCACACCTCACCTGAGGCTACAGATGGCCCTTTGCTATCGTTAGCATGTATGCAGCCAGTGCTTCTGCTCCATGAAAACTTTGAGCAACCAACAGCTTAATGACATCAGGATGTAATAAGTCAGCTGATTTGATACGTTTTTGCAGAATTTGTTTTTTTCGGTGTCTCGCATAACTTTAGTAGGATTAAGTGTGTGTGTGTGTGTGTGTGTGTGTGTGTGTGTGTGTGTGTGTGTGTGTGTGTGTGTGTGTGTGTGTCCTGCTGCCATCATTACAGCCTCTGTCTGGTCCTACAGTCCAGTTTTTCAGCCACTAGTACAATGCCTTGATATCATCCTGCTGATGAATCCCACAGAGGGTGTTGGTCTTCCACAAAACACCCTCGTCTTCATCCTCATCTGTCTCACCACCTCCCATTTCTCATCCCCCTCTGCTCTTGGTTTGGCCTGCTGGACTTTGGATGGGACCCTCCATGCATTCTGAGGAGTTAGGACATGTTGATGGCCTGGATCTTCTCAGTTGCTGTCTTACCTTCTGGAGGTCTTTAGCTCATCTCCTCATCACCATTTTCCTGTGATGAGGAGTATGTATGTCAGTATGTCATGTATATCAGGTCTGCTACCTTCTGATTGGTCCGTCCCATCAGTTCTGATTTCTTTCCTGACCAACTTAGGTCCACACTTTCCAATCTGAATGGCTTCCCCACGTCTTGACTGAAGATCCTTGATAAGAAGAAAAAAAACAGATGAACTGAAACACAGATTTTAGTACAAAGTACTTTGTGTTGGTTTCTTTGTCCTCTAATGTCGTTGGTGATATCTCATCACTGACTCGTCTGAGTCACGGATCAAATGGTAGAGGACATTCAAAACGTGGTTTTTGTTGAAGAAATTAATGTTTCTGTGAGGACACAATATGAAAAATGAGGATAACTGAGCTCTGCACAGAGATAGAGAGAGATTTGATTTTAACATCACGTTTATTCACAAAAGTCAAATTACAAAATAATCACATTGATACAAAATCCAAAAGAGATTCATGTAAAGAAGAATTTCAATAGTACTGTGCGTTTTCTGAACAAAAAAAACATCTAATCTTTTAACATGTATCAAAATAAAAAAACAGACAAATTATAAAAGGAAATTATAAAAGCTGAAATCGTGTCGAAACATTTTGGGATTTTTTTTTGCCTGAAATTTATGGCAGAAAATTTGAGCTTGATTATTGTTTGATTATTCATCAAAATTGATCAGGATAAATAGTAAGCTACTGAGGAGGTTAACTTAATCTGCTGAGGCATCCATTAACCTCTTTTTAGTACAAATAAACTAAAGTAGGCGTGACTCAGGGAGCTCAAACCTCCGTTGGGTCATCCAAATCAATCCGGAATACCATCAGAATCTGAAGTCCCGTTAAAATCTCATCAAGCTAACAGTGGAGAAACAGGACCTCATTGGTTAAAATGAAAATGGAAGTAAATGGAACTTATTTGGATTGGATTAAATAAAAAAAAACTTTGACATTTCACAAAATGCAGATTTACAAAAGTTAGAATTCTGCAGCCGCCACTCGCTAACACCTTTAGATGTTTCGTGATACTCAATGAACCAGGATTAGGAGAAATGGAATGATGAAGAGGAGAGATGAACTGGGATGGAGAAAGTGGGAGGAGAGGAAGGCGGTCGGTGGTTATCCGGTCTCTGGTGGCTTCACTGCTCGAGACTTCGTACCTTTAGTAACTAGAAAGAGAAGGATGGAGAAAGATAAAGCATGAAAGGACTGAAAGAGGAAAGGAAGGAATCATTTCTTTTCATCCACCTTTTTATGTCTTTTCTTCTCTTTCTTGTAAAGGATTGTGACGTGAAGAAGGACTAGAACATGTTTTCCAATGGGACAACACTGAATCCCGGATGCTTCATCATATCCTGGACCGAGACAATCATCTGACATGACATTCAAACTTCTCATGTTCCACCGTCTGATTGGCCGACTGCAGGATGGCGAGCTGAGTCCTGCAGGTGAACCCATGGACCAGGACGAGGTCAACCTTTCCTCTCCCAGAAGATGATCTTCAACAGATGTTGAGTTTTTATTTTGTAAAGCTTTGCGTTGTGTTGATTTCTCAAGATTTTGGTTCCAGACTGATTTATTGATTGTCTATTTTCTTTGGGAGAATTATCAGAATATTTTTGACCCAGGATTATATGATTGGTGGCCAGAGGGAAGCTGGCGGTTAGTCGACCTGTTTGTGAGGCTGCAACTGGATGCTAGTAAAAGACGTATCTCTTTTCCAATCATGTCAGACAATCCTTTGTTGTTCGGCAATGATCATGTTCCAAACCTGTAATATATTGGGACAAAGAAAATCGTCGTTCACAACTGCTTCTTGCAAACCCATGATCTGATCCTCTGCATGGAGTCCAAAGAGCTCATATGACACTGACAGCAGCTCTTTTTGGGAAACTAGACCGTCTATCTCTGTCTCCATTGGTTCTCTTTTTAACTGCCATGGGTCTGGAACCCAACCAGAAACGCCTGACCGAACCAAGGAATGATTGAGGACTCGATAAACCTCTCTGATTGGAGCCAACAAGGACAAGGACCCTCTTGATCTTTGAATCAGCACTCGAAGAAGAAAAAGTCCTCTCCCCCCCACTTACCTCTGGTGGGGGGGAGGGCAAAGGGTAGTTTAGCTTTTAGGGTGTAGCGTTTAGGGACCCTCGCAGTAGACATATAGACTTAAGTTTTTAGGCTGTAGAGTAGACCAACTAGCTTTAGATTCTGGTTTTAGACCTTCTCTAAGTAGTTTGTAGTTTGGCCTCTTTCATCATCCTGGTGAGATCTACACCAATTGAGTTAGCGTAGAATTTAACCTCCTTGCCAGCTAGCAGTATTCCCAACAGTCAGCAGCTTTTAGAGTCTTAGAGTCCAAGAAGTTTTTATTGGTTAACCTTCGTTGGGGATTTTCCAAGGTGCAGTTTAGCCTGAAGAGTCCGTAGCCATTAGCTTGTGCACTAGCCCTCTAACCAGCTAGTCATGGATGCTAATCAAGGTCAAGGGCCAGGCCCAGGCCAGGGCAGTCCAGAGAGTCCTAACCGTGCTGTGGAGTACCTTCTTGAACTCAACAACATCATCGAGAGCCAGCAGAAGCTTCTGGAAACACAGCGGCGCCGAATCGAAGAGCTGGAGGTCCAACTGGATCGGCTCAGCCAGGAGAACAAGGACCTACGTTTGGATCGGCAACCCGTCGCTCCTCCGTCACCTGCCCCTCCTCCAGAGCCACCAATCCCTCCTCCTCCACCACCACCCCCACCCTCTCAAAGCGCATCCATACTGATGAAGAATCACCTGCACCACAACAGTCAAGCTCCTCCTCAGCCTCCCTCCTCGATCCTCCTCCACCACAGCCACCATCAACACCAGCATCATCAGCAGCACCACCATTCCTCCACCCACCACTCTTACAACAGCACCAACGTCTCCACAATCCCAGTTTCTGTTACCGTCCCAACTTCCACCCCAACTTCCATCCCTATCCCAACTCAAATCCCTGCTCCGGTCTCCTCTTCAGCTTCTGCTCCACCTCCTCCTCCACCGATCCCACCCAGGGATCAGCCACGGGCCCACAGCCGACTGACTCGACTACCCTCCACCAGCACAGGCACCAACACGAACTTTGTTGAGAAAGAGAAGGAGAGAATTGAACGCCTGCACAGAACCAACGCTTCCAACAACCACCACGCCCACACCCTGCACCACCACAAACTGTAAGTTCCCTTACGTTCCCTATACTGACTGCAACCACAGCCAAAGGTCAGACGAGAGGAAGGCAGCAGGTACAAAGGTGCTTTTTGGTAAAAATTGCTGGACACCAAGAAGAAATCTGAGTTTGTACTATAGACGATGGTAAAATCTGACTTGGAATGAAGTCAATTCAACTTCAACAAACATTCCAGTTAATATGGCGTCCTTTCTCCATATTTCCAAACTCAGATTTGACCGAGCGTTCGTCATCGCAGTCTTAGTTTTGCCTTAGCTCACGTTGACGTTGACTCTGGTTGCTACTAACTTTGCAGCTTCTCTAATGCAGGTTTTGTGGAAAAACCTGCGCTAAAGTTGACATGAAAATTCTTCACGCTTGGTTCTTTGCTAGCAGGCAACAGATTTTAAGGCTGTGTTTTGTTTGCTTTGAAATGTTAAGACTTGAACAAGCACGAATGAGTGAGAATTTGTTCCTCCAGAAGAGAGGGTAACAACTGGTTTGCACTTTCTTTGAGTTTGCTTGTTTGGTTCACAAGTTTAATTAGTAGTTTTACGTCGGTGAGTAAACAGGACAACCAAGCAAACGGATTCACTGGATATCCATAATTTGTAGGAGTGCGTGAGATCAATCCACGAAACTATGACATCATGTCTTGCTGACTGAATAATCTGATGAATTATGAGGTTTCTTAACTGGCCTGATGTTGTATTCTCCTCATTAAATTCTGAAGTCGGTTGCCTGGCAACCCTACCTGAGGAGCATCCTGTCCAGGAGTGTTGACTGACGCTGTAGGACACGGGGCTGTGGCGTCGGGAACAGGATGCTGGGTTGCAGCTGTCCCGTGCACACGGCCAGTGTCTTTGTAACAGCAAACTGAACTGTCTGTGGGACGTGCTGGCCATAGTGATCACTGTTGCTATGCAACAGTGGAAAACTGATCTGAAGGACAACACTCTCAAACAGAAACAGTTTTGACCTCACTCGATGTTCTGAGGCTGTGCTAAGCTTGTTGGGAACATCGCCGAAACATGCAGAGCAGAAAAGGCTGCAGAGATGAAGGCTGGGAAACGCAGCGATGACTCATGGAGGCGATGTAACGGCGCCGCTGCTTTGCCTTAGAAACACTTAAACGTACATCCAGAAAGTGAAATGGGTTGGTTGGAGATTCGTAGAGAGCGACGGTCACATGTGGGTTCATCTGAGGCATCTCAGAAGGGGGTAAAGAAGAGCATCCTTGCCTTGGGACCTTCAGGTCCAGCCGATGTCGTGAGAAATGTCTGACCTTAAACTCTCAGATGATGTGACAGCGATGATTCCCTCTGAAATCACAGCACCAATAAGCCGCTTGCTGCCTCCTCTGGTGCCATCCGATAAATCTCCCACTGTACCGGGACAGCTGTGGCACAAAGCTGCCGACACCAGTTTCTGGGTTCTTTTAGTCCATGATGCAGCAAAATGCAAAACACCCCCACCAACGATCCATCCTGCAGCCCCTCAGGTCAGGGAAAATCAGAAATGTAAGGACGCTGTGAAGGTAAAACATGAGAAAGTGTTGGCCACACTTCATAGACAGGAGCTGTATTATTATTATTGTTATTATTATTATTATTATTATTATTATATTCTCTTAACTATCTTTACTGATTGTTTTCCAGAGAATGGCATAAAAAAAGAGATACGGTATTTCTGGTTTGTTAACGGTTTCACTAAAGTTCTACGTCGGCGGAAGCAGCAGAATATTAGAATAAAATATTTCTAATCGATAATTATCTATAATGTGATGGGCCGAGATGAAGTTTCAATGTGAACGCAAATAAAAACACATTTAACAAAAGTATTACTAAAACTGTCACATAAATGTACCGGTGTTTCATTTTGATTCATGTCAACCATGTTGCTTTAAAGACCAAAGTCAGATCAAATGAAATCAAATAAAATCACATCAAATCATCAAACTCTAGAGCTAACATTAGCTTGTCGCTATTGTGGAACCACCTGGTGAAACACTGAGGCGTACTGGGCCTCTTTCATGATAGATGGATGTTTTTCCATCTTCTGGTCCAAACGTTGGTCAGACCATCTCTTGGATCTGATCCCTGATCCAGATCCTGTCAGTCTCCCGTGTTGATGTTGATGATGGAGGCGGCGTCTGCTGATGATGAGGGTTTAAACGAGCCCCGTCAGCAGCACCGCTGCACCAGGAGTGTGTGACTTCCTCCCATCGGCCCCGACTCCTGCTGGCAGGAGATCCTCAGCGCTTTACAGACATGAATCCGAAACATTTTTACACCATCGAGAAACGCTCCAGGTTATTTTTATGGGGATCCTGCTGCATGTTGTTTCCATTCGTTTGTGTGGAAGCTACAAAGGCCGACTCAGCAGTTTGTCGGACGTTGATTAGAAGCTCCTCATCAGCGCTGATAATCCTGACCTCAGCGTGTTTTTTACACCAATCAAACGGCTCCAGGAGATGCAACAACACGAGTGCAGGTGTCTTTTTAAGGAGGTCAAGTCGCAGGGGTTGATGCATGATCACAGCCCAAAGGAGGTGCTGCATGATCACGGCTCAAAGGAGGTGCTGCATGATCACAGCCCAAAGGAGGTGCTGCATGATCACAGCCCAAAGGAGGTGATGCATGATCACAGCTAGAGGAGGTGCTGCATGTGCAGAAACTGAAGAAGGTGTTTAGTAGCAGAGAACTCCACATATGCATGCTAGGGAGGGAAAATGAGGTAGATGGAAGAGGTGGACTGGAGTGTGTGAATCCGTGGAGATGCTGCAGGAGCAGCGTGATGGGCGGGAGTGGGAAGGGAGGTGCATCAGTCGTTTGGGAGGTGAATCATGTGAGAGAGGAGTGTAAGCAGTTAGTGTGACAAAGGTGGAGGTATGCTGACCTGGTTATGCTGTCAATGTGGGGTGTGTGCTGTCAAGGATGACACCCAGGGGTTTGGTGGGGATGGATTGGAGTTGAATGATGGTGGTCATGTGATACAAACTGACGTCAGACTGTAGAACGGTTTGAAGCCATCTTCTAAAGTGTGTGAATGCACCCAGTTCCAAAAACAACTCACAGAATGTAATTAGAGAGATTATGACATGACTTCAGTCTGTTTGATTGATGATGTCATCATTCTGCAGCTGACCTGGATGTGATGTCACACACACACACACACACACCTCATCCTCTCCTGTCCTCTGTCCGGCCGTCTGTCTGCTAAATTTGGCAACATGGAGATGACATGAAGCCACGACAGGGTGGTGATGGGGTGGATGGTGGGGGTGTGTGGGGTTAGTGCTGTCATGGCAACAGCTCGGTAGGCTGAAGAGAGGAGGAGGAGGACGTGGAGGAAGGTTTCATAACAGCAGACATCTCTGCAGTGTTTCCGTCCGTCCTCATCTTTATTCATCAGCTGAGATGTCCTGGCCCGGTGACATCGGAAACGGACGCCAGTAAAGCCGCGAGAGGCTAGCAGGCTAACATGTTAACCCAGCACATCTGGTGCAGGTTGATGATGTCATCTGCAGACATCTGGGGAGCGACTGACCTCCTCTTCACAGTCAGTGATCCCACATTATGATACATGAGTGAACGTGTAGTTTTAACAGCGGGTGGCATCTGGCGCTACAGATTGAGGTGACTTCACTCGCTGTTCGCTGTAGAACAGAAACACCTCATCTTCCACCATCGTCCTCATCTTGTGTTTTTATATTTAATAAAGTTTCATCCATCAGCTCAACTCCTCCCCATTGTCCACAGCGATGAGCGCATTCTTCACTCACAAATATGAGTTATTAAATGTCTTCCAAAGGAGAACAAATCCAACAAACAGGATATAAATGTTGGATGGGTCGGCTTTCTTAATGATCTCCACTGAGGAGGTGAAGGAATCAGTTTGTTTGTTGGTCTGGTAGCAGGAATGAATGAAATATGATGCAAAGGCTGGACATGTGACAGGAAGAACACATTAAATTTAGAAGTGGATCTGGATTAACGAGTGTGCTGAGGGTCATTGTCTGTAACATTATGACCCTGAGGGCGGCCATATTTATGGAACATCTTAAAGGTAGAGATGAGTTAACAGTCTGAGGGAATGACAGTGTTTGATCACAATTATCTATAAGGGGAATATAAACTGTAAGGGGAATATAAAGCGTAAGGGGAATATAAACCTTCTATAAAAGGAATATTAACCATTTGTAAGGGGAACGTAAACCATCTATCGGGAATGTAAAGCGGACCCTTCTTTGGATTGGACTGGAGTGTTTCTGTGTTGACCTCAGCCTCTGAATACGGGCTGTTGTAATTGGTGTAAACATCACACATCAGAGTAAACTAATGATGATTGGATTTGATTTCATTTTAAGGAGCAACACTCGATGCTTCCTTCGTTGTCACATAACCCAGCCGTCCACCCACTGACATGTGACCTGAAGGAACACTTGTCCTCTCCCTGTCATTTCTGATGAACAACACATGGACAAGTGGGTGGGCTCACGGTTTTTAGACCCACTCACCACATCAAGTTTGTGTTTGCAACTGCAGGTCTAGTAATCCTATTTACTAAGGCAGCGGCGCAACATCACCTGTTTCCCTGGTACAAAAAAGTCTCGGTCTGATGACATCGCTGGTAATCCATCCGTGCTGCTGTAAACCCTGAGACAATGGATGCAGTGCATTATGGGAAAGAAACTGCCAGCTGATTCACATTGGTTCTGCTGCTCATTGGGAATACGTCCAGCGCTACCGTCACTCTGTCACTCCTTTGACTGTCATTACCCAGAATGCCTCACAGAGACCTCCTAATGTCCTCCTCCAGTGTCATCATCTAGCATCTGCATGTCTGAAGGGGGTCTTTGAGGAGGTGAGGAGAAAAGGGCAAGGAATTCAAGGAGCACATAAGTGAGGAAGAAGATGGAGACTAAGTGGAGGTACAAGTTGTCTTCCCTTAGTCGTCATGAGGAGCTGGGCGGAGACGTGGTGAATGGGAGGGTACCAGACAGTCCAGAGAAATGGGTGGGCCAGATGTCACCACCAGAATCTGATGAATTGTTCCTACCTCTGCAAAATATTTCATAAAATTCACAAAAATCACTTTGAGTAATCCCAAAAAAAACATGATTTGATATAATGATCACCTTTTTACTAACATCTAAAGTAAAAGGTCAGACCTCCTTTTTTTCAACAACCAATAAACTTTGTATTGTTTTCGTGGTGGCGTCAATCTTTCCTGACTCATAGCTCTTCGTCTGTTCGCACTCATATTGATCCAGTAGTTTGGCAGCATCCTCAGAAGCTTGGTCACAGCTGAGGTTTCTGCTGCTGGAATGAGAACCAGTAGGGACGAGTCGTTACGGCAGCTCTTCTGTACACACTGACATCATGTACCCATCTGTGGGTGGATGTCTGCACGTGATCAAAATTAAAGCAAGATTTGCATTTTTTTATGTCACACCGAATGTTTTCTAGAATAACTTCAGTCCTTTCTGGCGTTTGTATTCATTGTGATCTGCCCTTAATAGATCAATAGCTACGATAATGGATCAATGAACTAATGGTCATTTTAACATGAACACATTTTACCTTGTGGTGTGTGATAGTTTACGTTATGCTTCACACCACACAAATACACATAGATTTACTTCCTGTGTGCCGATGCTCTACAGATGTAACCGATTTGAAACAGTGAACCAACTGTGAGCGGCAGCAGCGGAGTATCTATTTAAAACACACACACACACACACACACACACACACACGGTCCTTGTTACCGTGACAACATGTTTCTTCATTTGCAACGGTTGCCCATAACAACACTGTTGGCATGGCCTCCTTTCTGAAGCTGCTAAAAGTGAAAGCCTCTCAGTCTTCTGAGTTTGGACTGTCTTTCATTTTTAAGTTCGCAGTTGAACTGATACACATAATATTTAGTATTGATTTTTTTTATTGTTAGATTGGGAGCTGATAAAAACTTTTTTTTTTGCTAAATGAAGTAAAAAAAATCTATATCTCTTGATCTATCTCTATATCTGTGTCTTTATCCATCCATCCATCCATCCATCCATCCATTCATCTATCCATCTAATCTTCATACTCAAGGCCCGGGGGCCAATTGTGGCCAGCCACATCATTTTATGAGTATCTAAAAATAAATAGGTCAAAAGTGTGCTTTGACCAAAAACTACATTTCCCACAATTCAGTAATTGAGTCAATTTTAACTTTGACAAAAACGTTCTGAGCAAAGTTAATGTCCCAACTTGTGTTTGATGTTATTTTTCTTTATTCATTGGATAGTTTGATCCTTGATTGATGGAGTTTTGTGAGTTGCATAACCTGAAATATGAAAAGGATTTATGTTATAACCAGTGACATGCAGTTAGGGGAGGCAGGTGAAGCTGACAAAGAAAAAAATTAAAAATGGAAGAAATAAATGGTTATGTTTATCCAGTCATGTGTATTATAAAGTTATTTTCCATTTAAGGTCACCAATTTTAGGTTATTTTTAGTCAAAATTGCATAAACCTCTGAAATACTCAGAAGAGACCTGCGGTGAGGCACTAGCCAGGTGTGCCTCACCATGGATTGGGTAATGACTTGGCTAGCTGTGCTGGCATGCTAAACAGTGAGACCGTAATTCTATCACTCTATATGTTTCTATTAAAATGTTCAAACATGTTTCCTATATGAATAATTTCCATGATTTAGCTAATGTATATAATGTACAGTTCCTTTTTATGTCAACAACCTCATGTGTGTAACATCTTTCTTGAGTTGAGCGGACCTGAAACCGCTGGGAAAAGGCACGAAGTGAGGCACGGAGTTCTCATGCCTCATGGTAGGGGGCGCTGGTGATCTCAGAGAGTCGGTCAGGATTCTTCTTCCTTGGCCGCAGAAGAAGTGAAATCAAACTACAATCTATAGTCAGCGAGTCCATTGCAGTCATTCATTTGTTTTCCGCTCGCCTTGCCTTATTATAAAAATGGAGGATTACATATCTCAACTCAAAATTTTTTTTATGCTTTTGTTCAGAAGCAGCGACGCATGTACTTCATTTATAAGTAAAGATAACATACAAACAAACATATAAGAAACAACATAACAATGTTTTTTTAATCAAATGTGCTTATTTGTGTGTTACAGTTTCTATGTGTAAATAATTCTGCTATGAGACTTTAAAAATAACCCACTCACTGTTGCTAATTAAATGGTAAATACACTACACTGTAGGTTCATGTATATTTAAATCTAATTATGATAAAATCAGTACCTCACCAGCCATGAACCTCACCGTACGTCACTGGTTATAACAGAGCAACAAGCAAACATTTTTTTCTGTGCAACTGTAATGTTTGCAACTTAAATAAGTAACAAATTCAGAGTTATTTACCATTAAGGAGTAGTGACATTACATTGAGTTACATTTACTGTCATTACATTTAAAAGTTACACCCGGCCCTTTGAGGACAGCCAGTAATGCTGATGTGGCCGTCGGTGACAATGAGTTTGACACTCCTGATCTAATCCATTTAATCTATCTGATCTATAAATTTTTTTATGTATTTTAGCCATCGATATTTAGCTCACTAGCTCTTGTCTTTTAGAAGTAGCAGGTTAGCAGGGAGCTAACCAGTGACTTTGATGCCACAGTGTTGGCTCCTGTGCTGCATTCAGGACACTGAAGTCAGGCTTACCCAAACACGATTAGATTAGATAAACTTAGATATTTCAGGAACTCGATGAGGAATTCAGTTCCCACAATTTTGCTAAGTTAATGTGACAATCATGGCATCTTCTGTTGTGACTGGTGGTTTATGTGATAAGCAAACAGCTGCTTCTAGTGTTTTGTCTCCCTCCAGTGGCACAAAAAAATAGGACAGTTGTCTTTTCTTGAATCTCTGAAACAGAAAGCTTACATTATTCTGACATGAGTGGTAGTTATACGCCCAGCTGACCTGCTAACACTAGCACAATGTCATTATTTTAGAATAATTAGAGTGATTGGATGGTGATCCGTGGATAATTGATCTGCATGTAAGTGATGCTAGCAGTCTGACCTCTGTCACACTTTGCAGTACTAGTCTCTGTCTGTCTCTCTCTCCCTCTGTCTCTCTCTGTCTCTCTCTCCCCATCTCTCTCTCTCTCTGTTTTACCCCCCTCTTTCTCTCCATCTCTCTCTGTTTCTCCCTCTCTCTCTCTCACTCTCTCTCTCTCTCTCTCTCTCTCTCTCAGTGTCTCTCGCTCTCTGCGGTGTGTAGCAGTATGGTAATGAATGACTCCAGCCTGCTCTGCAGTGATAGCAGCTCACTCCATACTAATACAGCTGGTTCATCGCCTCGCTGGGGAGGAGGAGCGAGGTGGAGAAGTGGGGGAGGCCAGAGAGTTATTTTGTCCTCACGGAGGGTGGAGGGAAGGGAGGAAGAATAGATCAATGTTTTGTTTATTGAAGCTCATTTTCAGAACCTGTTTGGTTTTCACTTTTAACTGAAATATTTTACTTTGTATTAAAGTGGTACAAAGTTTCTAATGTGAAAATGTTTTTGTACCGGTCACACTTTGGAACCAATTGTGGGAATGTACCTCAGGATGGTGGCATGCTGGCTAGGCTAGGACAGGCTAAGATATGCCATGAGAGGTTACAAAACTTGCAGTCTTCCTCTTGATGTTTCAGTCTTAATTTAATAATCGTGAACTCGTCTTGATTGTTTGTCAATCCCATAACAACACACTGGATAATAGTAATTGTTTTTTGTCCTTTCTGACATAAAAATTAAGGGATGAAAATGTTGAGTCTAGTTTTCCATGGAAGTAGAATTTCAGTATGTGAGCCAAGATCACTCGTGCTCTCCTTACATCTCCAGTGATGTCACGGGGAAATAACTCAATGTATTCCTGATGATGTCACAAGGAATCAACTCCAGAGGAGTTTCATGTGTCAAAAACCAAAAGAGATCAAACAACTCATCAGTTCAGTGGTGACAGCGGTGACCTACTGTCTGCTGTGGCGTCCTGTTTGCCGCCTGGAATTCACCACAAAATATTTGCTTATGTATTTCTCATTTTTTGGACATAAAAGTCATGTCAATTCAGCATCACAGCAGCGAAGCAGTTTACACCGATGCTGCGTGGAGGCTCCCATGTTAGCATTTTAATTAGCTGACATCACATCCTGAACATAACATCCATCCATCCATTTTCTGCCGCTGTAACGGGTCACGGGGAGCTGGAGCCTATCCCAGCTGGCATAGGGCATGAGGCGGGGGACACTCCTGGCCCGACGCCAGTGCACCGCGGAGCCACACACAAAGACAGACAACAACGCATACACACACTCACTCCTACGGGCGTCACGAAAAAATGGTTGCCATGTGCATTGTACAGGAAGAATAGAATAAGATTTATTTAAGTACTCTCAGATTATACGCCAGCAGAGTTCAGTGACTTGCGAGGCTAAATCCAGTGGCTTCTAGTCACAATTCAACAATGCAGTCAAAGTTTGTTTGAAGTTTGTTCTACAAGATGCCAGTAATGTGTTTATGAAGTCGTTTCAGTTTTTTCATCCATTTGTGATCAAATTATCGCCGTCATTTTGTTAACCGATAGCACCCCATGTGTCTGAAACATGTCACGGCCTCAGGCTTCATGCCAGTAGTTACTCCTGGATAGTAGTCACTGAGACCTCAAGACTGAGGATCTAGGACCAGACTTGGAATCCAATGCTCCTGCTCCAGATGAAACCAATGGGACCACACGTCACAGTGGGAACATTAGCATAGACTTGGCTTAAACAGTTAGCAGAACACATCTGGCCTCCGTTTGTTGTTCAGAAAATCCGGTAAACTATCTGTATCTGTGTATCATCCTCCCTCTCCTGACTCACTGTAAACTATACATGTATCGTTGTGATGCTAACTGCTAGTGCTAACGGCCGAAACTGATTGTGCGCTAACCATGAGCTGATATACTGTGTGTTCTAACTGCTAAGCTAACACTTGTGACTGAATGTCGATGTTGTATGCTGATATGAATAGTTATAATGTTTTACTAACTGCTGTATGCTATACTGAATGCATTTATGGTGACATATGCTAACTATAAGCTAAGTGTTAATTATTATTTGTGCTAATTGCTATGCTAACTGTGTGCTTTTTGCTTTTAACACAATTAGCCATACTTGTTTGCCACTTGCTGCTATTAATACTGTGCGCTAAGCTATTGCTGATAGTGTGCCGTAATGCTAACCGTGCTAATGGTGTTTGTTTATGTGTGCCTGTCTGTTCTCGTTGTTGTTGTTGTTGTCTACCTTCCTCTGTTTCTCTCTTGACTTTATTTTTCTTTCTTTTTTCTCCCTCTCTCTATCTTTCTATCTCTCTTTCTATCTCTTTCTGTCAGGTCTTATTCCTCCTCCACCTGTTCTACTACCACCACCTCTTGTCGTTCCTCCAACAACCCTACTAGCATCACCACTCCTTCCTCCACCTCGTCCTCCTCCTCCTCCTCTCTCTACTCCTCCAGCCTACCTCCTAACAGCCACGCCACCTACCATCAGTACTGCTGTCCCGCGCGCCTCCGCCTGCCCAAGCCTCCCTGCGCCCTGCCCCCCGCCAAGCACCACGAGCAGGCAAGGTAAGGGACAGAGTCCCCCCTACGCACCACCCAGCCTCACCCACTGTCCCCCACTCTGCCCCTGACAGCACCCCACCACCACCATCACCCACCCAGACATCCACCAGCAGGGAGGGCCGAATGCATATGGAGTCAGTCTGATGCGCGTCATGTTTTTGTCCTATTAAACTTGAGTCCAGCGTTTCCTATTGATTAATAATAATAATCAAGAATTAAAATAACAGTCACATTTATTCAACAATGAATTAGTATGAAATGATAAAAGCAGCTATTAGATATAATATCAGGCTCACAGCAACCTATAGGACACCGGGGAGAGTGTTGGACACGACCGTCATCTGCCTCCTCCTACACTGATTGGTGGATTTGTTTCTGTTGGATTTTCAGTTCATTTCATTAAATATAAAACAGACGAATAAATACTATTGGTTGAAATTTGTCTAAAGCATTTTATTTTTTCAAAAAATGCAGTACCAAAACAGTTTAAATGAATTCATCTGTTTACATTTAAGACAAGCTTTGTCTCCACAAAGCTGATTACAAAGGTTAGTGGAATTTATAATTATGAATGATCAGAATTAAAAAGTAAAGTGAGGTGTATATTATTTATGCTGCTGTAAAAGTTGAGTTTAATATTCTGTAAATTAATCAATCCATTGTGTTTTTGTTTTATTTATATTTAAAGTTTATGAGAACAAAGTTCATAATTTAATTGATGATTAAGGTATTCCTTTACCAAAGCCATAAACGAAAATACTGAATAGGACAACAATATTAATGTACATTTTTATTATTGTGATTTTCAATCCATAAATTTATCCAACGTATTGTTTATTTACAATTGGTCAGTGTTTGAAGTATTTAAGTTATGATGTCAAACAATAAAAAGTATAAAAGCAAATAAGAACGACGTTCAAACCAGGAAGTTAGTCAAAAATAACGTTCAGGCAGTATTAAAATTTCAAATTAAGTTAAAATGACATCAAATTCTGCTCTAAATGCATTTTGGGGTCACATTAAGCCTCACCTGCCCCTTCCCCCACCTTGCCTCCCCCCACAGTGCTTTAATAGTCTGTGTAAACCCCCCTCTTGAACACATGAAACAGTACTGAAGGTGAAGCAGCCGCTCCCATCATGTGTCTCTCCATAACATCCCTCGATTTCACCTCACACACCTTCATCCCTCCTCTTCCTCCCCCCTCCTCCATTCTGCTCTAAAACAACTCATTAGGAAGCCGAGCGTCACAAAAGTTTTCAATTTACAGAGTCACTCATAAATATGACATCATCTAATTGATTCGTTTTCCATTTGCAATAAGTTTTTATGGGTTTTTACTGCATCTGGTGTCTAAGGGCAAAAAAGTAAATCATACGTTCTCTGACCTGGAGATTCCTCCTCATTCAAGGAAATCCTAAAGTTAATCATGTGGCTGGAATTTAAACTAGAGATGCACAGCTGGCACACATTAAAATCTCAGATATAAACTGTAAATATTTTGATTTTTTTACACCAGGAGGAGAAAATAATTGGATTTTGGATCCACGTGAAAAGATTTCATTTTATTTCTGCAGTTATGAAATGTTTTTAGATTTTAATGGGATGCCAGAGGGTGTGTGTGTGTGTGTGTGTGTGTGTGTGTGTGTGTGTGTGTGTGTGTGTGTGTGTGTGTGGGTGTGTGTGTGTGTGTGTGTGTGTGTGTCATGCTGACACTAGCATGACATTATCATCCGACATTTTTGTTAACCTGTAGGAACACAATGACGTGATGAAGACCACTTGAAGATGATGATGTTCTCATACATCTTCTGGGTGAATAATCTGTGTTCATAGAGAAGATGGGTTAACGTTAAAAACAAGTCAATCATGAGACCTAAAGCAATCAGACACCCGATTGGCTGACCCTTGTCATGTGACTCCTGGATCACATTGTCTCATTATTTGTCTTCAGGATCCAGATCCAGGTCAGTCTGGATCTTAGAAATTATTATCTCACCGCAGGAATTTAATCAGTAGAAGAAGAGATTCAGTCAGACCATCTGTGACATCATTGTGTTGGTTCATGATGTCACTGAGTAAATTAAACATGTGCCGGTCGATCCATTAGTTCTTAGCCAATCAGGAAGGAGTCTTGATGGTGATTTCATGTATTTACAGGTAAATATCTGACTGAAGCTCCATGAAACAGATGCTTTCTGATGGACTCTGCTTAAACTGTCTGTAAAATGGTTAAATGCATTATACCAGGAGGTGGAGACTGACAGCAATGTTATCAGTAACTTCTCATAGGACAGATGAGAAAAGATAAGAAAAATCACCTGTAGACTCAGTGAGTTTCCTGTCTTTTCAGTCCACCTGCAGAGATGGACTGAAAGTGTCTCTGTTTAATTAATGTAGAAGGTTCCAACTTTATCAGCCGACAGAATCGACCTGGACGGATGCTCGGTCGACCAGTGACATCATCAGCAGAAACAAGAACACAATGAAGGTCAAGGGGCCAAAGTAGAATGGGTCTGCCCCTCTCTGTTGATGGAGATGAGATAGAGACAGATAGGAATAGCTGGAGTTAGGCAGAGAGAGAACTGAGTGGAACTCTGGGAATGAAAAAGTATGAACAATATGTTATATGAATCAGGTTTACATTTACAAGATCTACATGAATCATATCCACATGAATAAATGGACAAAGCTGGAATAAAACAGGGTAAATGTGAAAAATGTGAATCTGGCGCTTGAGACGACACATTTTTACTGATACAATTTATTCGCATCCTATACCTATCTAAACTTTCCACCCACATACAGTTATTTAATTCAAAATATCTGACAGGGTGAACAGTTTCAACAGATCTGCAAAAAGCGTTTTAAAACATTTAAGTGATACAAATTAAATCTGCACTTTCTCTCTCACCTCGATAAAAGAGATGAGTAAACAGGAAACTGCTGAATTGCAGAAAAATCACAGCCACCATGATTATCCACTTTTTACTGCGTTACATTTGCAATAATTTACATTGGCATCAAAAGCTTGGCTTCCTCATCACCTCATCCCTAGTTCACCTCCCCTCCTTCCTCTGTCCCCATATTGGATCACCTTCACCTGTAGTTGGGAATGAATGTCTCCAGATGACTTTCACCTCCACCTGGGATTGCAGATGTGTAACCGCTGACACCTAGTGGCTGAATGCAGAACTGCAGCTCACACATTACCGGATTACTTTTCATCTTTTCCTCTTCCACCATCCTTTCTGTCTCTTCGTCCTCTCTCCTCCCCCTCTGTCTTCGTCTGTTTGTCTGTCTGTCTGTCTCTCAGAGAGGAGGAAGATGATGACATCGCCCATCAGTTCTGTTGCCCCGCCTCTGAGTGCAGTAGCCCCTCATCTAGGTAACCAGGGGCGACCGTGGCCACACCCCCATCCCGTCCTGCCCTACTTTCTCCTGTAATTTGAAGGGTTTCCCACCTCCATGGCTGTGTCTCCCCTATTGCCTGTTGATCATAAAACAGCAAGAAAGCCGTGGGGTAAACAAAAACATGGCGACGCGGTGTCTTTGATCCGAACGTTTTAAAAACGCATCATTTCTTGTACAAAATAAGGAAATGCAACCTGTAGAAGAAGCCGGCTTTGCTCCTCTGCTGCTGATTTGTTTTCTTCTAAAGATGCTCACAAACATGTTGGACCATAAAACCAATGGGACCCATCCTGGCGCAGCGGTCTGACCCACCACTCAACGGGCTGCAGAGACTCATCTTAACGCCGGTGCTGGGATTGCATTTTTTTTGATGCATCATGCAAACACAGCAGACAGTCTGTGGCTGCTATCTGAGAGCAAATCAGACCTGGTCTCTACTCTAGTTTGGGTCTGAATGGGCTCGAGTTTGTCCTCCCTATCCCAGCATGAATCCATGACCCTGCTGTTTCCTGACAACGCTGTGCCCAGAGCCTGAGCCCGACAGAGTTTGGCCTCATGCTCCAAATCCGTCCCACCATGACGTCCTGACTCTGTCACTGCAGGGCTGTGGTGTGTTGTACAGCATGTCCTTCACCCCGTCACGCCAAACTGTTTGGAACACGCACTAGTCAGGGTGGAGAGAGTTTGCTAGCTCTTCATGGACTGTCCATCCACTCTGGCAGGTAACCAGGCATCGGCTGGAGGTTTTCTCCAAGCTGGTGAAATAATCACATGATTTGGTGTCCTGCTCTGTTTTTTTGTAGTCATTAAACATCCGGACACACCGCAACCAGGGTTCTCCATAAAACTTGACATCTGAGCATCAGATGCAGCAGCAGATGTTCACCAGGGTGTTAAATGTGAATTCAATGATGGCCAGACTGTATGGAAGAATATCAGGTAACGTTTATTGTGCAGGTACAAACCGACTAGGAAGAAGTTCAGAGCCTAAAGGTCATTCCAGAGTTTAAACGGGAGACATGATGAATACAGTTATAATAGTGCTTCTGTGGGGCGGGGCTGATGTGGGGCGGGGCTCCCATGGGGCGGGGCTGTGTTCACAACCAGGCAATCAGATGTAGCAGATGTAAAGGAAATGGTCTCATCTTGCACTGAAAAATGTATTTTAACTTTTATCTGCAGCCAAAGAGTGCAAGAAAAGCTAAACCTGTGGCACAAGAACGGAGTGAAAGACAAACGCAGCGCTTCGTCGGAAAAAATGGTTTGAATGGCGATGCATTTATGAATGTAAGAGCTGAGACAAACGTCACACCAGTCTGACCTGGTCAAACACTGATGCTAATGTTACCATGGCTAATGTTACCTGGTCAAACACTGATGAAAGGAAGCACCGTGGATGTCCAGACCTCTGTACGGAACTGCAGCTAACATTAGCCTATCTGCGGGTAGCTAATGTTAGTATGTCTAAAGCCAGGGCTGTCCTGAACCTTCCATGAAAACTGAAAATGAGGCACCTTCACTACTTCATGACATCATTTTATTAATCAGCTCGTTTCTGAAGTTTGTGTTTGCGATAACTGGTCTTTTATTTCAACTGGTACTGATGGCATTAGCATCTTTTCTGCTAATAGCCCATGCTCCTTTCTTTCCTCAGCAACATGCTATTTAGCTAAAAAGTACATTTGATCTTTAGCATGTCTGAAACCTGAGGATAAACCCAGTAGTACATGAAGTGTGTACTTTATAAAACAATATTATAGACAGGTGATGGTGCTGTTTCTTCTTCACTGGATTAGGCAGATTCGAGGCTACAATGATGTATTGCAGCTCTCTTGATGGTACAGTTGGGTAGTCAAACCTGTATCAGTCCAAAGGTGAACAGAACCCAACCCATAAGTTGACTGATCTCTGGCCTGTTTTTACAACTCAGTCCTGCAATGTCTTTCAGGTGTGACTTCCTGTCCCAGCAAAGTTTGAACTCATCTCGAAACGACGAAGAACGAAAAACAGTTTTAGGGAGAACCCTGCTGCTAATGTACAGTATAATAGACATTTAACAGACGTCAGTGATGATGAGTGTGTTTACATCCACGCCAGAGGGATCCATTTTAAGGCAATATTATTATGATGTCATGTATTTGACATGATTTCAGTTAATGATCCATCCAGTGTATGTAATGTGCCATGATTTATATTTCATATGTGTGGTAATAAGAAGAAATCTGTTAAGATCTGCTTTGGACATTTTTTTTTTGGATGCTCTCCATGTGACCTATGACTTCTCTCAGGGGTGACGAAAATGCATCTCCTCACACAGGTGATGAGGTTTCAACAAACTAGAAATCAGGACTCCCATTAGCTCCAGCAGAGCCAGTATGGAATTATTGGTTTCCTGTTCCTGTTTCACTGGCATGTGCGCATTCAAATTTTGGCAGTAGATTAACAACAAAATCATTGCTAATTATATGTCAACATCACAACGTCGCCAAAATACTAACAGTGCACAGCAGGTCTGTAAAAATCTGACAGATTTCTATGCCTTTGTGAAAAAAAAATGTGGCAGTGGGTAAATATTGGACCAACTCACTGCTGGCCATGTGACTTTACACCAGTCACACCATAATGATATTTGTCATGGTTAATGTTATCTTTGTGTGAAGCCAAGTATTACCCGATATAAACATTACCCTACTGATAAGTAATTTCTGCTAATATCGGCTCTGTCAAAGGCTAAATGTTATAAATGTTACTTTACTGACAGCTAACACGAGCTCATGTTATCTCTGTTTGACGATAAGCATTTTCAGATAAAATGACATTAGCAGTGATAGTAAGTCATTCCAACTCTTACATCAAAATTCATGTACACAACAAGTAGTCAAGAAAAAAAACTAAGAAAAAAGTAAGAGTGTGTTTGAGGCCTGGTCCCCAGTGGACCTTCATGTCTGGCAGCTGCCCCGCTGTCTCGCAGAACTCCTTGAGACCACGGAGCCTCCTAGCGTGGTCAGGTAAAACATATTGTCAGCCCCTGTTCACATAAGACCCAGTTCCAGATGTCCCGGTATTGCCTTAAGAACCGCTGTGCATGTAAACACACTCAGCGACTTCCCTTGGAGACAGGAAGCTGCTGGAGGCGATGAAGGGAAGTCTAACAGTGGAGCCTTAGTGTCTTTTCTCATCATCCATTCTTTTACTTTCTCTGTGTGTCCAGCTTTGACCTCTTCCTGCTGCTCCTCTCCCTCCAACCCCTTCCTAACGTGAGTTGTCCTAATGATTAAGTGCCAAGTAAAGATAGGAGGAGGTGCCAGTCTCCTGCCGTAGTGCCAAAACGCAAGAAAATGTCAAACTGTGTGTGAATATATCTCATTCGTGAAGTCCAGCTGATTTGTTTATTATATCTAATTTTTCTTGCTCTTTTGACTTAAGCGTCTTCTTGCATTGTCTAAAATTAAAAAGCAATACGTGTTCCAAATCCGCTCTAAGAATCTGAATGTAAACTCATATTGAGTCTGGCGGCGTCAAGCCGTATCGGGTGAGCGATGAAGAGGCCGACTGCTTTCCAAAGTTTTATGTGCAGCACAGCGACACAAATGTTTACATGATTCCACTGAAATTTTATGTACCTGAGAAGAAATAAAATAAAAGCCGAAATGATTTCTGCTTTTATTTCAAAGCAGAAATTCTAAACAAATGTCAGAATTAGCAGAAGTTCTAAACAAATGTCAGAATTTAAATTTTTGAAACAGCTGCCCAGTGCAGACACATGCCCAGATGAATGAAAAAAGTTGTTCGTTTTTTCTTCTTCAACTTCTCCAGCTTTTTTGGGGTTAATAGCAGCGTTTTTATGCACATCACCACAGCCCATCTGTTCAATTCACCTGGAGGGAATCCTGAATGGAACAGAAAGGAGCTAAAAGGATCAAATTACTATTTCCACCTTCTTCTAGACAAAAATGATCTACATTTAATTTAATTTTGTACATAGTATTGATTATGTATCAGAATAGAATAGAAAGCACACCAATGTACTTCCATAAAATGGTGACGATTCCACAAGCCCTTGTTGGCATTCTGCTAATGAATGCCAACTGGTCAGTTATGCATTGTCATTCTAAAAGAGCATTGGTGTGTTTTCATGTCACTTCGGATATGTTATGAATACCTTATTTGTGCAGACTTTTTCTTTGCAGCATGAACCTAACAATGACATTACTGCCATTTTTGACAGATATTTTGAATTTGGGACGGAGCCTGTCACCATAACTTATTCATGGCTCAGGATTTTCTTCGTCTGTGACAATTCTGGGATAACCAGCATCCCAAGTTAAGATGGGAATACCTGTATGTATTTAAAATTGGCAAAAGACATCTTGTATCTGTGACAACAGCTGTCTCAGTTGTAACGGAAATATGGGCATTCAATTATAGCTTTGTTGGCTTGGAGGCATTAGCTGTTTGTGCCAGTGAAGTTAATACATGTTTACATACATTCATTCATTCATTTCCCAAACCGCTTCTTCCGCTTTTGTGAGTCACGGGGGTTTCTGGAGCCTATCCCAGCGCACTTACGGGCATTAGGCAGTGAGACGCTGTGGACACATTGCCAACGCATCGCCAAGCCACACAAAAGATGAACAACCACTCACACTCACACCTAAGTTATGGCTATAATTTATTAAAATTAAATATCACAATTAGCTTTTTCAGCAGATTAATATTGGTCTTATCTTTTCAAATTAGCATAGTAATGCTGCAATAAAAAAACAACCAAAATTATTTGAATGCATGGTCAAGTTAGATTTATTTGCTTGGATGCATGAAATTGCAAAAGCATAGCATGCGTTAGCTTCTTCAAAAGGATAACAGTAGTGTTATCTATTGTAGCAGGATTAAGTACATTTTAGGTTCTGCAGGAGACAAATGTCCAATCAGCTTGTCTACCAATTTGTTCCCAGTGTTAGCTGCTGCACCAGGCCAAACATTAGATTAGTTAAATGATGATTAGACCATAAATGAGCTACAAACATGACATATTGAGGTACAAAAGACAAGGATAGACGAGGATATAAGTGTTTTTATTCCAATGTGAAATCTAGTTGTCTTTATCCACTGTCGGCTCTTCCTGTTGTCGTTGTGACTGACCATCTGCCACTTTTATGACTTGCTGATCAGGATTATTACATGATCACGTCAGGTGCTAACTACCAGTCCAACTGCATTAATGAAAATGGAAATGCCGTGTCGTTGTAACTCTGCACTGCTATGCTGCAATTAACCTGATTCAGTGATGTTAGCGCAAATTAGAATATTTCGTAATTCAAGAAATGCAAATGTTTCTTGATTTAAAAACTCAGAATCTATTGATTTTCCCATGTAGCAGCTAAAGACGTAAGCATGAAAGCACCTTTAGTGAAATAATTACCAAGGTTTACTTGAAGATAGGGTGGCGACAATCTCTTGTGTGGAAAAATAAGGTTTTCAAAATAGAATTATTCTTCCAGGATGATTTTCTTTCAAAGTAATCAGCAAATATCGATGGATTGTTTTGCACTCTTAGCTAGGTTACAAAATATATACCTTATTATCAGCATTTTGATAGGCAAATGTTTAGCACGACTACTTAGCCAACTGTTGAGCATCCACTTGCTTTCTATATGTCCAGGGTAATATTTTAGGCCAACATACGTGACATTCAAAGCCTGGTGTTTAATTGGCTTTTACTGCTGGTATAACATCGTTGCTACAATAGCATGGACCTATTAATTAATTGCAACAGTTTTTGGTTTTTGGTACTGTAGCGTTAGAACTCTATTTGCATTTATTGCTAGTTTAGACAACTTTTTTAGTTTTTAGCTGTATTCTCTAAACTTAAAGTGATTAAAAGGCTGTCTGGACTATATTAAGAATATTTGCTGAATACCATTTAGTTGTACCAGTGTCAGGGCCAATGCTAATCTGTTTTCTCATCTTTATAGTCAATACACCTTACACAATGAAAAGTACTTGAAATAAAATGGCCATTAGCATTCCTGGTTCAAAATCTGGAGTGTTTTTCGTGCAATTTAAAAAATTTTGCTGTGAATTTGAAAGTAAATTGTCATCAGTCTAAAGGTCAAGAAGAAGAGTGAATCACATAAAGAAGAGTGTGAGGAAGAGGAATGTTTTTTATTTTCTCAGATATTTTTCAATGACGACTCATTGGTGCTAACAAACACACACACATACACACACGCACACACAGCATTCTGTTTTAATGCATGCAGCAGCCAAGCAAGTAATGGAAAAGATGGACAAGATGACCTTATGTGAGTAATATCAGTGGTTGATGTCTGTGGACCAATCAGGTTGTCCGTACTGACGTGTCAGACGTACTGTGTGAAGCCATAAACTATCAGACACGGATTTATCCTGATTCATGTTCGTCTCATGTGTGAAGCTGATTTCTCCGATTAGTTTTCTTTCTGCTGTTCTCACCTTCCGCCTGATGGTCCTTCAGACGTAAACCTGCTCCGGCTCTCTGGATGGTGGATGATCCGTAAACTCAGATGCTGTTGCTGCAGTTTTTTTTTTTGTTTGTGATTGCCAACATGGTGTTTGGTAGTTTATTCAGAGGCTTCATCTCTCCTTTATCACTGCTTGGTGCGACCCAGTTTCCTTCGGCTCCGTGTTTTTCATTTTTCCAACACAACAGACCGTATTGAAGCAATTCGAAGTGGATAGTGTTCGTTCATTCCGGGTCAGGCTCCTCTTTACCAGCTGATGTTGTGTGAGATGTATTTTAACTTAGTTTGAACCTGTTTGCGGATATGGAAGCAGATAAGAAATTAAACAAAACAAACCTTCTTTCAAATACTGAATTCATAAATATCTCTAAGATATTTAGTCCTTATTATGAGAATCTGTCATTATGTTGAGAATGTTTTACAGGATTATCTTTTTCACACAGTACTTCAGCTGTGGCTGTCTAATGTGTGTGAATGGATGGATTTGTGAAAAAGTACTGATGGCTGCAGCTGCTTTATAGTTTTTATGGTTATACTTTGTTTATTCTTGAACACCAGGTGAAAATGATGACGTTGTTCTTCGGCTCATTTATCATTCATGGATTTACTGAGGATTAAAAAAAAAACACATCAGTGTCACGCGTTAAACTTTTCAGTCAACAACTGTCAAAGTGGCCAAAGGTTAATGGTTTGTTACCACGGTAACAACTGAAGTCAGTCTGAAGTACTGCAATGACGATAAATCAGAGGTCGGTGCTGTGAGATGAGCTCGTCAGCGGCATTCATTCTTATGCTGATACTCAATGAAGAGGTATATGATACACACACACACACACACACACACACACACACACACACACACACACACACAGAGGCTTCCCTGTCATCGCTCTCCCTCCTCCCTCTCCTCTTCATTTGCTGTTTTATTCTTCTTTCTGTGTCATGCTGTAAATATACAGACAGTCATTCTTCAGTCTGTTGACTTTATTCTTATGTAAATGATTTCAAAAGAGATTGATCATGGATGATAAACTTACATATATATATATATATATATATATATATATATATATATATATATATATATAAGAAGTATGAAAAACACAAAAGAAATCTTATTCACTGAAAACCAGAGAAAGTACCTGATGATGGTGATGTAATGATGATGATGATGACGACGATTGTGTGCAATGATTAACAATGATGTCATGAATATGATTATGACAATGGTCAACTGTGAGGATGATGATGGTGGTACATGATGAAGATTAAAAAGTAAATAAATAAAACTGCTTGTTTTATTCTTGTTACCCTCGATGCTGATTGGTCGAATGTGTCAACGCTGCAGTTCAGGAAGCAGAACATCATTAAGCCAAAAATCAGTGGGCGGAATCAAACTACCTTTAAGAAATGCCTCAAACTGGTGCTGCTGAAACACGTGAAACAATATAATAATGATGATGATGATGATGATAATGAAGAAGGGTAGAGCATGTGTCTAAACCGGATTCTTACATCAATAGGCGACTGGAGCGTGTCAGGGAGAATTAAAAAAATTTAAATTCTGACTGGGAGAAAGGGGAGGAGCAGGAGAAACGGCTATCAACCTCATACGTGTCAAACACATCCAGGCTTTGAATTCTCATCAGCTGGATGAACCTGGATCACAATTTAACCAAATAAACTGTTTCCTGTCACACCCACTGAAGGAGGCCACCGGAAGAAGGAAGCACAGCAAACAGGAAGTACTCTGAAGGAACCTCCTCCATGCTTCAGTCACGCTCTGGATCAGACGTAGATCATGAAGAACGAGACACCTCCTCCTGGTTTCACTTTTAAAGAAAGGAATTTGATATCTAATGATGCCGTTAATCTGTAGCCAGCAGCTGCTTAAAAAAAGATGGATGAGGTGGAAATGGTAATAATTCATTATAATTAGTGAATTAGTGTTTAAACCTGTTAAACAAACAGGAATGTCTTAAACTGCCAGCAGTGGGAGCTCATATTTAGTCAGAAACTAACACAGTCTCTAAGTTAATTCTATTATTCTCTACGGAAATATAGTGAATAGAAAAAAGAAAAGAGAAACTTGTTAAATGAAGACAAAGCCATTAGCTTCTGCTTATTTAAACCAAACCAGTAGTTTTCACACATCTCATCATACTAATCCATAAAATATCCCTTTTAAACATGCTAGATTTATCTTTATTCCACATAATCCCTTTTATTCTCAGTCGGACCTAAACGTGTCTCAGATATTAAATTATCTAGTATCCAGTAGGTAGAAATATAGAAGGAAAGGAAGCAAACAAGGAAGTGATGATAAAGGCAAAAAAGGAAGGAAGGTTGGGATGGAACCACTGGCAAAAACAATGGAATCACCAGTCTTGGAGGATGATTGTTCAGTTAATTAATTTTGTAGAACAAAAGCAGATCAGAGATGTGACACAAAACTGAAGTCATTACAAACGGCAACTTTAAAAGAAGTCAAGAAAACATTGTGGTCATCAGGAACAGTTCCTTTTTTAGACCAAATAGAGGGAAAAAGTTATGGAATCATTCAGTTCTGAGGAAAAAATGATGGAATCATGAAGAACAAAGAAAAAAAACAAAAACCATTTCAACACACCACTAGGACTTGTTCCACCTCTGGCTTCTACAACAGCTTGCAATCTGTGGGTCGTGGACTTACTGAGTGACAAACACAACTCTTTATCAATCTGGCTCCAGCATTCTCTGATTGCTGCTTCCAGATCAGCTTTACAAAGTGGAGCCTCGTCATGGACCATTTCCTTCGACTTCCACCACAGATTGTCATTTGGATTGAGATCCGGACTATTTGTAGCTCGTGACATTGACCTTATGTGTCTTTCTTCATGGGATTTTTTTCCCCCACAGTTTTTGCTTTATGGTAGTAAATACATCATCTTGAAAAATGATTGACTTTATTCAAATATCCTTTCAGTTAATAGGATAAGTAAAGTGTTTTCTGTCTTGACACTTGGATGTCTTCCTTGGCTTACCAGTACGTGTGCTTGCCAGGTATTAGTTTTACAAATGAAAATTTACAGGGTGATTTTTTTGTTACTCAGAAGTGAGTGATTCCATGTTTTGTTTCGTTTTTCATTTCATTTAGCGTTTTTTTTTTAAAGTCAGAAAGTTGCCATTTGAAATGACTCTAGTTTTGTGTCATGTCTTTTTCTACAAACCTAAATAACTGAATGAACATCCTCCAACATCATTTTCACCAGGGTTAGCAGATAAAAGCTTAGATGAAGAGAGAAAAAAGAAATATAGGAAGCGAAAGAAGGAAAACATGAAACACATGAGGAAGAAGATGCTGTTTAATCCTGCTGACAGACAGACGGTCACTCTGGGGGAGGGATGAAGGAGTGGCAGATAGACTGATGATGTTCAAGAGGAGGAAAAGCAGAACGGGGTTTCCCAAACCAACCCCGAAAATATCAGCCACCCCAACCCCAGAGGCTGATCACTAACATCCTGATCCAACGTGTTTTTCTAGCAGCAGCGCTTCTTGAATATTTATTGTTCTGAACAAAATAAAATAATTGATTTAGTCATTTTTAAATTGATGTGACTCTCCCAAAACCGCTTCAGCTGTAAGCAGATAATCAATGACTGTAAATCATGAAGATTTATCTTAAATACAACTGGAACAGATTCATGGCAATAAAAAAAACAAAACAAAAACAACCTTCACTTTGGTTGTGGAGGTAGAGGAGCTATGAAACACCAGGAAGGAGAGAACTGGAAGGAAATGAGAGAGAAAGGAAAAGATGAAATGATGGAGGAGGAAGAGGAAAAGAAGGAATGAAGGATTTTACAGGCTGCGGTCCAGAACTCACAACCACACCTGTCTGTGAGGAAGGATGATGCTAATTCTGCTGCTGCACACGTCCTCAGTGACGCCGCATTCATCCAGAGCTGAGCTGCATCACTGAATATAAATCCTCTGGGGGGTGGGGGGGGTGGCTGCGGGAAGAAATATGAGTAAACAGAGAGATGGAGGTGTGTAGCAGAAGCAGGACGAGGTCATGAGAGGAAGATGGGTGTGTCTGTGAGGAAGAGCATCACGTGTGGATGAGGATGAGGAGGAGTGCATGTAGCTGTGTGAGCGCTGGAGTGAAACCACGTCAGCAGACACGTGGAGGAGAGGCTGTCAAGGAAGCAGCCATGCAGAATGCAGCCAAAGGAGGAGGGGGTGGGGGGGTGAGAGAGGAAGAGAGTCAATAGAACAGAGAAGGAGAGAGAGGGAGAGGAAGGAAGGAAAGGAGGACAGAGGTTAAACTGAAAGAGGGAGTAGAAGGAAGGAGGAGGAGTTGGGGGAGTGGCAGGGTGAGAGAGGTAGACAAAGCAAAGGGAGGAAGTGAGAGAGAGAGAGAGAGAGAGAGAGAGAGAGAGAGAGAGAGAGAGAGAGAGAGAGAGAGAGAGAGAGAGAGAGAGATAGAGAGGGGGCAAAGGAGGGAAGGAATAGAGAGGGCAGGGTAAGAGGAAGAAGGAGCAGAAGAAGAAGTAGGAGGAGGAAGAGGAGGAGCGAATGATCGAGCTGCTGAGGGGTGTGTGAGGTGTGTTTTCTCCTCTCCGGTGTGAATGAATGGAAGGCGTCTCCATTGTCCTCAGAACGGTAAGATGCTCTGCTGCAAACAGGATGAGGGTGTTTGTTTGTTTGTTTGTTTACAACAGAATAAAGCCAGGCTAGCATCATTTTGGGTGTGTGTGTGTGTGTGTGTGTTGGGGTCAGTCTCACACTCAGGTTGTGTTTGAGGTAAGTTTGCTGTCAGGTGTACATCTGAGACTGTCCTCCAAAGATTAACACCATAGGAAAAACTGTTCAGGAATCTGGGATCATTCTAAGAATGACATCTGTTGTCAGTGTCCGGTTGGATTAGGATTGCTGTAGGAAGAGGATGCAGTGAGGTTGGGATTAAGTAAGGTTTTAATTATGGAGGTAAAGATGAGGCTGAGCTGAGTTTCACTTTAAAATTCCAAGGTTTGCTTCAATCTCAGTCTATAATGTTAATATTAAGTGTCAGGTTTAGATCAGGTTTGGTTTGTGTTTTAGTAAAGCTAAGACTGAGGTTAGTTCTGTTACCATACAGGATGGGTTAGGATCAGGATTGGGAAGATTAGGAGTTACAGGTTAGACTTTGTTGAATCTGGTTTGGACAGGTAGAGGTTTAGTCTAAGGTTGGTTTAGATTAGAATGTATTTAAATTAATTTCTGAAAAAGATTCAGGGTTAGGGTTTAGGATTAGCCAAACAATAGAACTGGATAGATATATGCCAAAGTCACCTGAGGTTAATGTTAGAATTTGTTATAATTTATAAGTCTATCTTTAGGATAGGTTGAACTTAACTCGGGTTTGAGATGAGGTTACAGTAGATAAAAAACTGGATTAAAGTTAGGATAATATTTAGGCTGAGGTTGTGTTTTGGAAAGATTATAGTGATAATCTAGTTTTAATTCTCTGTGGGTCAGGATTGTTTGATGATGGGTGCTGAGCCGGTCCTGAGCGTGTTCTATAAAGGGCCTCAGAACCAGATTAATCCAGACCTGCTGCCTTTTCTCCTGATGCAGCGAAGCAGCAGCTGAATGAACTCATTTAGATTCAAACATGAATTCATGTTGAGTCTTGCAAATGCTGCAAAGCAGCTTCCAACTGGGAGCAGACCAGTACCACCAGCGCTCTGGAGCAACTGGAGCACATAAGAGCCTTTTCCTGGTCTTGGTTAGTTGCATCATTTATGTTTGTAGGACGCTGTTTGAGAAGGGATTAAAACATGTGATAAAGATCCCAGGATGGGCTCAGCAATGAATCCCATCATTACGCATCCCCATACTTTATTGTTTTTCTGGAACAGTTTAATGAAATAATCAGCTGTGGGCAGAATCATTAACTAGTATTTCTTATTTTGTGTATTCAAAATGAAATATTTAGAATTGTCTCAGCATGGTCATCAAGCTATTTCCTGACTGCTGTAGTGTTCACAGCTCTAGTGTTGTCAATGGCGATGGTGGGGGGGGGTTGATCTCTGGCTACACACAGAAAACTCATTAAAACAAGGAACAACTAGCATTCGTCATGGCAACGCAATGATTATTTGATTATGGCTAGATTTTGAAGAACAACTCTGTACTGTACTGTAGAAGATGGTTTGTGACCTAGGTGAGAACTCTCTGTCTGTACACTGTATTCTGACTGTAATCTGACTGTAAACTGTATTCTGACTGTGTTCTGACTACTCTGTATTCTGACTGTATTCTGGCTGTACTATACACTGTTTCTATCTGAGTTACCTTCAGGTCTGCATTCTGAGCTGATTCAGGAGGAATTTGACTTCTGGAAAAGAATCCGCTGCTTCCTTGAAATGCTTCATAAGTGAAAAAGGATATTAATCTTAAAATCGGTGTGACAAAGCAGAACTGGTTATCTGATCTGTGTTGCTATCAGCAGGAAAGAGTTTTCTTTCCTCCATTATTCTCTGAATATCATTCTATGTGGATTTTAGTTGAAGACAGACTCAGACTTGATGACTCCAGGTTGGTTATTTACTGCGTAACCTTGAAAAATAGAAGCCCTTCAGAAAAACCTTCAGATCTGTTTGCTGCTTGGCTTTGGGTTAGAGTGGGGTCAGACGTCAGATGAATCAGCCAGACAGGAGAAGCTTCTTTTCACCCTGCTGCTGTTTAAATTTTCCTTTTGTGGAATCATCTGTGGTCAGTGTCTGTGTGTTGACAATACTTAGGAAAGAAATGTTTTAATTAAAACAAGCAGATGTCATAGCCAGTATCCGACAATCAGGTGCAGTCAGGTCTTTAAATGAGGCGTGGTCAGGTATTAAATAAGGTGTGTACAGGCACTAACTAAAGCTGATTGGTTCCCCCCATGCTGTCAGACCTCATGGTACAGTCCTTGGTTTGGCCATAAAACATCCATAACACATCCTTCAGATGTGCTATGTGAGCATTCTGCTGAACACAACACAGTTTTCATGAAGATAGTCATAATTAAGGATAATTATAATCAGGGCACTGATCTTTGTTATGAAAGACTAGGGAAATTGATATTTTTCAGGGGAAATTTTTCAAATTTGTAAAAATGAATTTACCATTCTTTTGAATGTGACATATTGTCACTGATTTAGTGACTCCAGCCTCGTGGATGTTGGATGTCACTTCAAGTGGTGCTTCAGTATTTATCAGGAAGAGGACTGCTTATGTCTTATTATTTTACCTGAACTGTTTCACTGTGTGAACCTGGACTATTTCATTGTATGAACCTGGATCCCTGGATAAAGAGGGCTGCTAGTTGGACTCATGACTGTCAATAATAATAAAATATTTGCCAGACCTGAGCTTTTTAAATTAAAATAAATTATATTCTGTCAGACCACTGTTGTAAAACAGTCAAGGAAAATCAGAATACTGTTTTTTTTTTTCTTCTGTTCACGCAGCCAACAGGTTTCAGCAGGATGTTTATTTGATTGCTTCAGCGTCGCATGTCTTGCAAAAGTGACTATTGTGCATATGCACGTTTGGATGTTGATGTGGAGGGGAGGCAGCAGCCCAAAATAAGCCAGTCCCAGTGGGGCCAAGTGAAGTGAAGTGTTAAGACACTCAAGTGCACCAGCGCTCAATTATTGATGCCGCGAGCTAACAGGACAGCAGGGTGGTGGCTGGTTGCAGCAGAATTAAAGGTCTTTAGTTTAAAAAGAAAAATAAATACCAATTCTATTTATTTCTTCCTTAATATTTATTATGTTAGTTAATAGCTCTGAATTCAGGCATGAAGTGAATGCCGTCAATACTGCTAGCTGCTTTTAGTACCGCTAACTACTGGAGATACTGCTAACTGCTACAGCTACTGCTAACTGTTGCTGATGCTGCTGACAGCTGTAGATGTTGCTGACTTATGGAGGTACTGCTAACTGCTAACCAGAGTGTCTTACATGAACTGGATGTGTCTTGATGGTTAAAATTGTAATAATGGTCATCAGTAGTAGCTGGTGTGTTCCGCAGGATGCTTACAGTGTATTGATTACTGATAAATACTTACTTCTGTCTCTGTTTCCATGACACAACATCCATCGTTGGCATTCTGCTCCATCCTTTGCTTCCACTGAGGATCTGAAGTTTCCCAGTGTTCCCAGAGTTTATCTGACTGTGTAGGACAGCTGCTTTTAACTGAGCCATTACATCAATCTGACTTTATTTCCAGGGCTGTAACACTGTTCCTCAAGGCCACCGAGGAGTATATACTGTATATAAAGTTATACTTTTTTAAAGAAGTATATATAACAGAAAAGGAGAAGAGTTAGAAAGCTGCAAACGGGGGCGAGATGTGTCTCTTGTCACTTCAAGTCCTCTCAGGTTTTATGAGAGAGGTAATTACAGAGGAAGGAGGGAGAGAGGGATGAAGAGAGAGAGAGAGAGTGGGAGGAAAGGAGAGAAGTATATATGTCATTGGTGGGTGGGAGGTGGAGGATGGAGAGAATTTGTTGTTCTCCTAGAGAACAGTAGTCAGTCAACAGCGTAACCATAACCATAACCATTAGAAGGTCTCCTCTGGTCTGCATGGTGGTGATTGATTGTTGTTCTCAAGTAGAACAACTGTTCTGTTTCACTAGAACATCTGTTCTGTTGTATTTGATCATAAGTTTTGTTATATACTGTTGAATCAAGAAAGAAAGTGAGGAAAAATAGATAAAGAAATGTACAAGAGGAAAGTAAACAAAGACCTCCGTCTGGCTGCAGGTGGTGCTGATGAACTCTGTGGGTTTCTGGACTGACTTGGTCCCGGATGGAGAAACGTACTGTTTGACATGATTCCTTCAGCACCAGAACCCGTCTTTAAAAAGGAGACATTTAGACATTTCAATTGGGAAGCAATCTGTGTGTACAGTACTGCTAGCTGCCTGCGCTAAATCTCAGCGCCGGCTAATGAACCAATGAAAAAGAATTCTGATGAACACATGTAAATCTTAAAATTTTTATGATGGGGTTTGTGAATGAAGCATCTTCTATAAAGTTATGGTTTGTCTATAAAGTTGTGATACCAGTCACTCATTTGTTTGGATTGTATCCACCCATCCTAAATATCCCCAAGCCACGCCAATGGCTGAGAGGCTGCTTAAAACTCAACCACCACCTGACCTCAGCTTGACCTTGAGAAAAAGAGTCCAGCGTCGTCTTCTCTGGTTTCTAAGGACCGGTGTCTCTGAGCTCCTGCTGCGTTTGAAATCTGTTGGATCAGTCGCTGTTTTTGTAGATTAATTTTTCCCTCTTTGTGAAGCCACACAGGCTTCAGGCGGGGTCTCTCCTGCTCTTCAGGCTAAACAAAGAGTGTGCGTTCACGGGTTTACTCCCTGAATCATCCTCTGCTCCACAGGAAGCATCAGGGCTCAGATATGGTGTTTTATGTTTGGAGAAAGAGAGTCTCAAATCAGTGATGCATGCAGGGGTTTCATGCAGTGACTCATGCAGTGATTCATGCAGTGATACATGCAGTGTTAAATGCATTACTATTAGAAGCGAAATATCAGACTCAAGATATGGAACGTGAAGCATCTTAGAGGTTTGAGAACTGAAAGCATACTGACTGTACTAGCTTCATACTGGCTTCATCCGCTGCAGCGGGTCACGGGGCATACTGAATGTTTTGGCTCCCAAATGTTGATTATTCAAAGAAAAACTTGGAAAAAGATGGTGGAAGAAACGATCGAGGTCTGATCTGAAGAAAGAAAACGGTGTCTTTACAGGACGAGAACGGTTCCATCAGTTTAGCTTCATCAGGAAATCAGTCATGGACCTTGATGAATCCATGAGACGTTGGTATCTGAGTGCAATCTGGTTTGACTGCAAAATCAAAATCTGGATTCATCAGTTATAAATGTTTTTCAAAACTGTCCAGCCTCCTTCTCTTTCCATTGGCTAATGTGTTACATGTAAATTAAGGGACGATGTGATTGGTCGGATCTTTTTTTCTTCTTTGAAATGTCATTGCAGAGCAGTGGAAGAATATATTTGGAGTTATGATGCAGAATACCTTATTATTATTATTATACCTGACTTCATCATTAGTTGAAATCATTTAAGCTTTTTAATAATCTATAATTTGAATTTTATTGCCAAGATGTGTTGAATAAAGAAGTGAAGAGATTAAAGCATTTAATGATCAACACAGTGAGGTTTCGTTTCCATTGCCCTTGAGCAACACGCCACAACGCCACCAGGGGACAGGAGTCAGTCAGGGAGGAAATGAGCTCCAGTCTCAGAGGAAGTTTAAATGATTTTTAATGACTTTTGGCTCCGGGACAATAACAGCTAGCCAGGAAATAAAATAAAAAGTCCAGACTGAAACAGAATTCACAGATTTAATCATTATCCTCTCCTGCAAATCCACATGAACCAGATTTCCTGTCCTCCCTCCATCCAAAGAAACTCCCCCTTACTGTGTTGTCTCTGTCGGTCGAGGGGGGCGGGGGTTGGGTTGGGGGTAGAAGGGCATTCAGGTGTTCAGCTTCCCAGCAGGCAGTGGAATTCAAAGTAAGGAGGACACAACATGGTGCGGAGCTTCTCTCCGTCACCACAGCAGATGGTCGTCGCTGTGGATGCATCTGTGACCTTCAGGGTGTTTTGGAGGGGATGGCCGTTAATGTCCAGGGTCAACCCACAGAGCCCACCTTTTCCCCCAGTGTTTGTCTGACCCCGCCTCCTCAGCAGACAGCAGCATGACCAGCAGCACAAACGGGGGCGGGCGGGGCAGTCCTTCGCCCTGTGGAACACCTGGGTGTTGGTAGGTCTGTGGTCTGTGTCGTCACTGTGTGTGTGTGACGGGATGGACCCACCCGTGTTAGCTTTGGGAATGACCTTGATGCTGTCAATGGGAAATACATGAAAACAAGAGAAACCCAGATTAAGAAATTTCTTGCACACTAGTGTTGACATAGAAGCAAAAATTTTTTTGGTAATTTTTAACTTTTCTGAGCTAGCAAAGTAGCTAGAAGATTCTTTACAGTACCTCATTTCCTCTCTGTGTATTTGCATGTGTGTGTATGTGTGTGTGCGTGCGTGCATGCATGTGCCTGCATTTGAATGTGTGTATGTATGCGTGTGTGTTTGTGTATGCGTGCATATGCCTGCTTGCCTGTGTGTGTGTATGTGTGTGTGTGTATGTGTGTGTATACACCCGTATGCTTCTGATCTCAGCCCCTCCCACTCTGCTGAAATCAGTGACAGTATGAAGCCTGTGTTGTCATAGCAACACCTTACTTGACTCCTGCAGTCCCTCACCTCACTTTACATGGCAACCGTCTCCAGGCACCCCCCCCCCCTTTATCAGAGCAAAAGTTGAAAATGAGAACTATGAACGAGGGATAGACGAAACAAATAAGAGACATCACAGAGGAATTGATGTGGAAAAGAGGAGAATGTAAAAAAAGGAGGAGAGAAAAAGGACAGAGGAAACAGATGCCACCAAAATTTAAAAATAGTTACTAAATATAAATCAAATTTTACAAAAATCCTTGGGGGCGATCACATTCTTATAATAGTTTAAATGCTGATGTCATGAAAGTCACATTCTATGAGATAACAGCTGTAGGTGGTTTGGCCCCACCTCTCATCCATTGCTAGTTTGAACAACAGCATTCCAGGATCCAGATCTGGTGTTCTGGTTTAATCCAGGAAAGCTTCTGGGACAGTTGGAAGAAATGGGACAGGGTAAATCCTGAAATCTGAATCCGGATCTAGAGACTGTCTCTGCCAGTTTTTCCCTTATGTCCAGGATATGAGGAAAGGAAGCTGAATGGATGGAGCAGGACTGAAAGAGAGATGAAGAGTAGAGAGGTGGGAGAAATGACTGGTGTGTCTAACAGAATGAGATGAGGAGGAGGAGGAGTAGGAGGAAGAGGAGGAGGAGGAGGAAGGTAGCTTATGAGAAGTTATGATGAATTATAGAAGCTGGTCCCCGGGCTGAAGTGACACCATGGATGAAGGGATGGCTGGAAGGATAGATAGATAGATAAAGGATGAATGAATGGATGGATAGATGAGGGATAGATAAGAAGGCAGATGGAGGGATGGCTGAAGGGATAGAGTGATGATGATGATGATGAATAGATCAATGCATAATGGATGGATGTGTGATGGATGGATGAATGGACAGATGATAGATAACTGGACAGATGGATGTTTAGATTGATATTAGATAGATGAGGTATAAATAATCACATGGATGGAGCAATGGATGGAGGGATAGATAGATGGATATCAGATGAGTGGATGGGTGGATGGAGAAACGGTGATATTAGAAAGAACAGATACAGGAGGATGACACAGTGATGGGAGGGTGTGTGGGTCAATACATTTTGTCACAGAGCAGAAAATTACGGAATATCCCACATCTTGTTGCCATGGAAACCAAAGGGAAGCGCTTTCATGTTTCACACTTTGTTGCCCACGGTAACTGTCCTGAGATGAAGGATAAACAATAGAAAAGAGAGACATTAGTTCAAGAGCATTTGGGCATGCGGAAATGAGTAAGGCAGATGTGCCAATGAATCATCTATAATTCATAATTCATTCATTCATTCATTTATTGTCCGTACCAGTTTTTCCGCTTACGTGGGTCATGGGGGTTTACCGGGATGAGGGGGAGATATGTTCCGGACATATTGCCAGCACATTGCGGAACCACAGGAAAGACAAATATTTTTGGGAGGAAACAGGAGAACCCAGAGATAACCCATCCAGACACGAAGAGAACATCCGCACAAGACTCCACACAGAACACCACTCAAATCCGGAACCGATTTGCTGTGAGGCGATAGCGCTACCCACTTCGGCACTGTCCATAAACAATGCAGTGCACCCTCGTTCATTCGTGCATCAACACTCGCGACTTCACCTCATTGTGGATTTTTGGTAGGCAGTCATGTGATACCGTACGCGCATGCTATTGGCTAACGGCATCCTGAAGTGCACTACGTTACATGAGTCTGGGACATCCATGAGAAACAAAAGTGCTTTAAACAGTCGATAAGAGTGTGGGAAAAGGTAATACAGATGGAAGGTGGTTTAATATCAGTATGGGGAGGGTTCATAAATGTTTCATTTACCGTAAATATTAAGATAATTAGTTTGTTGCTCTATTGCGGAAGTTGTTATTCGCGTATGGTTCCTGGAAAACATCAGTACATTATATTAATATTGAAATTTTTAAATATGAATTTTCAAATAACAGTAGTCTTCAACATATGAACACAATTAGTTGTGAGAGGTTGTTTGTAAGTTGAAATGCTCATTAGTTGTTATATATTAAATTCCAATCAATAATTGTCATTTAAATACCATCACTACTCTAAATACAGAATTACTATTTCCTAAGACTTATAAAAAAAATTACAGGACATAAAAACAACACTTAATAAAATAAAATACAGGTACATGTTTTGAGTTAAGTCATTCTCTTATACGTCGGTTTTTAAAAAACGGAGAAGAAAACACTTCAAGGAACTCTGAACCAGATTTTTAAGTGGATCCAACAACAACAGCCAGAATGAGCTGTTGATCCACTGTAAGGTCCTGTAGCCCCTTAGCATGTAGCTTGTCTTTGGGTCAAAGGAATAGGAGGAGGAGGAAGAAGTTATTGTTGGTCAGAATCAGTTGTCAACAGAGAGCTCTTCACCACTACTACTATTTTCACAAGCCTTTTATTTATCATCCATGATAAACAGTAAGGCCTGATGCTCTGAGATTCTCACAGAGACAACAGACAACAACAAGAGGGGGGAGATGAGTGTTAGATCTGCATGAATGCAGCGGTGCTGTTTGGCTGGTGTTGTGGCAGAAAGGGGAACTGCAGTATAATAGTCGGACATGGCGGAATGCGTTTCTATCTCCGAAATGTTTGTATGTTGAGTACTACCTGTACATCCAAGTTTCTTCACGTCAACCCTTCAGCGCATTTTCAGTGATTCCTGGAGGTTTGTTTCCACCCACTCTGCTGCAGCCTTCTGCTTGTCAACATCCTGAAAGCAGTCAGCTGTCACTCACCACCTCACTGTCACACACAGAAAGCCTCTCTGCAGCCAATCAGCATCTCATCACTGAAATAAGTAACACAACACTGACAGCCCATGAGATCATCACCAAACTGCAGCTTAAGCCTGCCATGATCATTCCAGACAAACAGACTGACGTAAGAGACAAGTAACACAGCAACACCTGGGCTCACCTGCACTCACCTGTGCACATTTAACATAGTCATCGTCAACTTTATTGTCAAATGTACCATATATGAACGACATACAGCACAGATGAAATTACAGTCCTCTCAGACCCACAGGCAGAAAAAAAAAAAAAACCTCGAAAGAAGCGCTCTAGCGGGAGAGAGAGGAACCGCTGTGTGTGTATGTGCCGCCATCCTATCCTATCCCAAATAGGTTTGTCGTGGTGAAACCCAACAGAACCCAGCAGAACAAGCAGGGAAAAACTCCCTGATTGAGGAAGAAACTCCAGCCAGGACCCAGACTCTGGAGGGCGGTCATCCACCTTGACTAGTTGGGTGGGAAAAGAAATATATTGGGAATAGAGACAGGGAAAGGAAAAGAGAGAGAGACAGAGAGAGAGTGGCAGATAGGCCAGATAGAATTTCTAGTCCAGATTGTGCTGTAGTTGCTGAAGTGTGGGCGGGATAAACTACTGAATAGATTTCTATAAATTCTTAGCTGCTTTCTGTCGAAGGCTCGATTTGTTCCATCTGTGACATCAGGACCATGTGATGTGTTTGCTGCCTAAATTGGAAGCAGGTATTATCCATTAAGAGTCAGTAGCAATTACATCTTTTGTGCTAGTGGGTCACATGATCTGTCTCCTGCTCTCTCTACACCAGATCCTGCTATTTTTGTTATGAAACTTTTTTTTTAACCACAAAGGAATGTAGAAATGAAATTTGTGCTGGATCTTTGTTGATCATTTCCTGCGCTGCACGTGATCGGACACGCCTGCAGCTCAAGCTTTACTCGTATTTCGCTAGACGTGTCAGTAAATTTTGTTGAAATTGAGGTGAAGGGAGAGAGAAATGGGCAGTAGCGGGGAGGAGATAAGGAGTGAGGCAGAACTCATTACGGTTGTTTTCATCTGTATTGATTACTGCTGAATCTTTGGTGATACACAATGGAACTGAGCTTCATCAATAGTCGTTTGAAGAGATATAGACTCTTTAATCTTTACCAACATGCTTTAAAATCTATTAAACCTTCAATTACTGCGTTCAGTGGCTCCCGTCGGCTCCGCCTTCCGTTCACCAGACCTGGATCCCTACCAAAAATCTCAAATAAATCATCTGGATTTATTTCCCAAGCCACAGGAGACAACGTTAAGCCCCATCAACTCAGCTGTACGCTATCTGTTAGCGTATAGCATCTAATTAAAGATCAACTCCAGCCGATAAGCATTTCAATACAGCATATCCGGACCTACGCCACTCTGCACACACTGAACTACCAACACCAGGACTGTATGAATATCATGGGACAATGTCAGCTATCAAAACCTGGGTCCTGGGTCATAGTCAAAGTCCTGGGTCATAGTCTTTGTCTGGATCCACACAAACATCTATCTGAAAGTCCTCCCACAACCTTTGGGGAAAAAAAGTCCAATACAGGACGGTTGAAGCGGTGAACATTGCTGGAAAAGGAAAAGTTATTATCACAACCCATTTAAGGGTAGTCAAGTTTGATAAATTGAACGAGGTTCGAGTTAATCTGTTTTGATAAGTTGAACCCTTTTTAGTCTGTTAAGATGAATTGAACCTGGTTAGAGTTAGTCTAGTTGGATAAGTTCAACCTGGTTAGAGTTAGGCTGTTTGGATGAGTTAAACCTGGTTAGAGTTTATTTGGTTGAATAAGTTGAATCTGGTTAGAGTCAGTATGGTCAGATTAATTGAACTTGGTTACAGTAATCTGGTTGGACGAGCTCAAACTGAGCCTTATGATCAAATCAACATAAATCTCTCATGTAGAAAACGGGTGGACTGAAACATCATTTCCTTTGAGTTACATGTGTGATTATTACGTATGGAAAATATTATATTTACATGATAGATAGATAGATAGATAGATAGATAGATAGATAGATAGATAGATAGATAGATAGATAGATAGATAGATAGATAGATAGATAGATAGATAGATAGATAGATAGATAGATAGATAGATAGATAGATAGATACTTTATTAATCCCGGAGGAAATTGTATATATCCACTGCTCAGGCATTACATAACGAATAATGCTCAGGCATTATATAACGAATAAAATAAAATCATGACACAGTTGTTTTAATGAAGGGAAAATGGTTAATTTGCATAGTTACAAATGAGGTGCTAACACAGGGCTGGCTCACATATCTGTACGCAAGATAAAAATACCTGGACGGATCGGATAAAAGTTCTGTAGACATTTATGGTCCAGGGATCTGTTGATTGGACTCTGGTGGTGATCCGGATCATCATCTGGATCCATAATGTATTTAAAGGATTCTTTTCCACACAGTTGTGGGTAAATCACAAGATTTTATTTCAACGTTTATGAATATTGTCTACAATGAATGGATAAGTAGGACACAATGACATCACCATCAGAGGCTGATCTGGACCCAAGTTCGGTTCTAGACTTTATAATCCAGAATGTTTGAATTTACACAGGATCACAGGAAATATTAAATTAATACTGATACCAATCTGATCCACATCCTGTGGGGGGGGATCTATGGGGGGATCCTCTCCCCACTATAGGGACCAGTATGGGACACCAGTTTGAGATTTTGGACGCGTTCAGGTGTAAATATGTGAAGAAAAGTCGACAGTCTAGCCTTTAGCATAGGGGGAAGGAGGAGGAGGAGGGACAGAGCGATGATGACGGAGGAGGAGCGGGGTGGAGAGAGGTAGACATAGAGAGAGAGGCTGAGGCAGCACCGGACAGTTAGTCGGTATTCCTCTCCGTCACACACCTGTCTCTCCCTCCTCACCTGTCTGTCTCTCTCTTTCTCCTGGCTGTTGTTCATCTGCGGGACAATGTGGTGTATCAACTGCGCCTCGGACAAAACCCCCGCGATCCTCCACAACAAGCTGCTGTACTGGTAAGGACCCTCGTGGGGGGGGGGGGGGGGACATGCCGCTCCGCGGCGCTGCGCTCTGCGTGTTTCCCGCTAATGCCGCACTGCTGCGCAGCTTTTCTGTCATGCTCGTGTTTCCCCAGCATCAGCTGATCGCAGGTCTTCATGAACGCGTCGTGTCGGTATGTTGGCGGTGTGTCAGCGGCGGGGGGGGGGGGGGGGGGTTCGTGTGCGCAAAGGAGGCGGCTTCGGCACCGGTCAAGAAACGTGGTTGCGCGCGTTCCCTCTCCTCCTGCCTCCACCTTTCCGTCGGTGTGTCGCATTCAACTTTTTAAACGCTCCCTGTGGAGACAGCTGAAGTCAGCAGGGGCGGATGCGCACTTTGGTGACTGGGGTGGCACAAGGGTTCCGCTCAGGAGGAGTGCATGAGGTCAAGGTGGCATTCATTTGGCATTGATTTGAACTGGCTGCGTTAAAGCGTCTCAGTTGTTTGCGTGTTTATGTTTTATTTTGTTCATGTTCATTTAACTGAATATTTTGTCACATGAGATAAAAGATTTGGTTTTAAAAGATTTAAACCATAATTATCAAACAATCAGAGCAGAGTAGATTGTTGCTGAAGGAACCAATGAATATCAGGACCATGGATAACGACCAGCAGACGGCGGTAATACAACAACCCAACATTTCTATCCAGAGAAGAAAAAACAAAAACACCTGTCTGAGGTGTTGTTGTTGTTGTTGTTGTTGTTGTTGTTGTTGTTATTGAGGTTTTGTAAGACACCAGCAAAGTCACTCTGTCAGGAGTACTTGAACATATTTAAAAAGTACAAATGATTTTAAAGTGCAGCCACGCTCACAAAAATAACCCTGAGCCTGATCTGGACACGCCTCCAGTGGGCGGGACTACCTGATGAGTCGTGGACACTGTGTTAGAGGTGATGTCGGTTTTCACTAGTTGGTGGTGCTGAACGGCAAAAAGAATAACGAGGCAGCGAGCTGCTCCGACCAACCCCATGTTGTCTGTGTCCTCATTTCAAATATGCTTCGCTGGCAGACAGTGGTACAAAGAAAGTGGCGCCAAAGCCACATCCCCTGCGGCGGCGGGAGATGATCCAAAAATGATTAGGGAAAAAAAGCAACCATCAGTCTCAGGTGAGGCTGCATCAGTTATCAACTGATGGTTCACTCCAGCCGGGTCACTGATGGCCCGGCGGACACGCTTCCAGGGTGGGTGGGACATTTATGTAGTACTGGATGAATGGATGTGAGCTCAGGTGTGTGTGACACCTGAAATGATTTAACCCTAAACCTGGATCCACCCCTCAATGGAACTCATCCTCATTCCAGAATCCACCAATCATATGTTCTGATAATAAACACACAAAGAGATAAAAAAAAGACTCCATGATAATCAGAGTTTCTGTGTTTATTCACCTTCATTGTTTACTGATCGCCTTTAAAGCAGCATCAGCTCCAACAGCTGGACTGATGTTATTGTATGGAGAAATGCATTTTTGGGATACGCTTAGCTCTGAATATCACAGTGAGGACAAACTCATAGCACTAATGCTACAACTGTTAGCCTGTAGCTCTGGTTGGTTACAGTTCAGTTTAAGACCAATCCATAGTTACATAGTGTTCATTGTTTGCATAACAATCATTGTTTATGTGGTGTATTTTTACACAGTGTATATTGTTTACAGTATGCATTGTTTACATAGTGTATGTTATGTATTTAATGTTAATTGTTTACATAGTGTCCATTGTTTACATTGTTTATTTTACACAGTGTACATTGCTCACATACTGCATTGTTTACTGCATACAATATTTAGTTACTGTATGTTGTTTACACAGTTTATGTTGTTTACACAGTGTATGCTGTTTACACAGTGTATGCTGTTTACACAGTTTATGTTGTTTACGTAGTGTTCATTGTTTACATACCTGTCTCCAATTCTTTGGGGGCTGATTGGCTATTGTTATGTTTTTGTTTGTGTTGTTTGTGTTGTATTGGCCGAGCTCCATGATAACACGCAGCAGCAGGTTGATGAAAAATGCTGTCGTCCAATCAGATTGTGTTGCTGCGGTTTCTGTTCAATCAAATGACTAATTCCTGGATGTAAAAGGCAGATATGATTCCTGGACAGAAAGTGCAAATAGTAAGATTTGAAAGATGCAGACATTTAAAACATGTATAAATGATATTTTAAACTTACAGTGACCTCTGGAGGATAATCTGGACTCAAACTTGAGACAAAACTGTTCAACGCCTCTAACTCGACGCCTCTGACTTGACCTCAGGATGTGGTGGAGACCAAAAACCAAAACAGATCAGAAATAGACCCACAACAAGACGCAGACATGAATCCACATCATTAACTACATTGAAATCAAACTGCTGGATATGGAGATAGAACATTAACTTGGAAGGAGAGCATACGTTCACAGCTGAGGCCCGAAATTAATAAAATATTAAAGTACTGCTGTGCTCCCGCAGTTTCCTTCCTTCCGGGACTTTTCGTAGTGACTGCAGATATTTATCATGTCTTAGACGGGACTGAGTTTTGTCATTGCCTCTGCCGTCGGACTTAGCTTCATTAGCTCTTTGCTCCTCTGTTGGGAAAGCTAAGGAACGGAAGACAGAACCTGACTCAGCATTGTAGCCTTTATCCCAGCGGAGGGAGGCTGTTGCCAGGAAACCTGGGAGCCGGTTCTGACCCGACTCTTTTTGGGACAGCGGAGATTTGTTGGTGTAGCTCAGCAGGACAGACGCTGCCGGCTTAAGCAAGCTGATGACTTAGCTGCTCATCGTCATTTTTCCTGTCTGTAATTAGGAAACATTTCTTGGCCTTGTGGGGTCAGGAAGTCTGAGGCCATATGGCTGCATTTTCTGCTGTTTCATCCTTGAAATTGAAGCCACACATTTTTTTTTTTTTAACCTGAACCTCACTGGATGAGAAGAGAGTTAAAAAGTTAAATCAATGAGTTTTCAAGTCACACTCCAGGACAGAAGTGAGGAGTTTATAAAAGGAGGTGTTTGATGCTGACTCAGCACCTGCCAGTGTCGTCACAGAAGAGAGTGGTGACAGAAGTAAGGTGAGAAGCTGCTGCAGGTCCAGGCTCACAAGGTTACCTGACTCTGATTAACCAGATTTAACTCTGACTAACCAGGTCTGACTCTGATTAACCAAGTCTGACTCTAATTAACTGGGTTTAACTCTGATGAACCAAGTTTAACTCTGATTAACCAGGTTTAATGCTGATAAACCACGTTTGACTCTGACTAACCAGGTTTATCTTTGATTAACCAGGTTTAAGTGATATATCTTCAAAAAAAACTAGCAGCATCTGTCCATCCATCTACTCCTCCTCTCTTCTATATGAATCCTGCTGCGTTTTTGTTTAATGCTTTGGTTTGTGGAGAAGTGGAGTTAAGGTGACTCTGAAGGTCATAAATGTGAACCACCACCCACCTGTGACGGGACGGGCGGAGACACGATGGGTGTGTGGCACAGACTGTGGTTGTTGTCATCTCCAAATGACAACTCGAATACCATCCAATCAGGAGGCATGATGCAGCAGAATGCTAACCAGCTAGCGCTGTGCAGGATGTGGGTGGATGATCAGGGCTTATTATGTCTGCTCAGCTGAGATCCAACACACACACACACACACACACACACACACACACACACACACACACACACACCGACTCTTTACTGCGGAACGCTCATATAAGCAGCTTGTACTGGTGTGTGTGTGAGAGAGAGAGAGAGAGAGATTGAGAGCGAGAGACATTAATCACAGTTTGGTGTTCTGCAGCGTTTTGTGGGTTTCAAACACCCCCAGACACACAGAAGCACCAGAAGGTGTGCGTTTAAATGCGTCAAGAAAATAATCGGCTAAACAGGAAGACAACAGCCAGGCCTCTTGAAGCGATGGCCGTCGACAGTACCATTGCAGCGGGAATGGAGACGAGGCGTCACTGCAGGGAAGAATGTGAAGAATCATCAGGTTTCTGATTCACCGGCAGCCAATCGATGATTTTCATCTCAAAAGGCTTGATGTAACAGTTGAGTAAAATAAATCCATTAATCCCCTCAGTTCCATTTGGTTTTTGTTGGGTGACCTGTCTTAACCAACCAACCATCTCTGACGGCTCACTGTGAAACAGCTGTTTGCTTAGGAACAAGAAGAAGAAGAGTGGGACTCTGAAGGAAGCTAGTTTACCAGACCTGAAGTAGGAGACTATTATAAAACACCTAAAGGAGGATAGTTTAAAACACCAGAACGACGCCAACTTAAAACACCTGAAGGAGGCCAGTTTAAAACACTTGAAGAAGGAGAATTGTTTAAAACACTTGAAGGAGACTAATTTAAAACACTTGAAGAAGGAGGGGACCGTTTTACCTGACCTGAGGGAGAACACTGTTCCGTACATCATGAGATCTGTATGAACTAGTAACCCGACCTTTTAACTGGCGGTGGGACTTGTGTCACGGCTCTGTGTTGGTCTCGTCCAGCGGTTGAGGTTCGCTTGCACGCTGTAGCACGAAGAATGCAGCGACACATGGAGCGATTGACGGGTGTAAATGTGTCCTCGAATCTCCTGTAGACGTAGATTACTCCTCATGATCTGCAGGAGTCATTTATGGAACTAGTATCCATCTTCTTGATGAGTTTAGCAGAATGCTGCTGTGCTGTTGAACTTAAATATGTTTGAAGAGTTCCTTTAAAAGTAATTGTCCATTTTAGTTAACGTCTTTCATAGAGTACAGCTGAACATTTTTTATCTTTCATTTTAACTGGAAGATTTAGAAAGCTGAGATAGTATTTAAAACATTTAAAACAAGTGCATTAAAGGGTTTTAATGGTTCTTTCAGGGACATCAACATAAGACGCTGATCTGGTTTTGTTTTCTGAGCATTAAATGAGGATTAGATTTACTGATTCGCTTGAGGGCCGTGTTTTTTTTTTAACTGCTCCCACATTCCCAGCATGAGTCTCAGAGAACAACATTAATAATTTAGCTGTTCTTATTTATCTTCATATTTATTCTGTATAATCAGTTTTAACAAAGTAAATATGGTATAAACAGCAGTTTGAATAAAAACAACAGGTTTGCTGTTTTCTAGGATTCACAATGAAAGCTGACATGATCACAGCCGTATTTAGCGGAGGAGGAAGAGGAAGAGGAGGAGGAAGAGGAGGAGGAAGAGCCTCAGTATTTTTATGAAATCAAAAATTAGTTTTTTGTTTAATCGAGGTTAGACCCTCAGGGAAACAAGATGGAAACAACATGAATGGGTGAATTTCTCAAATAGTAAACACTGTGCTTTCATATATTTTGACTTTTTTTATTTATTGACTGTTTTAGACCTGATCCATACATATCGTTTATCTTCTTCTCGTCTTTGTGGGTAGATGAGTGAATTAGGGGGGGCTGTTTGTCTTGGATTGTTTGTTTACAGGATTAGATATATATATATATATATATATTTTTTTTTTTTTAGAAGGAAAAACTTGATAGGATGGAGGGTTATGTATCTGGGAGAGCCCACCATCTATTTTATTTCATGTATACACACAACATATAGATATAGAGCAGACCCCACGATGCTCTGGCGACACATCCGGGGTGTACCCTGCCTCTTGCCTGTAGCCAGGTCGGATAGGCTACAGAGGCACACGTGACCCACAAGTGACTGGAACTGATACTCTGTTTGTGTGTGTGTGTGTGTGTGTGTGTGTGTGTGTGTGTGTGTGTGTGTGTGTGTGTGTGTGTGTGTGTGTGTGTGTGTGTGTGTGTGTGTGTGTGTGTGTGTACATGCACTGTAATATTAAATTGCATAGTGGCAGATCAGGGACTGTTTTACCCGCTGCCGGCTCTCTACAGATAATAATAGCAGATAATTCGCTCACATCCTCGGTGTTCAATCAGCTTCCACTTCTCACCTGAGGTGGAACTGACTCCTCCACTCAGAAATAAACCTGAGAGTCACGTCTCCACCGTCCCGTCTGACGCCAGTCTGCTGATGTGTGACGTGTGCGCGGCTGATTTGAGATAATAATGCCCTCAAAACGTTTCTTTAATGACACTGGTACGAGGCCACGCTATGAAGAAACAATCGACCAATCAGAGTCTTGTTGGTGGCCGCCTTAAATGGGCAGTACACACGATCATTAAAATCTCTTCATGCTAGCTGCTGAGCGCCGGCGCAGCGACGCAGGCGGAGTTCCTGCATCAGAGGTACGAAAATATGCAATCCGACTACAGTACATAGGACATGATGTCATGTGGTTCTCGTCATGTGACCTGAATGAGACCTGGGGTCTTACATATAAAGATGTTCACAGCAGGGAGTTGATGCCTCCTTCTCCTTCATCACCTCTTATCCACCCCTCATTTCCACCCCAGGTTCGTCTTTGCCCTCTTTGTCCTCTTCACTCCTCTTTACTTTTATCTACAGCATCCATGTTTTTCCCCGTCCTCCTTGTTCCTCCTCCCGCCATCCCTTCTTCATTCCCATCCTGGTCCCCCTGATTATTATCTAGTTTACAACCTTCAGGGTTTTCCCCTCCTCCTCTCTTACCTCTAGTTCTTTTCTTTTTCCCATCCTCCTCTGTCCTCCTGCCATACTTCTTCCTTTCATCTAATCCTCTCCTCTTTCCTCATATCCCTCCATCCTTTATACCCCTCTTCCACTTCCTCTTGCCAAACTCGCTTCCTCTCACTCTTTTGTTTTCTAGAAATCATCCATATTTATTCGTTTTCTTTCTCTCCTTGTTAAATCTAATTTTCCTCATTAGTGCTTTTGAATCTCGATCCACTCCTTTCCCATTCGACCTTTTCCTCACTGAGGCCGACGCCCCTTCGCCAGCAGCGAGGGCTGTTTTGATTCTCGCTGGGCGGCAGCAGCGTGTGCAGCCGGCGACCCGCAGCGGCTTTGCTGATTGGCTGGACGTCGTGCTGCAGGTAGCATTAGTGTGGCGATGGTGCAGCCAGAGACAAGAGACAGAGGGAGGGAATTTATTTATAGCAGAACCACGAAGCAGCCAGGACGACATAAACAACATGCAGGAAACAAAAAAGCATGAGAGCTCCATTTCATGAAACCTTCCCCTTCTGCAATGTCCGAAGAGATCATTTGACCTAAAGCTTGAAAAAGTTAAATTCTGATTTTCATTATCCATCAAAGGTTTTATCGTGTTTGACTTAGTCTGAGGTAACAGGAGCATTGAAATATTTGAATAAAACACTCGATAAAGGCAGAATAAATGAATAAGATGACATTTTATAATGTTGTTTTCAAGACTAAGTGTTTTCTGCCACTCGACTTTCACCAAATGTCACCGTTATAATTGGATTGAATAAATAATTCACACAGATGTCGCTTCATGAGATGTGAGCAAGAAAGAACTGAGAGAAAGTGTCTTAAATCAAATCTGGACCCCAGGTTGGCCTCTGCGTTGGACCCGGTTCCTCTGGTTCCTCTGGCGTTTGTGAGGTAGCCAATCATCCATCTGCCTGTGGACAGCTGGATCCGCCCCTAAAATGTTTGATGTTTGATGGTGATGTCATGACTTCATGAGATCAGTTTATCCAATGACAGACATGGCACTGATGATCACCAGTAAGCATTTTCGTGTTTTGCTAATAATAGTTATCTAATGGCTAATGATAGTATGCTACTGGTATAGATGCGTTACTTCATCCACTTTCATTTCTTCTGCTTTCTCACTATGATGTTACCCAATTTATGACATCACACAGCAGCTTCTGTAGAGATCAGATCAGATTCAGTGAATCCTAAAATATATTCCCGTCTGCGTGATTGAAATCCGGCGTCATGACCGGGGGGTTTCCACTCTGGATGTTCTGGTCCACTCTTAACATGTTCCTCGCTGACCTCAGCTGACCTCCCTAACCCCCCCCGCCCCATCCTTCGGCTGTGGAGTAGCTGTGCAGCCGGAGGCCATGATGCCACCATCACATCCCGTCAGACGTTTCATTAAACTTGAAACAGTCTAATAAGGTTTTGAAACGGTGTCAGTTCTTGTTTGAAGGCTTAGATCTTACAGTCGGTCGCCGGCGGTGAATAATTAACCGGAGGACAGATGATGGGCGTTCGGCTGCACCGTGAAATACAAAGCACAGCAGAACAGATTGAAACACAGCAGCTCTCCAGCTTTAAATCACAAACTCAGAGTAACATTAGCATGGAGGCGTCAGAGGGCGGAGCTGCATAGCGGTCAGTTCTGAGGGTCTGCAGGAATATTTCCACTTAGTTGTTTACCTTTGAAATTAATCCTGTTTCAAAATGGGGGGGGGGGGTCATCGATGCTGCACCAGCATCCCGATAGCGACTTCAAGCTCCTGCGATGCTCCTCGTGGCCATTGAGATTAATGTTGTCACGTATAGTAGCGTTACGGTATCGATCTTTTCCTTTACTACCTCCTTATGAATGAAGGATACCGGCGTCATGTAATAAGACAAGATGAGCGTTCTGGATCTCTAGGAGGAAATCTAATCAGCAAAGAGGTTAGATGATCCAGTGTGGAGCTCAGGAAGAGGCACTGGAACCCCCAGACGTCCAGCCTTGAACAGGCTAATGGGCTAATCTGAAATGCTGTTTGATTCCAAATAGAAATTAATTCTCTCACATATCAAACTGTTATTTCAAGGTTTGTCTGCCAGGTCAGCTTCCTCTGGATCGTCTGACACCCAGAACGGCGAGATGCAGTCAGCTGTGATCGGAAGGATGAAAGCTGCTGCAAAATGTAGGACGGATGTAAAAGTCATCACCACTAAACAGTTATTTATGGGATAGAAAAACTGTAGAACACGGTTGTGGTAAAAATTATACTGTAAAAACCTAAAGGCTCTGACAACGGCCACAACAGCAGATTCGCAACTGCAGGTGAAGGTGTTCCATTTATTGATGTGAACGTTCACCTTTCAACGAAAGTGGGCGGGGTTTGATACATGAGCTCTGCTATGATGTCACGATGATGTCACTCATGTAACTTTACGTTTACTGGCGGTCTCACAAAGTTGAGGCTGATTCACCGTTAACTGTCAGAACTCATCTGACCAATCAGGGCCATCTGTCTGATTTCATTAACTCTATCATCACCCCCCCCCCACCCCCTCTGCAGGAGCAGGTCTGATGATGCTGCCCAGCTTCATCACAGCTGATGAGGAGTTGATGGGTGATGAAGGTGAGGGGGGTTACACAGGTGTTCGTCACAGCTGGAGCTCAGATGGAAACACAACAACAGCAGGAAATAGAAGAAGCAGTCAGAACCAATCACATCTTTACCTGCAGTTTTTAAAGCGTGTGCTGCACGCAAGAGGAAGGCTTTCCTAAAATGACCTCGCCTGATTGGTCAGCTGGTTCTGTATTGATCTGCTCTGCAGAGATCCATCAACTGGACTCTGGTCCAAATATCTGAGGCCTCGGGTTGAGATAAAACTGACATCAGCTTTAATGCTAATTAAAATCTCTATAATGAAATTGGTTTTGTGATGTAAAGCCTTAGCCTGACTTCTACATTCAGATTAGACATTAATCCCACAGATTAACCCTGACCTTAGTCAGGATTTTATAAAAACCCACCGCATTGATTTTACCCATTGGAATAAAAAGACATTTAACCCACATTGATGTTCATCTTTTTCTTTTTCTTTTTTTGAGGGGGTTGGGGGGGTGGGGGCTGACTTTACAGACATTAAAAATCAAGTGTTTAATAAATATATGAATAAATATATTGGGGGTGGGGGTGCAACCAGCTTCCATTCCAACGACTTGGTGGGAGAATGAACAGTTCTGTAGTCTAGTAAAGAGAGGACATTAAAAATTAGGAGCGAGACCATCTGTGGGTGGTGGTGGGGCAGTGTGTGTGTGTGTGTGTGGGGGGGGGTGATGCTCATGTAGTCAGCAGTTTGATGCCTCGGGGGTCCGGGGCCATTTGGTGCCTGTTTGGACTGTCAGCAGCAGGAAAAGACTCGCTCTCTCTCTCTCTCTCTCTCTGGTGAAACGAGGCCTGGATGACTTGTGCCTCACTAACACACATTTCCCACAATCCCTGCTGCGTCTTAATGTAGAGCGCGACAAGCCTATGGGGCAGAGGGGTAGGGTGGTCGCTGGTTCCAAACCCATGGACAAACTGGCCTCAGAGACTTGAATGAGCCGTCCTTCTCTGAGCAGAGCCATTGTGTTTGATTTGTTATTTTGGGTTTGATTGTTGAGTTTTCTTCTTCTAAATGCTAAGCTAATGGGCATTACCTGTTTGGGTTTTGTGATATTTTGGTGTTGATACGGTCTACAATGATTTATTATTCACTACTTGCTCAAGGTGTTAATCAGGGTGATAAGGGAAGGAGTCTAGTACCCAGGTACACCTGTGACAGGTGAGGCTTTCATGTGAAAATGCTGAGAGATCGATCGATAAGATTGATTTGACAGACACTGGGCTCTGAGGTTTGTCTGGAGGTAGGACAGCCTGTAGGAGAATCCCATGGTTAAAATAACTCATGTCATCTGAGCACATGGTAATAAATGAAGGAGTCTCAGAGCAAATGTTTGAACAGGTTTATCAACTCAGAGCTCCTCTCATCTGGTCGCCGTGGCGACTGCAGAGTAAAAGACTTGTATTCACAAAGAAAATGAAGAGGCTGAGACTCCGGGAGAGGATAGGACAGACTGCAAGGAAAGGGAAGGGAAAATGCGAAGGGAGCAGAGGAGGAGAAAGGAGTTGACATACAGGTAGGATTGAGTGTGTTAGATGTGAGGGAATGAAAAGAAGAAAATGGATGGGAAAGAACTGACAGAAGAGAGGAAACAGACAGAGTTAGTGATTCTGTGGATTACCTCCCTCTCAGTTTCTACTGCAAAGCTTCACTGGATTTATGAGGAGTCACTTCTTCATCATCTCTCTTCTTCTCACACACACACACACACACACACACACACACACACACACACAGTGCTGTTCGCTGTGACTCACCGTCATGTGACTGCGTGTGTGTGCTTGGTAACGCCCACGTTAGGTTCAGAGCATCATGGTGTCTCAGATTAAGGCTGAAGATAACGTTTCATCATATTTCTTCTCATGATGCTGTTTTTAGTCCGTTTGTGACCAAACGTCTGGACATTTTAATCTCACTGGATCACAGTAAATTGTGTTGTTTTTTTTTTAAGTAATAATTTGATGTTTTTGTCTTTATTCTCTCTGTTATCATTATGACAACGCTCCTCTTCCTGTCTCTCTGACAGCGTGGAGGGAGACCCCCAGTGTCCGGAGGCGCTCACTTTCTCTGACTCGTCCTTCGGACAGCCACCCCCCTTCCATCGCTATAGCAACAGCCCCCTCTCCAGCCCCTGTGACCCATACGGCTCATCCTCCACCAGCGGACCCCTGGGAGCCTCCCACTCACACATTCAGGTACTGACCTCAAAGCAGGGAGAAAGTAATGTTAAGCTAATGTCATCCATGACTGTGGAAAAAATATCACTTATCAGCTGATTAATTTTGTGATGCTAATTTGTTTATGAGGTAAAAGTGCAGTGTTGTGGTTCTGGTTTGTGGTGCTGGTTCTTCATCACCGTTGACTCCTGACCTCCCGTCAGAGACTCATGATCTGTCTCTCCGATGATCCTCCAGGGTAGCTCCCCCATCTCACCCCCCAGCCCGGCAAGCCTCGCCTGGGCTCAGCGCAGCCGACATCAGCCGGCCAGCCTGGCGCTCCGCAAGCAAGAGGAGGAGGAGAGCAAACGCTGCAAAGCTCTATCTGACAGCTATGAGCTCTCTACAGACCTCCAGGACAAGAAGGTGAGAAGCATGGTCAAGCATGTCCAAAGGCGCCGGTAGCATTTGGCTGATTGTGATTAGATGCCTTAAAGATGGCCAAACCAAGCAAAGAGAGCAGGCGTCACCCTCCGGTTTGCTATCACTCATTTAAAAATGTTTTTCCTCCATAAAATGATTAGAATGTGAAGAAATAAAATTTTCAGAGAAGGCTCCTGAAGCTACAATGCTAAATTGCTAACCCAGCCCATCATGTAATAACAAGAGCTTGCTGTCTTTCACAGTTTTTTTCATTTTTTTTTTAGTCTTGAGCTAACTAGTTGGCGGCTAACTACTTTTTGTTGCAGTTATCTAGCTACAACAAAAAGTCTAGTAAACGTAAGTTAGAAGTGAAGTTACTGGTTACTCATGTGATTGATCGGCTCCTCGTTTGATGACTTTTGAAAGGTACAGTATTTTCCGCACTATAATGTGCACTGGACTATAAGGCACACCCTAAATAATTTGTTTGTTTTATTATTTATTTCACATATAAAACGCACCGGATTATAAGGTGCACACAATAAAAAATAAATAAAATTTATTTGATAAACTGCAGCGTCTGTAGTTGCGCAATCCGTCCACTAGAGAGAGCCGCGTTGCTCAGACAGTCATGATTGCATTCATGACTTCCTGACTACCTTTGAATGGCCCCCATTATTATGTCAATAAGCCATTCTGAGCCTCATCAAGGAAACCTGATCACTTGATCACTTTGCCATCTTAGAAAGAAGTCAACCCGCATATTAAAAAACCTGACATTAAAAACTGGTTAAATTCATTACGAGTGCAGTCAGTGCGAACAGAGCGGATTATTTCCTCATCTGAAGTTCGAAGCAGATATTTAAGCTCCGACGTTCGTCTTCGTTTATTAATTAAATATTGTTTCGATCGGTAGTCCAGTCGGAGGTGAGGTGCAGCTATTTGCTGCTGTGTGTCCTAAATGATTTTTATCTAGTTTTTAATGTCAGGCTGCTAATTTACTGTCAACTGTGACGCTGTTTTACTCCTAGAACTGACTTTAACGTCGGTGTCTCACCGCCGTGAATCTCACCGCACATCGCTGCAGACAGAATACACAAGCCTGAATGCGCCCCTCTGCCCCCCCAGAGCTATCAACTACATTTGTAAACCAATTGCAGCACACCCGTTGGCACCTTTGTCTAGCAGTGACTGCTCTTGAAATTTCAGAAAAGGCTGGAAGTTCATCTTTGAGGGTCTTTCATTCACCTTTATGCCAGTTTCTCCGTGTGTTTCCACAGACTAATAGAATGGACCCTCACTAGAGTCCAGATGACAGCACAATGGCATTTTTTAGACCAATTAAGTTTAAAGTGGGTTATACTGAGATCAGTCAGTCAGTCAAACTTTATTAATAGAATTGTTGAAAGTTCCTTATGTTTTACTACGTAATCACCGGTGCTCCTACAGTCTGCTCTACCGTCTGAGAGCAGCTCAGTCAGAGCCGGGACTTCGGTGACGCCCCTTGACTACCGTTGTTAGGGGGCGTGGGCCCGAGTGCCTTGTGAGGGGGCGCCTCTAGTGGTGGAGTGCGGCATGACTGTCGGCCAGACTGCCGGCTTTTTTTCAGCATAATGTTTTTAACCAATATTAATATGAATATTAATCCATATATAAGACTCACCGGATTATAAGGCGCACTACGTGTTTATGAGAAAATTTTAGGCTTTTAGGTGCGCCTTATAGTGCGGAAAATACGGTATTTAAATCTTGCATTAAAATTTCTGAACTCAATTCATTAAAATAACAAAATGTTAAACATATTCATGTATAGAATATGCTAGATATTTTGCTAACTTGTTGATGATATTGCATATTTTTTGGGTCTTTTGGGATCTTATCTTGTCATCTCCAGATGGAAAGAATCTTCATTCTGTCAGTCATTGTATCTGTATTCATGTATTGTGTTTCACATTGAAGGCAGAGTTTTTCTCCCTGTGTGAGTCCATGAAGTTGTTACAAAGTGGAGAGAAAATGTTTATTTGTGCTGGGAGATGTGCCGTAACTTCAGGGATCCTCTGAAATCAGACAATAAACACAGGGATAAAGTTCAGTAGTTCTGAGAACATCTTTTACTTCATTCATCTCATCACACGAGTGACGGAAGTAGAGTCAGTTGAATCCGCGTTGGCGTTCAGACGTGATGCGAGCAACTGGGTTTGGTCTGAACGCACCTTTAGAACAGTGTGTGTGTGTGTGTGTGTGTGTGTGTGTGTGTGTGTGTGTGTGTGTGTGTGACGGTGTGTGTCGTCTGACAGGTGGAGATGCTGGAGAGGAAGTACGGGGGCCAGTTTGTTTCTCGGCGGGCAGCCAGAACCATCCAGACGGCGTTCAGGCAGTACCGCATGAACAAGAACTTTGAGAGGCTGCGTAGCTCCGCCTCCGAGAGCAGGATGACACGTCGCATCATCCTGTCCAACATGAGGATGCAGGTAAACTCACAAACAAATGCTACAAGTTACCCATGTACACACTAAAACGTTAAAACGTGTGTGTTCATTTTTCTTCCCATTTTGGATCCAGTACTCATTTGATGAGCGGCCACCACAGGGTCAGGGGTCAGCAGGTCAGCAGGGGTCAGTCGACACAGGAGATATGGACGACTCCTTCTCCAAGCAGGTAAACCCATCTGTCATTAAGATGGATTTAAGAGACGCATCTGAACGCCAGAGAGAAGCTGCCAATCAGGGATTGTCGTTTTCATTTTTAAAAGCAAGTTTATTCACAAAAAACAAATTGCAAAATAATCACTCGCCTCACGCCCTAAGCCAGCTTGGATAGGCACCGGCTCCCGCGAAGATGAAGATGAATGAATGAATGAATACTTTGAAGATGTTCGTAAAGGTATTTAAATCATTCATAGCTCTGAAAAAGTTAAACTCAATTCTAATTCTTGTTTGACACCTTCTTTCTAAAATGGCTTCTGCACTGCGGTCTGACCAGCCTTCAATATTTTTCCTCCTGCTTAAATAAATCGCCATCTTTGCTTGACCGAGAAGAAAGTTTGAAATATGCCACCACCCACAGAAACAGAGTTGTGGATGTAAGGGGGTGCAGACAGGAGAGAAGATGGCGTGGGGGGAGAACTGAGAGAGAGGAATCGCATCATGTCACATCATTTGGGAATGACCTTATTAAACACCCCTGACTGATTCTGTGTTTGCAGAAAACTACCTTCATCTCCCTATTTGTTGGTTTGTTAGTGCTCATGTTTATGTTCGTATTTATATTTGTGTTTGTGTTTGTTTGTGTTCACTCTGGACTGCAGGTGAAGTCTTTGGCCGACTCCATGGACGACTCCCTCACCTGCCAATCTGGCCGTGAAGACTCACAGGAAGTGGGAGGCGAGGGGGAGGAGGATGATGAGGAGGATGAGGAGGAGGGAGATGAAGAAGATGAAGAGGAGGAGGAAGAAGGGGAGGAAGAAGAGGAGGAAGATGAGGACGAAGACTACAGAGAGTGCTCATGGCGCAGTACCAACCCCGCCTCCCGACGCTTGGCGGACCGTGTCGGGGGAGTCGGGGGGAGGGTGGGGGGAGGCGCCGCCATGCACGAGGACAGTACCGCCACCTCCTTCAGTGATGTCACCCTCTACATGGACGACGGCTGCCTCCCCTCGTCGCCATTCTCCCGCCCGCCATCCTCACCCCTCTCCCGCCCCGCCTCCAGCTCCGACGCAGAGTACTGGGGAGGTGGGGGAGGCGGCGCAGGGGGAAGGGAGGACAGTAGGGACACGGAGGCAGGCAGCATCGCCAGCCGGAGGAGCAGCACCCCCTGCACAGAGTGTCGGGGGGAGTACAGGGGGAGGCCGGGAGGAGGGGGAGGAGGAGGACACCTACCTGTCCTGACCATTGAACCACCGAGTGACAGCTCAGTGGACATGAGTGACAGGTCAGAACAGCCAATCAGAGTGTTTCGCCAAACTATTGACAAATGATGGGAATAATGTGACAGATACCAGGGGTGCAAAAAAAATTCAGATCGTTTAAGTCTGGGGTGTCAAACAAATTTTCACTGAGGGCCACATCAGCATAACAGCTGTCCTCAAAGGGCCAGATGTAGCTTATAAATGTAACTAAATGTAACTCAGTGTAATCTAAGTTACAAACGTTACCGTTGTACAGAAAAAATATGGTTAGATCTAATTTTAGACACTCTGACCTTTTATGCTCTCGTGGGCCACAATAAAATAATGTGGAGGGCCACTTTTGGCCCGCGGGCCATGAGTTTGATACATGTGCTTTAAGTTTAAGTTGAAATCAGAAATACTGTAAAAACTACTCTGTTTTGGGGAATGCACCACACACACATACACACCCACACATATATATTCACTAACTTTCAACACACTATGGGAATATTTCTAGTTCTTTGTTATTCCCAGAGACTTATTACCACCTCTTGTCACTTTATGAACTTAAAAATGGTCATTGTTTCCATCAACAGTGTCATAATTTATCTACATCTAATTCTGCTTCTTTTAATGCTCATCTAACGTCCTTGACGGCTGCATCCAATTCAGCCTCGAAAATCAATTTCCTCTAAGGAGGATTTGGGAATCGATCTGGTTCATCTTCACCTGTCTGTCAAATCCTCAGGTCAGAACGAGGCTCTATCGGACGCCTGGTGTACGAACAGGAGCCGTCGGGAGGGGAGCGAGGAGGAGGAAGTGAGAATGAGAGGAGGGGAGGAGAAGGAGAGAGCGGAGAGGACGAGCGAGGAGGAGGAGGGAGCAGCGAGGCCGATTCTCCGCAAGGAACCATCAAACACAAACCCAACGGACGCTCGGTCGCCACGGCGCAGGGACAGACTCGCAGCCCCGCCAATGTCCCATTAGCCATGCCTTCAGCCCGGACCCTGCCCTCACATCCGCTCCCTCACCCGCTCCAGCACCCCCATCAGCATCCTCACCCGTCACCCATCCCCCACCTACCCACCATCCTTCATCACCACCCTCAGTACAGCCAGCCGCACATCATGCACATGCACCACGGCCACGGGGGCAGCCCCTACATGCAGCACGCCCACTTCGCCCAGCACCACTACCACCACTTGCACCATCAACACCAACACCAGCACCTACCCCATGGTTACCCGGAACCCCCATCTTCCCCGCTGCCCTCGCCCGTACCACCTCTCACCCCTCTTTCACCCCTCCCGCCACCTCTCACGCCCTCGCCGCTGTCGTCCTCGTCTTCCGTGCTTCAAAACATGGAGGCGCAGCAACAGCACCACGTCCACCACCCTCACCTCCATCACCACCACCTACTCTGCTCTGACGGCGACAACGAAAGCGTCAACTCCACCACCACCAACTCCAACGACGACACGACGGTCAACAACTGCAGCTCCGGCTCCTCCTCGAGAGACAGCCTGCGGGAACCAATAGGAGGAGCCACGCTGGGGAAACAGACCTATCAGAGAGAGAGTCGCCATAGCTGGGACTCTCCCGCCTTCAACAACGACGTGGTGCAGCGGCGTCAGTACCGCATCGGACTCAACCTGTTTAATAAGTACGTGGAACCCGCTGCAAACATCAGCTGACATTACATCCAATCCAATCCACCTTATTTATAAAGCACAATTTAAAGAAACACAATTACATGGTACAGATCTTTAAAAAGAAATGTGTCCGCAGGAAGCCAGAGAAGGGGATCCAGTACCTGATCGAGAGGGGCTTTGTGTCAGACACGCCGGTAGGCATCGCCAGGTTCATCCTGGAGAGGAAGGGTCTGAGCAGGCAGATGATCGGCGAGTTCCTGGGCAGCCGGCAGCAGTTCAACAAGGACGTGCTGGAGTGAGTACCTGTGGCCTGAAGTCTGGTGGAGACGTTTCAGACTCCGGTGCTAACGGAGCGTCTGCTGTGTCTGCAGCTGCGTTCTGGACGAGATGGACTTCTCAGGGATGGATCTGGACGACGCTCTGAGGAAGTTCCAGGCTCAGATTAAAGTTCAGGGTGAAGCTCAGCGCGTAGAGCGTCTGGTGGAGGCCTTCAGGTAACGATGGACTTCCCATAGAGGAGTCAGCGTTTATCTGTTTATCAGTGACGCTTCTCTCCCTGTCTCCAGTCAGCGCTACTGCGTTTGCAACCCGGTGCTGATCCGGCAGTTCCAGAACCCGGACACCATCTTCATCCTGGCCTTTGCTATCATCCTCCTCAATACGGACATGTACAGCCCTAACGTCAAGGCGGAGAGAAAGATGAAGCTGGAGGACTTCATCAAGAACCTGCGAGGTCAGTCAGTAGATTGTCTCCATCTGTGACTAGTTAGCATTACGTCAAAGGTAACAGCAAAAACTTCACTACATTTAACCTTAAACTTTATAAATGTTTTCCAGGAAATTTCCATCCGGGCTTGATATTAGAAGTGTCTTTCTATTTTTTTCTCAGGTGTGGACAACGGTCAGGACATCCCCAGGGACCTGCTGGTGGCCATCTATGGGAGGATCCAGAAATGGGAGCTGAGGACTAACGACGACCACGTGTCTCAGGTCCAGGCGGTGGAGAGGATGGTGGTCGGCAAGAAGCCTGTAAGTAATGTCTTAAAATCTCCCAGTGACCCATGAGGTTCAAACAAGAACAGAACTGTTCTTAAGCACAATGTTAAATGGCCTTCTAACATACGTAGAGACACGTTAGTTCTCATCAAACCGCCGTAGGAGACTTTGTTGTGGTGCATTAACGCCATGTTTTATGTTTGCAACACAGGTTCTGTCACTTCCTCACCGCAGGCTGGTTTGCTGCTGTCAGCTGTTCGAGGTTCCAGATCCAAACAGAGGCCAGAGGAGCGGCATCCACCAACGAGAAGTCTTCCTGTTCAATGACCTGCTGATGGTGAGGAGAAGCTGGTCGAGGGTCAACATTATTGTATGTTGTAGGACGGGTGGGGAAGAGGACTGGAGTCAGGTCTGGATTCAGTTTTAAATTCAGGTTTGGTTCAAGGTTAGGATTAAAGTTTGGGATAAGGTCCAAAATCAAGTCTGGAATCAGGTTTACGGTCAAATCTGGATCAGGTCTAGGGTTATGTCAGAATTCAGGGCTGGATTCATGGCTGGATTTGGGGCTCAGGTGAGGTCTAAGTTACATTTAATGACAGTTTTAGGTTCAGGTCTAGATTCAAGTATAGATTTGGGTCTAGGGTCCGGCCAAGGTTCAGTTCTAGGTTCAGGTTGAGGTTCACGTCTAGGGTCAGGTTAAGGTACAGGTCTAGGGTCCTCTGCCACAGTGAATGTATGAAATACTCAAACTTGTGGTCCAGTCTTTGTGATGTTCTAGTAAATGAATTTCAGCAGTTTGTCTCCATATAGTTGGTAATAGAGAGGAACACCATCAACACTCCCTCCCCCTCCATTTCTTCATCTCCTCTTCTCTTTTCTCCTCCTCCTCAGGTGACGAAGATCTTCCAGAAGAAGAAGACCTCTGTAACCTACAATTTCAGACAATCATTTCCTCTGTTGGACATGCAGGTCCACACCTTCCAGAACACCTGTGAGTACCAGCCTCCACTCATCAACCCAAGAACCTCTGCAGGCATTTTACAGGACTTCCTATATATATTACTGTCAATCTGTGACAAGACTTCTGAGCTGCATCGCTCAAAGCGTGAGTCACCCAACCTACACAAACTTCAGTGATGTGAACAGTCATGTTCAGAGCCTGTTTCAGCTGAGAGCATTGGCTCGTCAGTTTGTGTAGCAGATTGGAGTTGGTGGCGTTTCGAATGTTCCTCAGCACCTGTTAGCACTTCTTCGAGGAGTTCAGACAGGCTTCACATCAAGGTCCCAAACTTCTCATCTTAATTTCCTTGGCTAGGTGTTCCTCTCCTCCCTTGAGTCGGCATGGACACATCTGTTACTATGGAAACAGGGAGACTTCCTCCCCAAAGAGATATCCTTTGTAGTGAAAACATGGCAATGTACAGATGCACTTTAATGCTGACACTGATGTTAGCGTTTTAGCATGGTGTTAGCACAGGATGACAGGTCAGCATTCTGCCATTAGACTATTTAGTCCCAATCCCTAAAAGAGAGGGTTAGCCTAAAAAAGATTTGGGTTGAGTTTAGTCTCAGTAAATTCTCCAAGATACCATTTAGGTTTTTTTTTTTACTAGTGGAGGGATGGATGGATGGATGGAGGGATGGATGGATGGATGGATGGATGGATGGATGGATGGATGGATGGAGGGACGGACAGACAAATGGATGGATGGAAGGAAGGTGGGATGTAAAGACTATGAAGGACAAAAGAAGGAAACATAAAATAAAAGAAGTCTATTCTTTTGCAGACATCTCTTTTTATCAGGTGGCATCACATCATAGCTCCTCCCATCAACAGCTCTATGTCATGTAGTTTATTGTTGTAAATTAGAGCTGCACTGGTTGTTTAGTTGTTGTTGATGGCGATGGTTGCCCCATTGGAGCTAAATGTGAGCTGGCAGGCGACGATCATGACAGATTGTCCCGAATGACTCATCAGCACATCCACTGCTGGTTCGTGTGGTCATGTGAACAACACGTCTGTTTTTATCGGTGCCACAGAGTTGAGATTTAGTTTCCACTTTTTGTTTTCTGTGCAAATTCAGATCAGTCAGGACGCAAATTATGGAAGTGTTATTCTTTACGCTGTCAAAGAAAATGTGTGTGTGTGTGTTTCTCACAAAGACTACCCTCACGGTATCAGACTGACGTCGGCTAACCCTGGAGGAGAAAGGAAGGTGCTGATCGTGTTCACAGCTCCTAGCCAGCAGGACCGGACTCGCTTTACCTCCGACCTCCGAGAGAGCATCGCAGAGGTCCAGGACATGGAGAAGTACCGGGTGGAGTGTAAGTAACCCCAAAAATTAGCGGCTACTAAGCACCAACCCGACTCAGCTGCTCCATCAGGGAGGTTGGGGCCAAAGGCTAATGGGACCATCTTGTAGTGAATTCCCTTCTGTTTGGTTGTAGGTTGCCTCCCAACGGAACCACTGATTAGAGTTCTTGAGGGGGTCAGAAGCCCATTTTGGGGTACAAAATAAATCACCCAATCAGATCCTGTTCTATATCTGATTGTGTTCCTTAAACTGATATCATCAGGTCAGAAACTCCTGCAGAGCTGCTTCTGAATCCTTCAAGCTATTTTTTTAGATCAAATCTGATGTAGAGTAAAGAGGTAAATGATCAAAAACATTGTTTATTTCCGTGATATTTATAGAAATGTTAATAATAATATGCCGTCATTGTGAAATAACAAATATAAAGTCAGTCACCGAAGCTTGTGGCATCATAGCAAGAATGCTGTAGTTCTCCTGTGGATATCACACACTTCCTGTTGGACTTGCATTTCAACATCCACCTTCTCCTCCCAGCTGAGCTTGAGAAGCAGAAAGGTGTGATGCGCCCCGGCCCACTAACGGGAGGAGGACCCGGAGGAGGCGGTGCGCCAGGTGCCAACAACGGCAGCGGCCCCGTCAAGGGCGAGGTCGTTAACGGCACTCTGGGTAGGCCGAGCCTCGATGACACATACGCCTCGGTGGATGGCCTCAAACGCACGGCGCTCAGCTCCTCCCTGAGGGACCTCTCAGAAACAGGTGAGGACGGCAGACTGATGCTCCGACAGGCGAAGAAGCAGCAAACATTCCTGCGACCTCCAGAGACAAACTAAAGCGTTTGTGTTTACTGCTGCAGTTTTAAGTCGTGTCTCAGTGACTCACAGTAAACCCACACTGGGCTTATGCAACTTCTGAAACGGTGATGAAATCTAAAATAGGAATTTACAGTAATGTGGGAGTCAAATGTCGCTGCTCTGCTGCCACCTACTGGCCAAAATGAAAGACAATTGGGGAATGCTTTATGGTTTGAGAGTAGATTCAAGTCGTTGAAAGAGAGACAAAAGAGGCAGAACAAGAACAACATTAGCTGATATCCAGTATCAGAATGATGCAGTTCCCATCATATGTCAGGTCAATTGGTAAAATCTACATTTTTTAGCAGTTAATAATTGAATTAAACCAGAGCAGAACAATAACAACAATCAAAACTAAAGATAGTCTTTTTACTGACTCCAGTTGTTCAGCCTCCCAAATTAGCATTAGAGACACATCAACCAATCAGATTTGTTAGAGCTTCAATTGATGTATCTGAGTATGACATCACAGTAAGATGGCCGCTGTGCAACAAAGATCCATGGTACATTGGTTGAAGGGGTTTAATATTAGCTAAATTGGTCAGTTAGCGTCCTGTGTGGCGATACAGAAAGAAAATAATGCTTTTTTTTATGCTTTAAAAATACTGTCTAGTCTCATTATAAGAAGAGAACGTCTTCCCAGAGATCCTGAAGGGAACAGAAATAGTTCATCATCGAAACGTGTCTGTGAGAACATTGTTAGATATGTTCAGCTAGCCTTTAGCATCACTAGCACTACTTATGGCGCTTTCAGTCAGATTCTATGTCAGGACTGTTGATGAACACGTTTTAACCATGGCTCATTCTGATTGGGTAACAGGGAAACGAGGTCGTAGGAACAGTGTGGGGTCACTGGACAGTACCATTGAAGTAAGTTTGGAGGGACGGGGGAAGCATGCGTGATGTGAACTCCTAGCATGACACAGCATTTGTGACTGCATGTTTGTCTGAGTCCTGAGAAGCCTTCATGTAGTAAAGGTCACCCCTGCTGGAAGTCAGCTATTCTTTTCACTTCCTGTATTCATGTTTTCAAATCTAAAGATTTAATTTTTTGTTACATTTTGTGTTAAAGTAATTCATTATTGTTTCTGTGTTTAATTCTCTTTTCTTTATTCTTCCATCCTGTGGTGCAATTCCCTAATCTCTTTCCAGGGTTCCATTATTAGCAGCCCTCGGCCTCACCAGCAGCGCCCCCTGCTGGCAGGAGCTTTATCCTACAGCCCCATGATGGTTCCGACATCTCCAGCAGCCTACCGGCCGCACCGCCCTACTCAGAGCCCCGGTACAGGGGTAGGGGGTGGGCCGGGGCTCTGTCACAACCAAGGGGGGGCCAGCAACTCCACAGCCATGAGCGGGGGAGGGGTTGGTGGCGGAGGAGGGATGGTGAGCGGCCCAGTCGGTCTGGCGGGGAACTTCTTTGGCAGTCGCAGAGGCAAGGTTCCTGGTCCCCTGACGATGATGTCGCCGCCTCCACAGGGTCCTCCGAGTCCCCTGATGATATCATCACCCCCCCACTACCCCGCCCCCGCACCTCCCATCCCCCACCCATCCTCCCCTTCCCCATGCCCCTCCCCATCGCCCAACCTCGGTCAATTGGACTCGGGAGTAATTGGAGGGGGAGGCGTTACAGGAGGGGGGCCATCCAAGCTCCAGGCTTTACACGCTCAGTATTGTCACGGCAACAGTGCAGGAGGAGGAGTCAGTGTCACTGGGAACCAGCAGCAACAGATGCCGCCCCCGCCCTACCACCATCATCATCGCTATCACATGCAAAGCATCCCGCAGCACCACGTCCTGGTGCACAGATTCTCCGCCCCCCGGCGGCAGGGCCCTGCCGGCTGCGCTCCCTCTCATACCCAGCAGCATCAGAGGATGCAACATGGCGCCGCGCAGCACACCCGCTACAACATGGGCTTCATCACCCCCCCGCCGCTGTCCCCTCACTCGCCATTAACCCCTACTACCCCACAAGGACTCTACCACTCCCAGCCATCGGCGGGACGGCCGGGTGGAGGCGGAAAGCTCCCGCTGACCATCTCGCACTCCCAGCCCCACCCACATGCACACATGCACCCCCACAACCACGCCGTGCACATACACTCCCCACTCAGCCCGTCCCCCTCTGCCTCTCCGGCCACCCACTTCATCTTCTCCACCCCGCCCCCCCAGACTCCCACGGCGCGCCTCGTCACCCAGACACCTCCACAGCCCTACGGATCCCAGTACCCACCCCTCACCTCCATTCCGCCTCCCCCTCCGCACTCCCCTCTCCCTCCCCCATCAGCAGGCCCGCTCTCCCTGCACCCAGGGGCAGCAGGAGGGCAAGGGGGGTGTCCCAAATCGAAACCAGTCAGCCGGATCAGCACAGTTGTGTGAGGAGGCAGAAGTTGAGGACGGTGGTCCTCCACCCCATAATGAGCCACAGGGGGGCAGTAGTGAGAGGGAGCAAGAGAGGGAGGAGGAGAGGCGGAAGGCAACTGCAGGTGTATCAAAACAGCCGCCTGGTGAGGAGGAGAGTACTGAGAGCGGGGAAGAGGAAGTTACTCAGCCTGTGTTATTTTCACATCCGCTTCCCCAGCTAGTCGACAGGCATTTGTTGGGTACTCTGCAACAAGGGGGCAACAAGCAGAAAATCTACCACAGCGTCCTGCCGACCTTTGTAGGGCCCCTCAGAGGTGGCCTGGACTTCATCGACAGAGAAAGTTTGTGTCATTGCAGTGAGAAAAATGGTTCAGGGACCAGAGATGAAGGGAACAGTGCCTGAGAACTGAACAGAACGGTTAGCGCTCAAAGCTAAGGCTACCTACAGGGTGAGCTTACGGGACAGTGCAGGTTTCCAGAAGCCAGAGAAATGCTACATGTCCTTTTATTCCAAAAAATCACATTAGTCTCACACCACTTCGATTCTTTCGCACAAAAAGCACTTGTTTTGGTTGTTGACATATTGCAAGTCATGAGGTGTTCCTGAGAAGCATTACAACGGTGCAGTTTGTGTCTTTGACAGGCAGCATGACCTGTGCAATAGCTAATGATTGTCAGTGTGTTCAAATCCAATGTGCAAAGGAGGGAATGTTGTCATTTAAAGCCCAAATCCAGCATTTATTTGACCAGGAAAAAGTGCATTATTGGAAGTTACTGGAGACTTTACTTTCTACAAAAAATAATATTTTTTAAAACTTCAAATAAGCCATCAAACAAATAAAAATTACAGGTATTTTTTACCTTTGTGTCTGCAGAAATTCTTAATAGCCTTCAGTGTTTGTGGATTACAGGGTTCCGGCAGTAGGCAATACATCCTTTCTTGGATTGGGCGTTTTTGTGTAACGTTGTAATTTTCCCCAGTTGTTTTATTCTTCTAAAGGGAACGCTCCCCAGCAAGCATATTTAAATGAATATGTTTGTTAGTAATTATAATATATATCATCTGTATTCTGTGTGACGCTCTTTGTTGCGAGGGAAGGAGGTTATGATATAAGGTGCCAAACAGGGTGCATTATGGGAGTCTGATTTGTCTGCTTGGGATGACGTTGAAGCATAAAAGAGATTCCATTTGTTATCTCACATTTCTTCACTCATATATGACTGGAAATGCCGACAGAACTGGGTGGGAAATTAAATTAAAATAGTTAATGCTTGAACATACAAAATATGTCCTATCAAAAACTGCAAGTAAATAATACCAATTGTTGTTATCTTTGATCTCAACAAAAACTACATAAGAAAACAAATTCCCAAATCAAGCATTTTAAATTAAAACAATTTTGGGAATTAGTTTTGATATTTTAAGAAAGTTTAAGGCGTCTTAACTCTAAGTTGTCGATGTCTTGCTGATAAGGGTACATTGATATCATGGGATTTAGACGGCTGAAATAGTCCAACATTAAGGAGGCTTATTTTGACATCACCTGCCGAGGTCCTCCTGCAACAGTCCATGTCCATACATTGAAATAGTTTGGAATGAAGCAGCTGTCCTGATAATCCTAAGGTACTGCTAGAGGTGACGTCAAATGTCCACAATGGTGTCCAAACAAAATAGAATTCATTTATTTGGTCGGAGGGTCGATGAAAATGTCCACTTGAATTCAGGCGATGTCAGAATTACCACAATATTGTGTAACAAGCACAGTAAACAAGGCTTATTACCAGATTTTGTTTGATTGTTGGTTTGTTTTTATATAATGATTACTTTCCCACCGGGTCCAAATCGTCTCATCTTCTCAATAGGATTTGAAATCTTTCTGGTGACTTCAAGGGTGAAATGTTCAATCCCATGTTTGCTGTATGTTTTGTGAAATGGCGAATAAGGTGCCTTCAGACTGAGGGATTGTAAGAAATCATCTTAACATCTTGGATTATTGACACAGCATCTAAATCAGAAGTAATTGATTGATTGTATCCGTCCAGCCTAACAAATATGCTTCAATGCATTTGTAAAGTCTATCTGAAGGACTGAGACCGTCGTCTCCCTTTTCATCCAAAAATACTGAACTGGACCTAATTTTTTCCTGTGAAAGACTGTCTAACATTTCACAGGACTGACAGAAGTCATAGAGCAGCACTGAGGGAAATATTCTTTACCCATTATTTCTGCACTTTAAATTACCAATCAGTATGATTTTTGTTTCTTTCCTTTTCACTAAGATCTCCAGATCTGTTTGAACTGTTTGTCCCAAACCTCTCAGTGCTGGTTGTTTTCTGAATGCAAACATTAACAATTTGTTTTTACTTGTTTTTACTTTCCCTGTGATTATGTGACTGTGCTGATTGTAGATATTAACTGTACAGTGTGTTCTATTTTTAAAGGGGCCAGCATTGTCGCTCTGCGAGTGCAGAACTGCTTGATTCAATGTATGCTCTAAAAACCAAAAGTTCTTCAGGCCATTGGAGCTTCTTCGGTTCCTCACTAGAAAAACAAACCAATAAAAATCATTTTTGGGTTTTTGGTTTTTCTTTTTGAGAAATTTTGTGTTTGAAACTTATGGAAACCGTTACAGATGTCAGTTGACGGTGTTCCTCAGGGAACCTTGTCTGGTCCCCTATTCTTTTCAGTCTGAAGAACCTCTGCGACTTTTTAGAGCGTGTTTCCAATATCAGTATTAGTATTGTTGTATGACAAGCTTCTGCTAACACAATGTACTCCTGGGGCTGTTTTCTATTTTAAACATTTTTAATTTTGATATGTGCTTACGTGTGTAAGATGTTTTTCTTTTATTTATTTATTTTTTGGGCATCTTATGGGCATACTAATATCTTTTTAATTTTAATATGTTTACAACAAAACCAAGTACCTTTCTGTGACTAACATTCAACTAGTATGCTCTAATATTTCTTTTAATACAGTGTGTGATTAAAAACTTAAATTTGTTCCTGCATGCTTGAGCAAACACTCACCTGTTCACACCTTGGACCTTTCGCAAAACCTTTTCACTAACTGTTTAGTGAAAACCTGCAACTTTTCTGTTTTAAACCAACTGCTAAGAACTGTGGGCCATTGAGTCATCACTTATCTATCACCAACAGAAACACCAACACCAGGCTAAAACAGTTCAAAACAAAGCTCTCCTGGATCCAACCTACCTCGTCAGTATCTACACAACATCTCGCAACATCTCTGCTTCATGATCGAGCTAAAGTGCATCCTCACTAAACATCCCTTTCTAAGGCTCCATGCTTTTGCATGCTGTGTCACCTTTAAACTGTTTATGCTTTACCTTACTGTCAGGCCTTTCTAAAAATCATCAGGTCTCATTTGTTTCTTTTTTCTGGCAAACTTTGTTTTTTTCCCTAATCCCTGCAGAGTTTTGCTACAGATAAATGTTCCAGATTTATTAGAAGTACAACTGCCAGTGATGTTGGCATCATATCAGATTTTCTGATTTTACTTCTGCCAAGGAGGTTTTGTTGTCGCTGGTCTGTTGATTGGTTCGTCACACGGGTGGGGTTCCATGAAACCTGGAAGAACAACGCAGCCTATGTCAGAAAAAAACACTTTCATTGGTAGTAGATTAAAATAAAGGGATGGATCCAGGAATCTCTTTTCCCATTTTCTTCTAGAGTGTAATTTCAGACTTTCCTTCAATTAAATCAAAACAACTAAAGGGATTTCTGATAAATGTGGTTGAGGTATGGGGCGCGGGTCCTGCTGGCAAACGAAGCCACCATCAACAGATGAAAACTGCCTTAATGACAGAAGTAATTATTCAGAAACTAAGGATTTTTTAAGCATTTGAGATTCAATGATTGGATGCAAACAACAACCATGTTAAACTCTCCTCTTTTCGCCAAGCCCTTGTTTACTTGCAGCAACAAGTACGTTCTCAGATGTACTAGCATAGCATATGTAACAGCAGCAATAGTCCCATGATGTGCCACAAATCTGCAATAGATTTTTATTGAAATAACCAATAGTTGTCTGGAAGGCAGGAAATCAATCTGAAATGTTTGAATGGTTTGCAAAGTAACGTAGAGCATATGTAGTGTGAGAACACCACAAACAGCTCTGATCCTTTGGATGCTCAATTCAATCCATTTTTTCTGCCCAGGTCTGTTTGCATGTGGTATGTGGTATTTATTACAGTATCTGCACTGAATGAAACTGTATTATAAATATGAATGTACATAACCATCATTGTATGAAAAATAACCATGCGATTACTCACTTTGCTCCTCAGTGGGCGTTTAGTTACACCAGGAACGATCGATCTGATTTTTAACATTCGTAGAAACAGATCTGGTGTGACAGCTGCAGGCCAAACAGGGAATGTGAGAAAAATGAAGCACTTCAGATCTGGTTCCAGTCGTTAAAAATGCTGGCTTCTCCTGTTCCTGTGTAAAGATGGTTGGTGTTTTGTGTATCTATACTAGGGCAGTGGACCGAAGGGTGGGGTTGGGGGGCGGGGGGCAACACAATGGCCCACTTCATGTTAAAAAAATTCTTGTTCTACATGTAGGACAAACAGAGACTGCAATAGTCCTTGTAAAATTGTATGAGTGCAGTCAAATATGTGTCAACAGAGACATTATTTTAAAAATTATGTATGGAGAATTTTAGGTGTGTATATAAATATATATTACTTGTACTTTGTTTCTGAAATTGCAGAGAAAAAGTGGAAATATTTATTGCTCTAAAGATATAAATCTGTTCATGTTGATGCAAACATGAGTCCTGTGTTGTAATTGGACACTTACAAACACACTGTCACTCCAGCAGCTTCACATTACAGTGGCCTGATGACCTCTTTATCGATGTCATGTCAACTCAATGCCGGCATGAAACAGCCAGTGTAGAAAATGAGTAGAATGTATTTGACTGCCCCGGCTGGGATCCGTTTCACAAAGCAGGTTTAACAAACCCTGAGTTAAACCTGTGGCTCTGGGTTGACTTACCCTGAACCTGTAAAACTAGGGTTTCCAGTTTCACAAAGGCTGGTCAGGATTAGACCCAGAATAAATTGACCTGTAGTTTAGCAGGTGCGACATAACTGTAAAAAGCCACTATCAATGGAGCCCTGACTCAAGGAGTCACCATGACAACAGATGAGAAGCGCTCCATGTATTTTACGGCAGTAGAAGTGCAGATTTTAATCTGTGCATATGAAGACTCTGAGGACATTTTTGGAAGAAAGAGAATCAGGGCTGTGGCTGCAAAGAAGAGGAAGATGACATGGGGGCTAATGCATAAGTTTAGATGTAATCCATTACAATCACAGTAAAATTACGTAGGTAAACAACCTGATTAATAGTCCGTTAATTTATTTTATTTTGGTGTAATCCAGCAGGGAGGAAGCGCACATGTCAGCAGCTGAGAATGGAATATTAAAACATTGTTCACACAGGTCAGACTTTTGTATCATCTCATTAGGGATCCTCGTCATTTTGATTCTGTTTGATATACTGTAGTACAGTAAATATTTGACTGTTCAGTTGTCTTATCACCAACATAATGCTCTTTATATGCACATAAATGTTCTCTCATCTATATCAAGTTCTGTTAAATAATAAAACCTATTTAAACTTTTTAATGTAATTTAAATAAAAGAGTAAATCAGCATTTGTAGAATATTTAAACCCATGAGTATACCTATGTTATAGAAGAACTGAAATCAAGAGCTAACGTCTTGCCGTTTTGCATGGTTTCCTTGGTAATAGCCAAAACTGTTTTAGTTTTTGCATCAATGGCTGTTGCATTGTACTGCTTATAACAGCTTTTAGGCATTCCAAGTTTAATTTCCTGTCTGTTTTAGTCACATGATATACAAGTATTGTTCTCCTCTAATAGAGACAATAGTACGACGAACAACACAATTATATGACAGGCCCTCTCAGGATTCATCCTAAGATGACATAGGCACTGGAAATGGGCTTTCAGCAGGCCAATGGTCATCTCCACCCAGCCTCTGTTCCTGCAGTGAGCCCCGTCGAAGTTCTGTGGGGGGCCTGATTCTGTGCAAGGGTTCATCAGCCTTGATTGTCATGAGAAACCCCTGTCCCCCAGATAAATACCATCCAAGTTCTCCCTGAAGATTAAGTTATCCCTTCATGAAACAGGTTAGGGTTACTCCTCTGACTCTGGGTTAAAAACCCTGGATTTCCCTAATGTCAGGGTTAAAATAACCAGAATTTCCGCTAAACCTGCTTTTGTGAAACGGACTCCAGGATCAGGAAAGCAGACAGTGATTGGTGATGTCTGCTGTGACCGCACGGCTGGGCTCGATTTATCTTTTACGGTTTATCTTTCCTCACGTGTTTCCGTTTTAGCCGGAAGTGCTCCGACTCCGTTTCCTTTAAACTGAGTGTGTCAGTCGCTTATTGTCGAACTTCGTAAATGCGGTAAGTTACTTTACATAATAAAAACACACATATTTTCGGATAATATGTGTAACAAACTGTTCTTCAACTTATTTAAACGGAACCAGACGACACTGAAAGAAACTAATTAAGAGTCCACGGTTTAAATGTGGAAAAAGCTAACTAGCTCGGTTAGCCGGCTGTCGTGTTTAGTTAACTTTCTATTCAGGGAAAGGAGCTAATGCTAACGTCAGCTATGTCATATGAAGCCTGGTGCCCAGATTGGGGTTGGTGAATATAGATGTTCTCCGATAGCTGTTAGCTGCCCTTAGCTCTTCTGCTCTCTGTGGAAGGTTTAGTTATAAGCAGTTAATGTGTCACTGAGTAGACTCGGCAGTCTTATTTGTTAGTTATATCCAGAGAGAGATAACTTTCCAAGTTCATTTGAACAGTGAATTATTATCACTAAGACTTTAGACACGGTTATGTTGGTTCAGACTGGATGAAATCTACCTGGAACAGCTTTACCTGTATCATTAGCGCGTTACTATTGTGTGTGTGCAGGTAAGTGTTGCTGACCTCTGATCACTCAAGAAGGTCATTTCATAACATTTAAAGTTGATCTGTTATGAGTATAAAATCTATTTGTTGGGTTGTTCTATGGAAGGTCTGGGTCTCCGTCTTTTTCAGCTCAGGACAACACTGCAGTGCTGTTTCACCGTGATGCTCCATAAATATTTCGTGAACAATTAAACCATCAGTTTGTTTTTTGTAATTTGTATTTTTTCTTCACTTTTCCTTAACTTTAAAGCCTGAAAACATGAGGATGAGGTGATGGTTTGTGCTCCTCTTTCAGATCATCTCCCTTTGATTCAGAGCGTGAACGGGAGCAATGGCGGGTCCAGAGCTCCTGCTGGACTCCAGTATTCGGATGTGGGTGGTCCTGCCTATCGTATTCATCACATTCTTTGTTGGGATCATCCGTCACTATGTGACTCAGCTGCTCCACAGCGATAAAAAGGTGGACATGGAGCAGGTTTCTGACAGGTATGACATTTTCTCTGAGCTGCTGATGAAGCAGCAAGTCTCATTCATTTATAAAGTGTTTTGTTGTTTTGCTGCTGTTGTCTGTCTGAACGCAGCCGGTGTTTCTGGGAAACCAGACAGTGGTGTTTCTGATCTGACATCCTGCTAACGTGTGTGTTTAGCCAGGTGCTCATGCGCAGCCGCATCCTCAGAGAGAATGGAAAATACATTCCCCGACAGGTGAGTTCATACAATTCTGGATTATCTGTTCAAATCAGAAACAGACATGTTCTCTAAAACGTCCTGGGGAGATAATGACGAGAATATGTTGCTTTTATGGATGTAGGATCCAATGAGAATGGACCGACACAGTTCTTCCTTGCTGATACAGCTGAACTATTGTGGCCTTTTCCCTAAACATCTGAAGGAGTCTAGTTTCAAAAAATATTACCATACTTAAACTTTATTTACAGTCACACCGATAGCCACAAAGATTAAAGCTGTAGCATGTGAAGAATAAAATAAGGAATAAAACTAAAGTATAATATCTCAAAGGACTTCTAGTAGCAGAAATGAAACTGTTCCTTGAAGCATTTAAGAGCGGAGGAGTTTTGAATGAAGCTGTTCTGTTAAACACATTTTCACCGTTTCAGTCTTTCGCCATGAGGAAACATTACTTCAACAATGCAGAAACCGGCTTCTTCAAGAAGGTCAAGCGGAAGGTCGTTCCCAAGAATCCTATGACAGGTGTGTGTGTGTCTGCTAGATTACCATACTAACCGATGCACCTCACCTGGTGTGATCTGTAGGATGTTCGGTTTCACATTAAAAGCGCTGTCATGTCCTCATATTCCCTATGAGACGACGTAATTTTCAGTTGAGGGAGTTTTAGAAATACAAACTAAAACATGCTAATCTTTTCCTTAGAGGGTTTTCCCTCGTTATGTGCTACTACTGCCAGAAGGTGGCAGTAATATGCATAGCGAGTGTTTACAACCCATCCAAACAAAAGCAGCAGCAGCATTGACCACCAGATAGACCACAGAAACAGCCTGCAAGCAGACTGTAGGTCACGGTAAATAAAGGAAGATCAGGTCAGAAGATGGAAATGAATTTGCACAATAATTAATTAGAACCAGATGTAAATAATAAAAGAATCAGCAGAGGTTTGTCCTGATGGAGTCGTGGTCCCTCGTGTACACCAGCTGCTGATGGAGATCTTAACGGTGTGTGTGTGTTTTGCAGACACCAGCATGATGACTGACATGATGAAGGGAAACCTGACCAACGTCCTGCCGATGATTGTGATTGGCGGATGGATCAACTGGGCCTTCTCTGGATTCGTCATCAGTAAGTTCCTCGTCTGTCAATATCGTTGACACAGAATATTTAATGTTTTACAGTAGATAAACTTGTTTTCTCTTCCGATGGTGATGGCAATGATGATGCCATGTTTGATCTGTTAGTGATAACGTTTGTTGCTGTCTTCCAGCCAAGGTTCCATTCCCCCTGACTCTGAGATTCAAGCCGATGTTGCAGCGAGGGATCGATCTGTTGTCGCTAGACGCTTCCTGGTATGAAGCGCTGCCCCAAACCAGACAGTGAAGGCACCATGGACAGACTGCAGTCACTCAGCAGCAAATGTTGTTGTAGACACTTCACATAAAATGTTTCTGTGCCTTTTTTTTCCATTGTTTGCATTTTATCAGCACACAATATAAAAATTTAATTTTAGAAAGGTCTTGTTTTAATCCTGTAGTTGTGAATGGAAGGGCAGGGTATAATTCTATAATAAATGTAGAAGCGCTGGATTCAGCAGTCACGTCACTGGACTCTGTTGCTCTGCAGGGTGAGTTCGGCCTCCTGGTACTTCCTGAATGTGTTCGGACTTCGAAGCATGTACAGCCTCATACTGGGACAGGACAATGGTGAGTCTGGTGTTGGTTGGACCAGACAAGTTAGGAAGTTTGGATCCAACAATTAAAACATTTATTCGACAGCTGCTGACCAATCCAGGATCATGCAGGAGCAGATGACGGGTGCTGCAATGGCGATGCCACCTGACCCTAACAAGGCTTTCAAGGTGAGAATCGGATTTTCCGAAATACTGTAGTACACAAACTGGGCCACAGGGGGCAGTATCACACAGAGTTGTAAAGGTAGAACTCCCAGTTAAAGCATAACAGAATTATTTATTTATTCTAGACTGAGTGGGAGGCGCTGGAGATTGTGGAACACAAGTGGGCATTGGAGAACGTGGAGGAGGAGCTGATGTCCAAAGACCTCAACTTCGGAACCTTCAACTAGGACCTCTGAGTTCAAATTGTTCAACAACGAGAACTACTGAATGAAGGAGAACAGGGGATGTGTTTGGAACTCTTAAGTCCCTCGGGAACTTCAGTCTTTCTGTGGGGCCGAGAAATGTAACGGCTGTCATTCCCTTAATGCATCACTGAACAACAATCAGATTAAAACAAAACACTCCCGACCCGAGTGGTCAGTGTTCCTCAGATGAATTCTGGAAATGTTCAGGAACAGAAACAAGACTGGGGAAGCTCAGTCCAGTTCGAGGGGCGACCAGTTTACTGGTCAGTTTTAAACCACAGATCATATTTTTATCCTACAGGATGGATGGTTTGATCTGCGGTCGTCCAGCCGAGTCAGCCGTTAATAAATGTGCATCACAACAAATAGACTGTCTGGATGTGTTCCTTCACTCCAGTAAAAGCGATTCTTGCATGCGTTTGTCAGGGTTAGGCATGTGGCTTTTTTTTCCATGTTTTTCTTGTATGTTAATTGAAACTTGTAAGATGGTAAACTGACCCGTTGTAGCAACATCCCAGATCTCCAAACACACCTTTCCAGATAAAAATTCATTTGTGTTTCATCTTCATAACAATCATCCTTTTATTCATATCAAAAGATTAAAATACAATAAAATATTTCCATCTGATAGAAGACAACAAGAAATCAGTCCAATCTTCCCTCCAGGAATAATAATACATTTGGTACATTACAAAAATACTGTACAGGCGCCGCTGTAGAGGAAACTCCGCCTCCACCTCAACTGGACAAACATTTAATCTATAAATATGAAAAATAAGCGTCTCAATGTCCCGCACCAGTCGATCAGTAGAATCCCTCTAGGGAAAGAAAATCTGTAATCATGAACATTTCAAAAATAAATACAACACAAATATAACCCAAAATTTAATTCATCCTGGCAGGTTAGCACCAGAATCTAACGATTTATTACCCAGAGTCCCCGGCAACACTTCCCCCTGCAGAAATTTAAGTTTAAAATTACATATCCATTTTAAAAACTGGATTTATATTTGTAAATTTAATGATGGTTTATTCAATATTAATTACCATTTAGTTTATTAGAATATTAATGTCATTAAAATCTGTTACTTAATGCATACTTTACAATCATTCACCTAATTTCAAAAAGGCTTTAACAAAACAACAATTGATATCCAACTTTAGAAGTGCTTCTATGCTCCGATTGGATGACACAACAGGTGGGTTGGGCCTAAAGTTGAGAATATAGTGAATAGAAACAAAATGTTAACCACAAATTTTTAAGAGCGATTTTTTTGTTTTAATTCCATATGGAAACTAATCAGACATTATTTTAATTCAGAAAATAAAGAATCAGAAAGAATTAAGAAAACACACATGTTTCCTCCCTGCAGAGAACTGTTTCTCCATGTTCATGTCTAGCGCATCACACTACCTGAGTATCACGTGTCCACTTCATCTGAGCAGCAGACCGCGACAGTTAAAAGGACAGAAGAAGACAAGTTCAAGTGTTGCTGGGAAACTGAGTGAGGAGGAGAGGCCCGTTGTTCTGATGTTGAAAACAAAACTACCATACCAGTGGATGGGATTTGTTTAGTCCGTTTCCGCGGGGACGGCCTCCAACTCTGAGGTGTTACATTTGCTGGAAGTGGCATCACCAGTGGGCTGAGTAGCGAGGGCGGGGCTGGCGTTGGGGGCAGGTAGAGTGGGTTTTCTGATCTTGTCTTGTCGTTGGTAGAACAGGACGTAGGCGGCATTGGTCTGCAGACAGAGGAGCAAAAAAGAGCTTCAGTCCTGTGTGTGAGCAGGATTCATCGCCACGCCAAGGACAACAAGGTGTTCAAACTGTTGCTCAAGTCTATTTGAATTTAGATGGTCACATGATGCAGCTCAAACACGTGTGAGTCATACTGACCACGATCTTGTCCTCTCTGGCGTAGGTCACCTTGCTGTCGTCAAAGTCGTACCACTGGCCGTTGTCCTTGTTGCGAGCGTAGCTGGTGTCTGCAGGTACACAACTGTCACATGACCTCTTACCCCTAAACACATCTATGATTCAGTCACATCACCTGACCAACAACTCACAGTGTCCGTCTCTGAGTCCTCCGTAGTGATTGGACACAGCGATGAGGTCGTAACGGCTCGGAGGCTCCCCATTGGACAGATTTTTCCTCAGGAGGCAGCCAGAGAAATCCAGGTCCCTGCGAGACCACATGACGGTTTTAATCTGAGCCCAGCTTGAGTGGTGTCAACGTCACGTGTCAGTTGCATCATATTTAGTCACATGATCCCGTTTTAAAAGGCCGGACATTTTTCAGCTAGTCTTCAACTTACGAACATCCGACTTATGAACAAACTGCGTTTATCTTGTGCATTATCTATTTTAGTGACTTTTTTTCACCAACGATATTTCAGTTTGGCGAGGTCTGGTTCTGGTTGGTGTAACGGACTCGGGTGTCACCTGAGGGGGAAGTCCACGATGCTCTCCAGTTTCTCTCTGGTGAACTTGGTATAGGAGAACCTCTTGAGGTGGATGATGAGAACCTCCGGCAGAGACCAGAGGTCCAGCTTCTTCGTGGCCAGCTGGTGCTTCTTACACACCGGACAGTACCTAAAACACACACCAGTCTGAATGTCTGACGACCAGAAGGAGCCGTGTGAGTGTGTGTGTGTGTGTGTGTGTGTGTGCGTTACCATGGGTTCTCCTCTTCCAGGGTCTCCACAGTGGTGAACAGCTCGATACACTCCTGCAGCTGAACCGTGTTCTGCTGCTGGGGAACCTCCATGCTGGAATGTTTCACATATTTCTACAGAACACAGAGCAGGAAGTTGTCACGCGTCCCGACAGTGTGTGTTTGTTCTGTTTACATGTAAACAGCCTCACCTCAGCCTCATTCTCATTGTAGAACCTCTTCTTCATATCAGGATCCCAGTCGATGGCAACGTAGGGCTGAGCTGTAGAGAGACAAGGGCGGAGTCAGAACAATCACATGATTAATAATTCACTGGGATTCTGACCGGCCTGAACAACATCAAAACCTGTTCTGAACCTGGTCTGAAGCTGATCTAAGCCTGATCTGAACCACCAGCTGCACTTCAAACTGTTCACTCTTACAGCTGAAGGACACGGCGCTCCCTCCTTCTCCCATCTTCCTCTCCGTCGTCCCGTTGGAGTTGACCGCCTGAATGGTGAACAAAGTCTTCCTCCTCCTGCGACGCGTGTTCCTCTTATCTGGCTGCTTGTTGGCTGGTAATCCGGGAAAACACGCCTCCTGCCCGTCTTCTTTCTCTTCTTCTGTGGCGTCAGACAGCTGCTGCGGTTGCTCCGCTGGTGGTTCTGAGCTGGCATTCGAGTTTCTGCTGGTATTCATGTCATCGGTGCAGCTGCTCGTGTCAGTGATGCTAACGTTGGTGCTGCTGCTCGTGTCAGTGACGCTAACGCTGGTGCTGCTGCTCGTGTCAGTGATGCTAGCGTTGGCGCTGCTGCTAGCGAGGGGCTCAGTCTGGTCCTGGGATCCATTTTTGGTTACATCAGGGTCAAGCAGGGGTTCTGTGCGATTGGCATCCACATGGGACTCAGCGCTGTTGGTGCTCTCTGATAGGCTGTTAGCGTCAGCACAACAGGGGTGAGGGAGTTCCACCTCCTCCTGCTCCTCACCTGAGAAAACAAAGGACCAATCAGAGCACAGAACAGCTGCACAGATGGGGGGGGGGGGTCTGTATGAGTCAGCAGTAAAACAAAGTGACATGACATAGGGTTGGGGTCACATGGAGAGGAATACCATCACTGATGCCGTTGGTCTGACTCTTCTGCTGCTCCTCATCATCTTCCTCCCCTTCCTCTAACTCCTCAGAGGGGTCAGGACATCGCACATATCGCCTACACACACACACACACACACAGAAGTCTCATCCACAAAAACTCAACGGAAGTAGGGAAGCTGTTATTACTCATTGTGTGTGTGTTGCTTACGCTAGTCTCTGCAGGAACAGGTTGTAGAGCGCCTCCTGGCTGCAGCAGCCGATTGGTACGCTGAGCAGCAGCGGGTGTCCAAACAGCGTCGTTCCGTAGGAGGAGCCCCCAGAGCCCAAGTCCTTGTAGTAGGAGCGCTCCCTCAGGTAGAGCGCCAGTAGCACACGCTCCTCCCGCTGGAGCGATTCCTCCCGCTGCTTCGGCGTGTTCAGCTCGTACCTGAAGGCATTTGAACTGATGAGTCGTGGGGAAGAGAGGGCAGACGTATGGAGGTGGTGTGGTGGTCGTCTTACACAAAGATGTCGTCCCGATCCAGGATGCAACTCAGGGATTCATCGATGTTGTAGATCTTATAAAAATGATGGTTGAACACGTCGGCGACGACCATCTAAAGCAGACGTGGGGAACATGAGGCTCGAGTACAGCTCAGAAGTAACTAACGTCACCGTCTGACGTTCACAGGCCCGTTGTGTTCAGGTTTAACTATGACATCATCACTGGATCACGATTAACAGCAGTCTGGTATCGTACTGGTCAAACCCTGATGTGGCATTTCATCGGCATTTCTATTGGCTGATGTCGGTCGCTCATTAATGACATCATCAGGCTCTGATTCCACTAATTATATTACTAAAGGTGGAGCCAGATAAAAAAAGGGGAGGATCCCCTGACTTGCTGGATGAATGCGATGGCGCCATCAGACTTGTCTGTGCTGCCCCCTGCTGGCCAACAGACTCAACAGGTTGAACTGACGTACACACCTACCTTTGATGGAGGTACACCGGTCATCTCTGACAGGGCAGCGCAGAGGTCAGACACTTTTCCTGCTTTAGGAACCACAACGCGATGCTGCGGATGCAAACGCCACGTTCAGATTAAACGTTTCTCCAGAGCAGCTGATAAAATAGTCACGTCTGCAGGTACGGGCGGTTTACCTGTGCAGGTTTGGCATATGGGTCGAGAGAGACAAAGAAGATTTCCATAACTCGCTCCTTGCTGGCAGGAAGTGGAACACTCAGGTAGCAGAAGGGGTCAAAGGTCACAGAGACCTTGCGGCATTCTGGACATACGAGTGTGGACTTGAAGAGTCCATGAAACGTGTCAACTATCACAGAGTCGTTCCGCCGGAGGTGATTGCGCCACGCCTCCTCAGCCACTTGCTGTGGGACGAGAGAAAGGAGAGGATGTACGACTTAGTACGACCACATCACAGACAAACCAACGTCCCAGCAGCCTCTGGGGTGTCTCACCTGATCTGGACGACCGTTGGCGTCACACAGCTCGATGTACTCTTTGTTTTTGACTCTGTTCAGGTCTTCGTGAAGTCCATCCAGCAAGAAGGAGAGCAGCTCTTGGCTGTCGTGCTGCTGGTAACCCAGAAACTGAGATGCAAAGTGACCCACCTTCGTCTGCAAACACAGAAATCAGGAGTGGGATGATCGCATGAACTCAGTCTGCAGATTCAAAAACATCGGATCAGACAACAGTCATCAAGCTGGAGAATGTTTTATGTATTTAGCATTTACATCTGCCCAATTAAACAAACTGCATTTTGGCTGTCGTTCTGGAACGACAGACAGCGGTGATTCGTCGGTTTGGTACCTTGAAGACACGCGGCACCACAGAATGATGTCTGCCAGACCACATCTGTTTGATGACGTCGGCGTAGGCCTCGGCGATCTCGCCCTTCATCCCCAGGGGATTGGTGAAGTTCAGCTCCTCCAGGTACGAGCTCTGCAGGAAGTACTCGGTCAGGGGTGGAGTGTTACTCAGACACTGCAACGAGATGGGAGGAGACCGAGTCAAAGCCAGTGTCGGAGAAATAGAGTCACCGCACCTACAGTTGAATTGCGGAAAATTTTTGACGTGTTTCGTGGTTTGGGCGCGGGGTTTGAGAAGAACACACCTAGTTGGTTGATTAGTCGAGTTGTTACGGTGGAAAACTTACAAATCATCAAATCAGCAGGAAATATTTTTATTTTCAAGCTTAACTCATCTGCAAGCTAGCCCTGACCCGCTGTGATTCTCACTACAGACAAAGAAGCTGACAAGCATGACTCAAGTGTTTGACTGCAGGAAGTTTGACCGAAGAACCAAATATTTACAAAAACAAATCAGAAACATCTTTCATTCAGGATTCCTCTCAGACCTGCAGAGCAGAGTTCATAAAGCAGGTGTTTCCAAGGTTGGCGAGGCCACAGACTCCCGGCTGGCCTTGGTAGTCCTGCTCCTCCACCGAGTTCCTGCTGACAAACCAGAACATAGAGCAGCAGATCGGGATTAGACTGATGTGGCAACTCAGGGTTAGAAGTCTGTTCACACTGAAAACAAGAGGAAGAGGAGGAGAAAATACTGACAGGAAACATTCATGAAGGACTCAACATGACGGCAAACTGCATCAAACATGTGATATGTTTCTCAGCTGTAGGTAGCGTCTGCTAGCTAGCTTAGCTAGCCAAGGTTCACCATGAGGCAAGACCGTGCTCCCTTCACTACTTATCTACTGTAGGATGTATTATGGGATGTTACAGTCTTGAAGACACTAGTGGTTAGCTTTCCTGGTGGAGCATCTTGCGGTCATTAATATTATTCAGATCGACTTCATTGGGCGCTTCCTCCATCTGAACCGGTTCAACCTTCAGGATCCCATCTTCACTCGTCAGCTGTTTCATCATCAGATGAAAACAAACGCAAGGTAAGGACGGCAAAGGACAATGAGACAGAAGAGGACGGCGATGATGAGAGGAGAGGATGGAGGATAAACAGGAGGAGAGGAACAAAGGAGAGCAAGATGGAGGTGTGTTCTTACATGATCTGAGGTCTGGAGCTCGGCCAGGTACCGTCAGCATTCCTGGTCTCCATTATCACCGTCTGAGAGACACATACACACAGACACTTACTCCATGCTGCTTTTGAAATGAAGGCAGCTATAGGTAGGTGGCATCAGGGGCGTGGTCTCACCATCCCAGAACTCAGACAGGCGTCCAACACGCTAACGTGGACGTTCCTGAGACGCTCGCAGCTGCCGTCAGAACTCTTCATCCACAGACGACACTCCGAGGCCTGAGGAACTGAGAAGGTCTCACATATAGTCCTCTGGATGGACTCTGGAGGGTAAACCACAACATAAACAACACAAATCGCATCATTTTCTGATGATTGCTAGCCACACTTTTCAAACGTTTGACCATTTGAACTAATATCAAGATTATCCTGCGCATTCCCAGACGCGCACACAGAAACGCCAACTCACGTATGTCGTCAGCACGGCTGAACTGAGAGGAGACGACGTTCTCCATGTTGCTATGGAGACAGAGGAAGATCTCAACAGGGTAAACCTCCACCTTCAGTGTGCTGGGCAGGTCCACCACCTAACAGGTGACAACAACTTCAGTAGACGACCAACATCATTACCCCCTCCCCCACTCAGAGTGGACTCCAAACATTAAATGATTTTCAGCACTTGATCAGCTGTCTAACATGTATGTACATGTATCTGACATGTGGTTATGATACCTTGCGTTCTAGTGGTGGCTGACCGTCCACCATGCCGTACCAGCCCAGCAGCTTGTGCCAGGCGTCAGCCGGCACCAACATGAAGTCCTCATTCTCAACCAAACGCTCTTTCAGGTGGTACGACTCCAGATCTATAAGCAGGAAACATTTAAAAACGTCATAAAGGTGTATACAAAGCTCCAGTCAAAATCTGAGTTTATGGGAAATTTTCAGTCTTGAAAACTGTAGAAAAAAGAAAAATCATTGACAGGTTCTTGATTTGAGTTAGAAGAAGAAAATTATCAGAGCAGAACACAGAAACCTTTAAAATCATGACAGCGGTGGAAAAGAGCAGAGGAATCAGACATGAATAAGTTTGTTCAGCGGCTCATGAGAGGAGGAATGAACTGACCCTCAAACAGCTCGGCGTTGTTAATCTGACCGGGGAAGGACGACGAGCTCTGGTCCCCATTCTCCACAAACTCCTTCCACTGTTCATACCAGCGCCGCTCCACCACGTACCTGCAACGCATCAGACTGATTACTCTGGTGGAATCCACACCCACTGATTAAACGCTCATGATCCTCCAGCCAGAAAACATTTAGTTAAAAAAAAACAATATTCACATGGTTTGAAACAAAATTGTCAAACTTTATATTATAGTCTCAGATTGATTCATGAAGTGCGTGTGTGTGTGTGTGTGTGTGTACATGTATATACACACATATGCATATACTGTATTTCAGTGTTTTTTTTTAAATTCAAAACATAACTTTGCCTTTAATCTATTTAGCTCTTACCTGCCAGTACTGATTTTTACCGTGGCTTTATTTAGCAGTGTTTTCTGAAACATTTCATGTGTCGTCTTCAGATTTATTTTTACACGTTGTCACAATTCCTTTCACGTTTAATTTTTGTTGGAGCGTTTTTGTTGTACAAATGTGCTTCACGTACAAATCCGCACTGCACGAATCAAACATTGAAGTTACCGAGCCGACCCTGAACGCATCCTTCCAGCTTGGTTGCCAAGCTAGCTTCACATTAACAACGTCAACGGCCACAGAGTACGCGCTCCACAAAATCATTCATCAGCTAACATCAAGCATCGAAACGTGAAGGTGACAAGACGTGACTCCTCCGTCAAACACGTTCGTAGCCGTTATGTTGCGTGTTAGCTGTGTGATGCTAACGGCTAAACCTGTCACGGTGTTTGTGCTGCGGGGCGGGCGGATTCTCACCAACTGTCGCCAGCACGGAGCTCACACTGCCGCAGCAGAGACTCGATCTCCCTCAGCTGTGTCTCCAGGCCCGGCGGCTCCGCGGAGGAACAGCGGCTGTTTGCCGTCATGATGCCTACCAATCACTCATAAATGTCGGAAGTGTTGATAATCGTTAACAGAACCAGGAAACGAAAGACAAGAGTCAAGCGTTGCATTGATCAACCGATAAACGGGAAGCTATATACAGAATTGTTTGCGGAAGCAGGAAGTGACTCAATCATGACGACTTCCTGTTTGAGGCCGTGTTTCTACATTCCGTTAATAAACAAGGATTTGTTAAAATTTAATGTTACACAAAACCCAACGCTCCTACTGTTTTTTTTTTCATGAATGGATGTATTTGTACGTGTTGATTTTTTTTGTTTATCAATCTATTTTGCTTTAAATTATAAAACAAAATTCACTTTAGGGGTTGATCTGTACAGCATGGGGCGACGTGGAAAAACCAAAACATGGAACCATTGATTTTTTTGGATGGATTCTGATGAAAAGGTAGAATCTTTATGGCTCTTTTTAAATTATATCATAACCAATTTAATCCTTGGACTCAAATTTGTTTAGTTTCCTCCCTGCCGAAATATCGCGAGATTTCAATGGTTACAATCTAGCCAATCGGAGCCTTCGTTCGTTAACACGTGGCCAATGAGCGGCGAGTTTACTGTCGCGTCGTGAAAGAGGGAAACATCATGACGCTATTCGCGGGCTGAAAACAGAAATCATGGATGTGGAGATGGGGGAACCTGAATGTGAGGCGACAGCGGCAGGTAGCGCGCATCAGGTGGACGCCGAGGCAGCGGAGTCCTCGTCTAAAAGCTCCGGTGTAACATACGAGCTTCCATGGGTGGAGAAATACCGTCCGCTGAAACTGAACGAGATAGTGGGGAACGAGGACACCGTGAGCCGGCTGGAGGTGTTCGCCAGAGAGGGAAACGTCCCCAACATCATTATAGCAGGTCTGTGGGAGGCAGCAGCGGATTTAATTAGAGCTGGAGTTAGCATCCTGTAAAACGCATCACAATAATGTTCTGACGTCTGTGTGATCCAGGTCCTCCCGGCACAGGAAAGACCACCAGCATCCTGTGTTTGGCCCGGGCTCTTCTTGGAGCCTCCATGAAAGATGCCGTGCTGGAGCTTAACGCATCAAATGACAGGTGAATAATAACAACTGTCATAATAAGAGCAGGGTGAGACCGGGCCGAGGTGACCGCTGTCTGTCTGCAGGGGGATTGATGTGGTGAGGAATAAGATCAAGATGTTTGCCCAGCAGAAAGTCACACTGCCCAAAGGAAGACACAAGATCATCATCCTGGACGAAGCTGACAGGTGAGACGGAGGCTCTGTCATGAGATCACGTTGTCCTGGTAACGTGATGGAGCCCAGGCCGCCTGTCTCATGATCACGAGTCACACTGCTTCTCCCATGAATTCAAAGCAGGAATTTAAAACCAGTGATTATCCTTTCTCCCTCCAGCATGACGGATGGAGCGCAGCAGGCCTTGAGGAGGATCATGGAGATCTATTCCAAGACGACGCGTTTCGCCCTCGCCTGTAACGCATCCGATAAGATCATCGAGCCGATCCAGTCTCGCTGCGCAATGTTGCGTTACTCTAAACTGACAGACGGACAGATCTTAGCTCGGCTGCAGGAGGTGGTGGAGCAGGAGCGTTTGTCCGTGTCTGACGACGGACTGGAGGCGGTCATCTTCACCGCCCAGGGAGACATGAGACAGGTTAGGAGTCAGGAGGCCGGGGCCCCGGGTCCAGGTCAGGGTCACTCAGCTGACCTTTTTCATTTGTATCTGCAGGCGCTGAACAACCTGCAGTCCACCAACTCAGGCTTCGGCTACATCAACAGCGAGAATGTGTTCAAAGTATGTGATGAGCCACACCCTATGCTGGTGAAAAGCATGTTGGGACACTGTGTGGATGGGAATATCGACGAGGCGTATAAGGTGGTGGAGCACCTGTGGGCTCTGGGATACTCTCCGGAGGACATCATTGGAAACATCTTCAGGGTGTGTAAGACGTACCAGATGGCCGAGTACCTCAAGCTGGAGTTCATCAAGGTGAGGCAGAGCTCCGCCCCCCGACTCGCCCCTCGCAGTGATATACGAAATGAACAAAACTAAAAACAAAAGTACTTTAGAAAAACATTTTGTCTTATGTCTAGAAATAAAATGAGACAAATGGAATCTATACTGCATTGTGTATAATATTCATTTAATACTTTTATACCTTTAAAAAAGATTTTTAAAAAACATATCTGATAAAGGTAGATATCCAGGTCCTCACCTTCTGCTGTTTGTCCTCCAGGAGATTGGCTACACCCACCTGAGGGTGGCCGAGGGCGTGAACTCCCTGCTGCAGATGGCTGGACTGCTGGGTCGACTCTGCAGCAAGACGATCCCCCCCGCTGCCAGCTGAACCCCACGTGCAACCTTCCATCTCTAAACCAGCCTGCTTCCCCTCACTTTCTCTGATCGACTCGCTTTGTAAAAAAATAAATGTCTGTTCACCAATTGTTGACAACTTGTTTTTTGTATTTAAATAACACCTGAACCACGATAAGCTCTGATATGAGGCAGAACTAGATTATGTTTAGTGGTTTTAAACTGATGATGGGATATATTCCAGGGCCACAAACACTCAAGTCAAATCTTTTTGGATATTAATTTATTATGCTTTATTTCTTTACAAATTGTTTTTACATTAAAAGGTCAGGAAACAACAAACCTCAGTAACAACAGCTATCAATGCTTCAGTCAAAGGTAATAAATATTTATGAAGGTAGAACTACAGTCAGAATATATAGAAGTAGAAACAGATTTGGTTCAGAAAACCCATCAAGAACCTTTAAACTGGCCTTCAGTCCTCCAGTAGGGGGCAGTGTCACCAGGGGAGCCCCTCTGACCTACAGTTCATCCAATCAACAAGCAGAACCAGAACACAAAAAATGTTTACTGCTCGGCGACTATCATCTATTGGTCCCAATCGTTTTTTTATTGATTCCGTTTACACCTGTTCAGAGTCTGGAGATGTCTGAACCACATCTCATCGGACTGAGATCACCACACAGTTCACATGCCAGAACTCCAGGACGAGCATGCAGCAGACGGGGGGCGGGGCGCAAACTTACATCATCCTACTCATATCGATCACTACCAATCACTTGAATGTTCCTGTTCTTAAAATCTACTTTTCTGACTTGAATCTCGACAAGTGTTGGTTTGTATCTTACTCATCTGGTATTCCAAGATCAGAGCACCACAACTGGATGACGAAGAATATTTGGAGAACAAGTATCCTGACACATTTGGTGAAATATTCCTTCTACACCAAGAAAATATTCAAAGAAACCAACTTCAGAATAATCATCACCCTTCAAATCGTAAAACATTAATATTGATAATAATAATAATAATAATAGAGGTGATGAAAGGAAGTGATGGTGTGATCTACAGTAGAAACACAACACAACTGCAAATAGATGCGAACCTGCTGAACATCTATCACCACGGCAACCACATGGCTCTAGATACAAGTACAAATAAGAGCCAGCATTCTAGAGTACAGGAGAGAACGCCAACGTGGCTGCCACCGACGGCGCTCAGCTCTACAGACACTTGAGTGGACTCATGGTGTGATGTCAGACTCCAGATCTTTAGGAATAACATCTCAGGGGAAGTTCTGGAGACAAACAGGAAGGACAGGCGGTCTTACGGCGTCATGACGACGGCGTGCGCCGCTGTGAGCTCGGCACCACTCGCACCCTCTGGCAGTGTGGTGGCGGCACTACGGCTCCGGATGCCCTCCGCTGATCCGACGCTGGAGGCAGAGTGGGTCCTGGATCGAACCAGTCGGGTCATTCCAGCTGTAGGCACTGGGGAGTGGGGGGGGGCACAAACAGGACTGTTAGTGACAGGTGAGCAAACCGGTTTTAGCTGGTTCATGTGTGCAGATTTGAATCTGAGCTGCTGGATTCAAATCCAATGGCGGCGGTTCTGGAGCTCCGTTCACACTGCAGCGCAAGGTAAATCCTTCCTTTATCATATGTCTGACCAGGACTGGAGGAGGAGGAGGAAGTCTGACAAGTCTGATCTGAATGATGATGTCACCATAAACACATGTGACATCAGCCTTTCTTCATTCTTCTAAAACAAGGAACTCACAGCAAGTCACAGTTGGCTGGTGTTGATTCAGATCACCATCCTGATACAGAATTATTCTTCTTTACTGTGAGACAATTATTATCTTTTACCTTCATGGACAAGTTTTGGACACAAATAACCCAGTGACATCATCATCAGATCCAGCACACACCAGAGTCTGATCTGGATCCAGTTCACATTCTCGATCGAATGATCCAGAATGCTTAAATTTATAGATAACAACAATCCAGAATAACGAGGATCAGGCTATCAGGAGACCTTAGCGTGAACCAAAAGCAGATATGGTTCCCTCTGATGCCTCTCATTCAGATCCTGTTATTACGGGATATGAGCAGATCTGAACCTGTGTTTCTGCTGCACGAACGGAGCTCAGGTGTGTCGGTATGCAGAGCGGCCTGATGGCAGCACTCCAGAGATAACCAGTCATCAGCTGATCAGAGCCATGCAGACGCACACACAGACACACATACATAAAGTCAGACTGACAACAGGAAGGAGAAACAAAGAAGGAAATGGAAGTGAGGAAGTGGTTTAAGATTGTGGTTGAAATCCTGATACCTGATTGGCCGCTCAAGTGATTTAATAGAACATGGGGGACTGGACATCAAGAGAACAGGAAGAGAGAGGAAGGGAAGGGAGGGAGGACAGGTGAGTAAGAAAAGGCAACACAACTAATGCATCAGTGTCATTAAACCAGTCATATAGAACTAGCTAAGGTTAGCGTGTCTAACCTGAGGAGACACTTGGTCAAACACTCTCGATAACGTTAGCATGTTGAAACGCTGTCTCACCTGAGGAAACACCTCATCAAATGCTGTAGCGCGTCTTATGAGGCAACAGCTATTCTTATTTAAAACACTGGTCACTGTGTGGAGTTTTGTGTTTGACTCTTTTAGCTCTGCTCTGCTCTCAACCCCTTCCTGAGGGAAACATGGAACACTCCATGAGCAGCGACTGACAGCTGGCTCTAAAGAATCTGTTTCTGATGCCGAGAAAACAGTTTGTAGTGTAGTTTTCATCGTCTAAACTAAAATGAAACACTTGTCAGAGGACGACAAACAGCTTCACGTCAACACAGAGAGACAAAGACTGACAGGCTGCTGGGACAAAGTCAAAGAGACAAATATCCAACCGGAGACAACAGGAGATAAAAGTTTCAGGCAATAATTCATTAATTCACACACAAACATTCATTTTACTCAATACAACATGTCAACCAGATGTCATTGTTGGCACCATCTGATAATTGTTAATTATCCATGATGACAGGAGTGTGTGTGTGTGTGTGTGTGTGTGTGTGTGTGTGTGTGTGTGTGTGTGTGTGTGTGTGTGTGTGTGTGTGTGCGTGTGTGCGTGTGTGCGTGTGTGTGTGTGTGAATAATACTCACTGTAGCCCATCCCTTGCACAAAGTACTTGAAGGCCTCGGCCAGTTTTCCAGGCTGAGAAAGAAACGCTTCAATCAGACGTTGATATTTACACACATTGACACCTCAGGCTAAAGGTGTGTTTACACAACACACCTAAAAATAAACCACATGCAGCTGGCAGCATTTAGTAGCTAGAAGACAATCGACTGACACAAGGACCGTTTGTTGTTGTTGTTGTCGTTGTTGGATGATACCTGAGTAAAACAGACTTCAGACTCACCTGAACCACCTGAGGAAGTCCCCCGCAGTCAGCCATCTAGTGGAGAGACGCACAAAAGCACAAGAGTTAGAGACAGATTCACAAGAAAAGTACACCCAGAGTGGAGAGGAGACAGACAGGTGAGAGGAGACAGACAGGTACCTTGAGCAGGGTAGTGTTCGTAGGGTTCAATCTGGAGTTACACTCGACCTGCAGTACAGAGCAGCATAACACACACACACACACACACTTACAACAACGTGACTTTAGATACTTGCTGTTTCCATGGGAACAAGGCAAACACTCACCACTGCATCAACAGCGGGTGATGTGTCTCCGACCACCAGCAGGGCTGGACACCTGAAACAAACACACACACACACAAACAAACAATCGGTGGGTGTGTCTAACTGTGACACATGTGACTGAGGGAACCAATGGTACCTGAGGGTGGTGACGTTGTTCTCGTTCAAACCAAAAACTGGCCGCTCCATCTGCAGCTCAGGGCGACTGACACACAAACACACAGACGCACAGACACACACACAAACACAGACACAAACAAACAAACACCATTAGAGGATGTGACAACAAACCAGGCTTTGACTGACCATGAAAACCTGCTCTGAGAATCTGGACCACATTGGTCTCTTTATCTGCCTGACAGTTATTCTAGAAAAACTACATTTTATTCATGGTGGTTTTGGAAATTAAAGTTGAACTCCTAACTAAATCAATTTTAGATCCAATCTGCTCTAAGGTCAGTCTGGATCATTATGATTGATTATCTCACAGTTGGGAATTTATTCCTATTACTTTTATTATTCTGGCTCACCAGATCCAGAATAGCACCTGGATCCAGATCAGGCATCATCCACAAATTTAGAATCCTTGACGCTCCTGATCACCACAAAATATCTGGACCATAAATTACATCCACAGAATATTTCATGCATGAACCAACAGCAGTAATGACATGACCTCACTAATGGAGGCAATGACATCACACCTGACCCCCATTGGACAGCGTCCCACCTGTCATAGCTGTTGTAGAAAAGGGCTAAGTTGTCCAGCGGGACATCCTGAGAGATGTGGATCCTGTAGGTCTGGATGATCTCCTTATTCTCTGTCAGCTCGTCCTGAACACAACACAGATGTTAGTGCTGCGTGGGCTCAAAGCGTAGCTTCCTGTCAAAAGTGTGTGTCCTCACGGTGCTGAAGTGGTGCTCCATGATGATGTCCACCAGGTTACTAGTCCAGCCACTCAGCTACAGGGCACAAAATCACACATTAAATATTAGGATTTAAATACAATCACATGTTTTTGTTTCATATCTGAAATATTGTCTTTAAGCTGTTCAAGCTGGTTTTAAAATCAGTCATCCTCTGATGGTGGACTCTTACCTTAGCAGCTGCCCAGCCCATCCAGCCTTTAGCACACGGATCAATATTGATCAGAACTAAACCCTCCACCAGACTGGGCTCATTCAGCTGAAAATGTAGAGCATCATCATCATCATGGTCATCATCATCATAATGACCAGGGAAACACAACTGAGTTGCTGCAGGAAGTCACGCAATTAGACTCTGACTGACTAGAAGCTTGTCTACTGGAGAGAAACAGAAAAATCTGCTCTTAGCATAGACGCTACAGAGAAGATTGAGTTTATAAGGATGTAAAATCTAGTCTAGTCCTTCTTCAGCTGTTTTAAACTTGTTTCCTTCCTCACCTAACAACTAGATAAAAACTGAATCTTTTGGGTTTGGGTGAATTGTTCCTTTTACTCATTAATAGGTAGGAGATAAACTCACTGCCAGTTTGGTGAGGACGTAAGCTCCAGCTCCAACACCGATACCAATGACACTCTTCACCCTGATACACACAAACACATGACACAAACACACACACACGCATTAGTTCAAACCGTCCAACCACCGTATGAACACACTTAGCACGTTTTGCAGAAAGAGGCATCCTTACTGCAGCTGCTTCAGGACAGACGGCAGCATCTCTGCCAGCTCATGCATGGTGGGGTACTGGTACCTGCACACACACACAGATACACATTGTAATGAGCCCCTGTCACACAGTCCCTTCACTGCCTGACAGGAAGGAAGGTTGTCGCAACAGCACCGGATCGGTCCTTACAAGAGGAGCTGAAGAGACAACCTGTTCCTTCTACAACCAATAACCACTAGACAAAGATTTCTTCAAATTTTGGTGGAGAACAGGAGAGTTGGAGCTGCCAACAGTCAGACCAGATCCTACATCGTAAAAGCCCAGTAACAGTACAAACTAATTGGAACTCATGCAGAGTATTCCAATAAAGCTACTGGGCTCATTGGAAAGTTATTATAAAAAACAAAGCCTAATACACGCAAACGCTGCGCTGACATCTAGTGGGAAACTGCTTTTTTTCTTCACATCAATTCATGAGACTTTCTGGCAGTAAAGGGGGATCATGCTAGTAGCTTAGCAAACAACAACAGTTTAGCTGTGGAAACTGTGTGTGTGTAACTAAGTGAAGTGTTGATGCTTCATTTGGTGTGATTGTGTGCGTTACCCTGCGGGGAATATTGGAGCGTTCTCCTGCTGCCCTGGAGCGTCAACATGGAGAACTGAGAAATGCTGAGTCACTTCCTGCATGTCCTCGTAGTTAAACAGGCTGTTAAAACAAGACTTATCTGCACACGCACACACACATACACACACATACACGATTAAGCTTCATTAATGTAACACTGAGCTTCATGTTCTGGATGAGGTCCCACAAAAACGTGCTAACTCACGGTTCAGTCCGAGGTCGTGGTAGGTGAGGATTGTGGGTCGGTTGCCCTTAGCAACCCCCCTCATGGTGACATGCAGCACACCATGGGCCGTCTCCACATCGTGCTCCTGAACAACACAAGTAAACATTATCCTGTAAGCAGCAGTGACGACATCGACAACGACAACAACAACAACAACTTAGTTGAGATCAATATTTACTTTCTTCCAAAGACTCCAAATAATGTTCAAATTTATGCTGCTGCTTCTATTCTGAATCAATAATATGAATCAGCAACATCTCTCTTGACTGATGTAATCCATTATATAAAATAGATTGTGATATAATTATTAATTTTCACTCAACGTTAGAAAATATTCATTTAGAATTCAAAATATGTTTGATCTTTTTCCCAGAAATAAAAAATGATGGCTCAACCACAGTCAGACTAGATGACATGAACGAGGATTCCCTTTCTTAAATCTGAGCAAACACGATTATGTTGCTTCTCTTACGTCCTCCTCTTCAATTCGTCAGACACGGTGCTGGTCTTTGTAAAGGAGCTGAACTCACCTGACAGTCGAAGTCCTGCAGGTTCCTGCCGTTCTGGAAGCAGAGACAGAGTCAGAGGGTGAACCCGGTCTATGCTATCTGCTTTTAGAGAACAGATCCTTTGATGGCTGTTCCAGACAACATTTCATGTTCAACAACAAAACTACTTATTGGTTGGTGTTACTGCAGGCATCTTATAGACATGTGACCTCCTGGGTTACATTTTCTGACTGTTGTTTTAACTCCTGCACATCCAACGCTGTCACCTGTACGTCACCTCACCTGACCGGTCAGGAGCGGCTTGATCTCAGTCAGCTGGACATCATGAAGTTCCTCCATCTTTGCTGTCAATCAACCTGACAGGTGACGCCTTCTGGACAGGGGAGTGTAGACAGGAGCCAATGAGGAACCAGAGGGAGACTGTATTAGCCAATCAGGCGAATTAAATGTCACTCCTCCTGGATTAGGGATGAACATGGGATTACAGTCCACACCTGACTGATGGAGATCAGTGTGGGTCAATCTGTCATCCTTCTAATATGAAAACATTCATCTGATCTTCATCGTGTGGGTTGCTGGGATTAAGGAAGTGAACTTAAAATTCAAGATGTGTGTATAGGTTCTCATTTATCCAGGTCATGACTATCCGAAGTTATTCCGGATTAATACATTAGAATTCAGCATTATTACATTAGAATAAACAGGTTAACCAGACAGTTCAGAGGCGGGCTTCACCCTGGACATATCAACAAGTCACCATAGCCACACCACGTCAATCAAACAACCAGTCACACACATTCTTACCATCCTGGTTTTACAACGACTCCTCTGATACCATCTGATATTGTATATTTACGTTTTTTTGTGTATTTTACTGCTTTATTTGCTGTCAATTGCCCCTTGGGGACAAATGAAGTTTTTTGAATTTGAGCACCTCCAAACACACCCCACTGTTGTGATCAGGCCAGGGTGACTTGAACTGGTCCTCACCTTCTTCAGGTGTTCCACACTGAGTCTGTAGATGTGTGTCACACCACAACACAGTCCCATGTGTTGTTTACATGAAGGCGAGTGCCATCAGGAAGAATACGTCACGATCAGAAACAGCTCATTTCAATGACTGTGATTAGTGGATTATCATTATCGACAGGAATCGATAGCTGATCAATGCTATGTGATCGGAGGTTTGGCTCCATGTTCAACTGATGCTCGTCTATCCTGACGCCCCCCCCCTCCCCTTTCCCACCCCCACAAACAGGCACGCACGCACACACACACACACACACACACGAACACACACACCTCTACCAGGAGCTAACGGTTACCGTTAACGGCACCTGGTTAACAATCCTGGATGCTGACGTTGAAGACAACTCGAGCTTATCACCCGTTGCCATGGGAGACCAGCGAAGGCTCACACACCTGTTACCCCAGGCCTTTACGTTCGGAGCTAACGCGTCACCAATTAGCATTAACACGATAATTAGCTTAATAGCACGACTGATCACCAGCTGCCCAACTAGCTACCCAGCCGTAGCTAGTTAACCGCGTCCCACTCACCGACAGCCGTTAGCACCAGCAGCTATCAGACCAGCCGGTTACCTGGTTGGTGCGTCTTCACCGCCGGAACCCAGATAGTGAAGCGGTCGCGAGGCTCCAGTCGGAACCAACCGCCTGCGGCACGCGGGCGCTCAGGGGCGGAGCTACGTCAACGTAAACAACACAGGTCGCAGGTCGCGCGGGTCGCCTTGGAAAGTTTCCCTTTTCAAGTTTGTGTGGAAAAAAACAAAAATACAAAAAGCTTAAAACGGAAAAAATAGAAATTTTCATTTTAACACTTCAAATTAAATCTACTAATACAGTATTTGCAAAAAACTTATAACAAAAATAAATAAAATCCCAAGCTCACGCACTGCACCTAATGTGTGCACGTGCAAGTCACGTGTCTTAAAAATATACATCTCAGTTTATTCTGACAACTTATTATAAAGCAAAGGATTTGTATGTGGTAATATATGTCCTTAACATTCAGGAAACACTAAAGTTCGATAGGTATCCGTTCAATGTCTTCTGAGGTGTGTGTGTGTGTGTGGGGGGGGGGGGGGTAGGAGGTAGGATTCACACACCAAAACCATCCGTTTTATTTCAATTTTATATAGAGAAAACATTTTTCAATTCATGCATTCACCAACAAAGTATGAGCATAAAAAAAACAAAATGTTGATGTTTGCTTTCAGGCCAGCCCTGAACTCAAAACATGATCACATGACCAAAGGATGTGAAGTTTTTCATGTACAAGTCTCTGTGAGCATCATTAAAGCTGAAAGCAAACCCTGCAGGAACAAACCCTCCAGCCAGCCAACCATAAGCCATCTCTATCAAACTATATCTTCAGCTGTATACATTTATTTTCTTATACAAGTGTATAAAACATGAACATATATATATATTTTAAATCTTTACACACAGGAAAGTGTTGTTCATTTGAGTAACTTAACCATACTAGGAGGACTCTGTAATGAAGTATTTTTACATACACAACTAGCAGTATTTCAAAATACTGTCCCAAAGACCACATAAAAACCTTCAGGCTCAATACTGTTTAACAGGGCCGACTGAGTGCTGCTCATTAAAGTAAGAAAGAACTGAAATAAAGTAGAATCCACCTCTAACCAGGGAAAAAGTAGAGGAAACTGAGCTCATTCATGAAACTTAAACTGAAAAGTATTGTTTTAAACTACTGCTCTTCTCCAGGTGTTTTTTTTTTTAAACTAGTCTCATCTTCTTTGGGGATTTTAAATTAGTCTTATTCTTCAGGGGTTTTTATCAGAGAGTTTCTGTTTAACTGAGAAGCTCCACGTTTGGTTGGTTAAACACACTCATATCAGCAGAGTGAGTGGATACTGACTTGTATGTGTTGGTTGTGTTAGTTTGTGTGAACGTCTGTACTTTCTCAGGAAAACGCTAAATAAAGCCAGGTCAGATACCTGCTGAACTCCCAGCCATCATGATTAAAACACTGAAACTGGAGCCAATTTAGAAAATACATCTGAAAATTTGTCGTCACATTAGCAACTGAGCTATCTAACTTGTAAAAAGTAAAACAAGCTATTTCAGCTGGCTAGGTTTTTTTATATACTTATTTACTGAATGGACTGAGGACCAATCTTGAGAAAAAAAACACTGAAAATAACGCGCTAATCATTCTGCTGTGACTTTAAAACCTTCAGTATGTTAATTCAAGAAAAAAATAACTACAGTTGTGTACTAATTGGAGCACAAGTACACAATCTCTACAGGAGAAGTTTGTAACGTATAAAAGCATCACTTGGGGAGATCGTCATATATCCATCCTTTCAGTCAGTCAGTCTAAACTGAGCTGTCTGCTGCTGATGACATCACAGTCAGCTGTTCACAAACTAGTTAAGCAGACAAATGTCGTGACGACAGCAGTTCATTGAAACCCACAGAACCGCATCAACATTCAAAGCTGTGGCTGAAGGGGGACGGTCCTGGAAATGCAACGGTACCTGAAAGAAAAACGTTCAGTTTGTTAGCGACATTGTCGTCCATGCCCTGCAGTGCACCTTTAATCCAGCAGGAGGAGGCGCTCTACGACAAACTATAGCTTCCTCTCCACACTCAGTGTGGCACATCTGTCGTTGTTCCCCAGCATCAGTCTGGTTTGGCAAGCAGGGTCAAAGGTTAGAGTTTATGGAGAGAGAAGAGTCAGCGCCAGATGGACAAACGTCTCACAGTACACAGGTCCTGCAGCAGCCGCCTGATTCGCTGTTTAAGCTGCGGGAGGCGGGACAAAGGATCAGGAGGCTCGAGCTCACCCGAGTGATCCAACCAGGACTCTAAGACTGGACAGAAGGAGAGACGGCCTGTTTAATCGGTTGCAATCTGCTGCCGTACCACCAGGTGTCGCTCATTTCTAACTTCTGTAAAAATCCATGTGCGTATTTCTACGACGACAACCTCACAGTTGAACAGTAAAACGTTGTTGTGTGTGTTTATCCGTACGTGTGTGTGCATGTGTTTACCATCTAGCTCCTTCTCAATCAGGTCCATCCTGGTGCTGATCTGATGGTGCAGGGACTCGATGTGGTCCAGCAGGTTCAGCTGGCACTCCACCTCAGACGCTGAATGAAGCTCCTGAGTCTCAGTCAAAGTGTGTGTGCACTCGCCACCATCTGTGTGTGTGTGGTTCTCTTTCTTTATGCAGGGTGTGTGCGTCTCCATGAGTCTGCATGTAGTTTCATCAGCTTGCGTCAAGCCTTCAGGTTGTACTTCCTACAGACAGACAAAACCACCATCAACCTGTTGGTGAACTGGGATGATGGAATTTGGGTCTGATGGGGGCGTTAATGAAGAGGGAGCAGGAGGAGGAGGTGAAATCATGAGAAAAGCCACAGTGAGATACGTTTATCGTCCCGGAGGTGCTGTCCAAACACACCCGCAGGTAAAAATAGCTCAAAAAGACTCAAACTGGTTTTAGTGGTCTCATAGCAACAACAGAAGCCTCAACTAGCAGCTTCTGAGTCAGGCTGTGGTTTGTACCCCCACATATATCGACTTCCACCATGCGCCCATGAGGACAAACCACACACATCTTCTGTCTAATGTTTAGAAAGTAATCATTTGTTTGATTCAGCTAAAGTGTGTGTGTATGTGTGTGTGCTTGATTTGACTGGTCGATCATTGTAGAGGCATAGGTTGCTAACCCTAACCCAATCACCATGGTAACAACTACTGCACACCTGAGGTGTGATGGAGGTAATGCTAAGTTTCAAAATAAAAGCTCATGCTTCCATTAATGGTAACTTTGGAGGCCACGCCCCCTGAGTTGACACACACCTGATCGGAGAGAAGTACAAATTCTGTGGTCGAGTGTTTGTCTGTGACAAACACATGGAATGTTTATCATTCAATCACCAAAGAAAGATTGTGGTTGCTATAGTGTCTTTGTGTGGGTAAAAGGTGTAACATCAGAGGTGATCTGTGACCCCATCGCCCAGGATGGATGTTAAATCCAGGTCTAAATGGGTTCTTTTATTGTTTGCTTTTCTATTATTTGTTCATCTAAAATCATGAAACAATCCTGGAAGAAATAACTTGAGAATATAAAACACGATGTTTGTGATGTTTTTACCGTCTGCTCTTCCTTCATTCCACTCTTTACTTCCTCTTCTGATTTTTCCCATGATGCTCCAGGTTTCTGGTAGCAGTGCTCGCTGCTGACATAACAAAGAGGAGATTCTCCCCTCGGGCACGATGTCAATCTGGGGTCCTCCTCTTGTCTCCATGGCAACCTCCATAGCTGAAGATCGGGGTGGGACGGAGAGCTGTGCGTATGGATGGACAGACAGACTAAAAACATGTTTCTTGACAGGAAGAGTCGCTGGGGAAACTGGACTCACTGTAAGAGGCTGATCTGGAGCTGCAGCCCACCCAGGACTTGACTGAGGCCGTGGATGTGGGCAAGCAGACGGTTGGTGTGGGAGATTTTGGAGGAGTTGATCTCCGAGTAATTCTCCTTCACACATGACAGGCCGAACATGTGACCAGATATCAGCAAATCAGGTTCTGACAAGTAACGTTGAGCCCGCCTCCAGCCTGAAGAAGAAACAAATAACGTGAATGTTGATTCGACAGGTGGAGGACTGAATGGATGATTTGAATGTGTTCATGTGGAAACATCTGCTAACATGCTTGTTCCAGATTTGTGTTTCTGAGGATGACTTGCACAATGAGACAACTTAAAAACTATTAATTATACAGTGACCCCTTACACACAAAAAAAGGGTTTAAACAATGAATATTCTTCATCAGTTTATTTGAATTAAAAGTTTCAATTTAGTAAATAAATAAAGTGATGAAGCTGTAGTGGTTTATATCACATCAGTGACAATGAACTGCGTTACAACGTGATTCAGTTGTCTGGTTGTTTGGATTTAACTGTCTTTAGAATCAACTGTTTGACATTTTGTTGATCCAGATCAGGATCAGAGTCAGGAATCAGGATGATTCTACTTGATTTTTGGGGTGGACGTTCAGTGACTACTTTCTCAATTCTCGCAACTGTGTGTTTCAGTACTACAAACTGCTGAGTCAACTCAAATTTCACACAAAGTCGTACAGTGAAAACGGCAACCGTGGGAACTCTAATGTGAACCAGAACTTCAGTTTAAATCTAAGTATTTATAAAACATCCGCTGGGGAAAAGCTGCATGCGGTCTCACATCCTACCTGCAGTGTGCCTGCAGCAGTAGCAGATGTAGTTGATGGGGACATTGTCTTCGTACAGACCCATACACGTCCCGTGTTGCCAACACAAACACGACTCACACTGAAACACAGACAACACAGGTAAACACATTGTCAAACAGGCGGGAGCGATGGTCGACAGTTACTGCTCTGCTGATGAACGGCTGTGGGTGTGTCTCACCTGGATCATGAAGTCATTCTCCTCGTCCACTTCGCACACACACCTCACCACCTCACAATCCTCTGCGTCCATGGCGACAGGCCAAGAGGATGTGTCCTCGCCGCTCTCTGCTGTCAGCGTCGACCAGTCGCTGCCGTCGTCCACTGAGAGAGGAACGAGGATCAGAGTTCTTCATGTCAGTGTTTTCACATCACTAGGAAAACAGAGTGCGTGTGTGAGTGTTTGTGTGTGTCCCCCACCTTGTGTGAGCGTGCTGTGATGCTCAGTGGACAGCTTCAAGGTGATCGGAGGTTGGTCTGGGTTCTCGTCATCACTGCTCCCAAATCCTGACACAAAGAACGTAACTGTACAAATAAGACGTTTGGAGCCGACACAGATGAAGAATCATTGCGAGTTTTCCAGCCCTCAGTTGGACTAAAAGTCTCACCTGACTGACTTTTCTTCTTCTTCTTCTTCTTTTTCTTCTTCTTTAGTTTGACTCTCAGGAAATTCTTCCTGTCCCTTCGGTCGGGTCCTCCCGTCTTCTCCCCTCCATCTTTCTTCAATCCTTCTTACAGACGGGTGAAAAATATTCTGTTAATATGTGGATGACTCACACACATGTTCACATGCAGCTGTACTACCTGCTCCCATGGTGCTGTGCGCTGTGTCGTCCAGGTGATAGGCGTCGCTCAGCTCCTCATTTTTCACATCTGCCATGAAGTCGCTGCCTTTAGAAGATGAGCGCTTCCTCCTGCAGAAGGCACAGTAAAACAAAATGCAACTTTCCTCTCGTGAGGTGTTGTGGAATCAGATCTGTCATCCTACCTGTGAGGCTGCGGCTCGTCACCGTCACCTTGCTGCTGGTCAGAGTGGTAGTATTTGATGTGGTAATGCAGCAGACTGGCCTTCCTGAACGACTTGGTGCAGCCGGCAGCGGGACACTTGAAAGGATTGTGGTCCAACTCGATGGAGAGGATGGGAGGAGGCTGGTTCTTTATCACTCTGTACACTGAGAGGAGAGTGCAGTGAGATACAGCGTTGAAGGTGAAGCAAGACTGGAGTGTGTGTGCAGCATCAGGTGTGTGAGCTCCTACAGGGTTCTCTGCTGAACTTGTGAGTGGTAGGCAGGTGGGCCTGACGCTCCAACAGAATATCTGAGATGAAGACAAGAACAAAGACGGAAACAACACATCAGATACAGCATGTTGCTATAGCAACACTGTTGTCTTTTGATATTTCGTAGCGTTAAAAAGGTTGGGGACAACTGTAATAGAGGGGTTGTTGTTGTTGTTGTTTTTGTTAATTCTCAGCTGCAAAATCTGATCGGTTGAAATGAGGCTTTTGGTTCAGGACAACAAAATGCTGAGTGTTTTTAATATTACCTCTGTCAACATGGGCGGAGTTAGGCAGGACTGACTGGGTGGAGTCAGCAGGGATTGGCTCATCCAGAGCAATGCTGCTTTGATCTGGAACAGGAATGATTCATTAGCATTAGCAAGGCAGACCAAAGCCGTATGAGGATGCTGACCCTACCCACAATGCTTTTCAACTTAGCTAAGTGGTCACTGTAGAGTTCTTACTGTCATCAGGTTTCCTCTTTGCAGATGGGCTGGAAGATGAAGGTTTGGCCTTCCTCTTCCTCTCCTCTTCCCCATCCCCTTCCTCAGCTACTTCCTTGTCTTCCAACGTCACATCCTTCTCCATTTCCTCATCCTTCTCAACCTTGGCCTCTCCTTCGTCACCATTCTCCTCCTCGCTTTCCCCTTCCTCCCATCCTTCACTCCCAACTGCACTCTTCTCCCTCCCGGACTTCTGCAGACGAATGATAACATTTAACATCTATAAGAGCTCTGATTGGCCAGGTAGGTGAGAACCAATGGGAGGGCAGCAGTTCTTACCTCTCTGAACGGTTTCACCTTGGTGGGCTTCACTGTTCGAACAACGCCGTCAAAGAAACGCACTGTGTAGGAGTCTGACAGACAGACACACACACACGCACACACCCAGGCTTAGTGAACGCTGTTTTTCCTTTTGGGCTGTAACACGATTTATTATTTTTATTGATATTTGAGGATGTGTGACATCTAATTTCATATTGCATTCCATTTTGGAAAAAGGTAAATAAAAGTGAGAATGGCCAGTCAAAGGCTCCTACAGAAATGAAAAAAGGGATCCTCACCGTCTCTGTTGACGCTGAGGATTTTGGCTGGATAGAAACGGCAGTCCGTCCAACAGGCCAGAACCTTCGTACCAGACACAAAACCCTTGGACAAAAAGACAGAGCTAAAACTTAAGTCCACCACAAGAACCTCATCTAATTAAACAAAGGTTGTCCTGCCTGGATGCTAACGTCTAACAAATTGTTACCAGTCTGTCAGTCAATCACATTCAGTCGTACCGGTTGTGAAGATGGAGGATTGCGTCCCTGCCTCCTCAAACTGACCCTCTCCAGCGGCCGCAAGTACGGCGAGCTCCAATGGAACCATTCGTCATGGCGACGGCTCCACTGCCGGTAGTGGATCAGGACGCGCTCTTTGTCATAGTCGATTTTCTCGATTGTCGCTGCATACCTGACAGGGTGAGGACATTTTGCAGGCTTACATTTAAATTCATCACACACAGATATATGAACAAAAACATAATCAAAATAAAGAGATGGCATATCAGTATGCGTGCATATATAAAGTATGTGTGAGTGTGTGCATGTGTCTGTGTGAGGACAGACCAGCTCTTATGGCAGTCTCGGGCTTCCAGCTGAGCTCCAACCTCAAAGATGATTCCTGACCTTTCTGGAGGAGTCTTCATCTGTTGGAAAAATATTCCACTGGTATAAACATCATTGTAGGTTTCTATCTTTCTGCAGTAAAATCTCATGCTAACATACTATAGACTCTGTTATTATTCTCGTTTGGTTTCATTGACTGCGATCTATAATGTATTGTTATATCATGACACTATTATAACAGAATGTTTTTATTAATACTTCGTTTTCCATCACGCATTGTTCTAATTTGGAAATCTACTCAACTTCACAATTATGAAACCTGCATGATTAGAGGTGCCAAACATATAAGTTATATATATATATTTTTTTTATGTATATATATATATTTTAAGTTATGCACGTATTTCTGAAATAAAATACATATTTTATCATCTTGATATGATAAAATCTACATGTTGTTGAAAATACAGAACTAAGGGTCAAGATGTTTCCGTGAGTCCAAAGGCTCCACCAGACGCTCGTCTTTTACGTGATGACAGAGGAGATAACGTCACGTCATGTCACGTCACGTCGCAGTCGTAGCCACTGCAGCGAAAGTTCTTGGTTTAACGTTCCACAAATTTGCTAAGTAACGCAGACTGAGATTGAAACTGTTAATATCACAACCAAAACGCGTCTCGTCAATAAAGGAAACTCTGGATCTTTTTTTTTTTTTTTTTTTTTACAATCCATCAGCTTCCTTTATGAGTGACGCTGATTGGTCGACAAGGGACTCACGGTGTCTAATCGGGAGTGTTCATTGGTTGTCTGTACTGTCGATCGAACAATAATCCCACCCCTCGGTGGTCACCAAGATATTTGACAGTGGCTAAAAAGCTAATGCTATCTTAATGTTAGCTTCAAACAGCAACAAAAATGACTAAGAAAACACGAAAAAGACTTGAAAACGAGTTCTTTGTTAATCAAAACTGTGGCAGAAACAACCACCGCTAGTTTAAAGTTGTTCATAAAGCTCCACCAGTTTAAATTAGTTGTTCTCTCCAATGACTGTATAAATAAGCTAACACGGCTAACTCCTCCGAGCTCAGGCGGAGTCAGTGACAGCTGCGAAAGGATTAAAGTTTTATGCAGGCAAAGTAACTGCAATGGACGGAGAATCCTTCGAGAATCAGACTCCGCTTTTCAAAGGTAATTCTGACAGTTAAATGTGGAAATGAGTAGCAGAAAAGGTCTTTTACCTCTCGCGCTACTTCAGATCTGCACTCTTCATACTGCGATAGCCACAGAGCGCATGCGCGGACGGACTCAGCTGGTTTGTGTTTATCTCGGTTCTGATAGGAGGGCTGCTGTCTCTCCTCCATGTCGTTTGTACACGTCAGTGCTTCCATTGAAAGTCAGTCGTTTGTATTGTAAATTTATTCCAGTTTCTAAATATTATCTGTCAGGATTATAAGTCGGACTGCAGTTCATAACAATAATAAATAGATGAATAGATGGATAGATAGACAGACAGACAGACTTTATTTATTTATTTATTTATTTATTTGTTTGTTTGTTTGTTTGTTTGTTTGTTTATTTATTTATTTATCCCAAACTGGGAAATTTAGGAATACAGTACAAATACAGTAGATATTTTTCCTGACTATCAAATGTCTAATGATCCAACCCTTATTGACCAACATCAATAGTTCTCGGTGGAGATCCTCCATTTGCTATAACCTGCCGTAAACCTAATTTGAACCAGGTTCAAAAGGTTCTGGCAGTATTCCCAAGAAATTCTAGCCCATCCCTCATGGACACAGGACTCCATCTCTGGAATATTCCTGGCTTACCTGTCCTCTTGAAATCCAAGCATATCCAGGATATTTAGAAACAACATTTGGTGGACCATGATTTTTTTTAAAAATCATGAAAAGCCTCTAACCCTAACAGTCAAATTTGATTCAAACGGTCATGCCCACTTTTGCCAAAAATCAATCTCAAGTGACCTTTGGTTAATGCAAAAATATTTGATGCACATTCATAACTTGGTTAATAGACATCCTGCGTTCCATTCCTCCGTGATTGTACCTGTAGATAGTGGAGGTCTTGCCCTGCATCTGCATGTACCTTACTGTTTGAGTTCATACATGCCGTCAACTTACTTACTTTTACATTTTAGAAAGAAAAAATTCACAAAGGCACGTGAACACACCTTTGAGTTCTTGCAAAAAGTGATAATGGAGCTTGATCCAAGTAGGATGATTGACAAAGCATGAGGACTGAAGACAAAGCAATGTTTCCTGAATAAAGGGTGACTCTGTTGAGACAAAATGAGGTAATTACAGGAAACTTTAGAAGTGCTAAAGAGTTCAGTAACTTCAGTTCAGTCTGCAGACTCTCCTTGATCATTAACAGAATATTGCCATGTTGAAAAACTGTGAATTTAGATATGATAAATTTTGTTTTCTTAATGGGGTTTTATTATGAAAAAAATTTTTTTCAGGTCTCTGCATGTACATAGTGATCCTCCCTAACCTTACCAACTCCTACCTAGAATAAGGAAAAGAAATGCTGCCTGCATCAATAAATATTTGGAATCTTTTGGATTTTTTGGCTAGACGGCATCAAAACAATCCGTTTGGCCTTGTGAGAGACAAAGGGTGGAGAGAGGATATGCAAACATTCACACACACAGACATACGCACGCACCCACACACACACATACACACATTTTTATTTTATTCACAGTTGTTTATGATTATGAGTAAAGTGCTATATTGATACATACTTTATTGATCCTAATGTGGGGATCTCTCTGTTAACATCCCATGTTTCACTGAAGTACATTAGACTACGTTAGCTTAGCTCCCAGGTGTTGTTATCCAGCGATCTCTCATTTTTTGTGATGATTTTCGGCAAACACAGTTTAATTACCTCCTGTCTGTAATCATCTGTTGTCATCTCCACTGATTTCTGTCCCATTTGCCAACACTATGTGTTTTTCTACACAAATTTCTATTTGTATAAATTTGAACAAGTTGAAGCAAGTAAGTTTACATTTTCATGGCATTTGTTTCTTTATTGAACAGGGATCATTTGCAAAAAAATACATGAAGACTCATGTTAATTAGAAACATTGAATTTCTGATGATTAACATTGTAATATTGCTTTGTTTAAATTTATAACATCAAGGTCATGTTGAATTGAAAAAAAATTGAATCAAAATTGAAAAATGAACATGTTACATTGGAGGGAAAAAAATCTATATCAAAATTGCATTTGTTCCGGCCTAAGTAAGTTAGTACGCTTGTAGCAATAAAATTGCAGGCTGTATGACATAAGAAGGAGCCCTAGATCAGAGTATCACAGTATATATGGGCCCAAATGAGGGTCTCCTTTCAGCTTCTGTTCAATACCTTGCAGATATACAGGTCCTGCCTTCTCAAGACTGGAAAAAACAAACACATAAATAATGGTGTTAAAGCAGTAACAGCAATTGTTCACGTAAACTGATAAAATGTTAAGCAAGCAAGCAGTTCAACCAAAAATAAAATGCAGTCACAAGCTTGTCTGACTGTAGAAAACAATCTGTCAATAATGTTCTGTCCAGATGCTCTTAGATCTTTAGGAGGTGGATCCCTCCATAGAGCTGGAGTCATTCAATTGAAGAGTTTCTTTTAGACAAACTGATCTCTGGGTTAAGCCTGACTGTTGTCTATGAACTCCTGTGGTTGTGTGTGTGTGTGCGTTAATTACATGCTGAGTTGTGTTTTGGTGGTTCGTATTAGGAGTGCTTTCTCAGAGTAGTAGATCTGGTACTCCTCCTCCTGCTCATTCGTCATGATCGGCTGTTTCTTCCTGTACAGCTGCTGCTCCTTGTGCAGTTCCCGTATCCCCTGAACACACATGTTGTTCACAGGTCAGCAAATAAACAGTCTGAACTCCACCATAGAAGCATTGTCTAGAGCAGGAGTGTCAAACTCATTTTCACCGAGGGCCGCATTAGCATGACGGCTGCCCTCAAAGGGACAGATGTAAATAAATAAATGTAACAAAATGTAACTCAATGTAATGTAACATAAATGTATCTACTGTACTTCTTAATGTTAAATAACTGAATTTATTACTTATTCAAGTTACAAACATTATAGTTGCACGAAATATCTGTTATATTTGTCAGGTTATGAAACCCACAAAACTTCATGAATCAAGGATCAAACTATCCAAGTTAAGAAATAAAAATAACATCAAACACAAATAAGGACATTAACTTTGTTGTAGACTAAAATGGGCTTAATTAATGCATAGTGGGAAATGTAGTTTTGGTCAAAGCACACTTTTGACCTATTTATTTTTAAACACTCTGACCTTTTATGCTCTTGCAGGCCAAATAAAATGATGTGGCGGGCCACATTTGGCCCCCGGGCCTTGAGTTTGACACATGTGGTCTAGACCAGTGGTCCTCAACCCCCTGGCCACGGACCGGTATTGGTCCGTGGGTCATTTGGTACCGGGCCGCACAGAAAGAAAAAACAATTTACATGACTCCCATTTTATTTATTTCGGAGTCTGAAAGATGTTTTTGAAAAGTGACGTCTGTGCGGAATGACGCATAGACGAATGCCTGTGTCTGTCCCGCTTGACAGGTCTCGGTCACGTGACAGTTTACCCCTAAATTAAGCGCCCATAAGTGCGCCAGTGTTCTGGATTAAAGGCAAGGCAGATTATCCTGAGATCGCCCAAATAGTATGGAAAACCCTGCTTCCATTTCCAACCTCCTGTCTTTGTGAAGCGGGATTTTCTGCCGTGTCCGTAAAGAAAACCAAACTGCTGAGTAGACCAGAAATACGGAACACACTTCAGGTGTTATTGTCTCCTGTTACCCCTAGATCAGTGGTCCCCAACCACTAATTGTCATTATTGTAATTATTATTTGATTGACTTGTTCACCCTTTTATCGGAAATGATCAATATTTCATTTTGCATTGATTATAAGTCGCTATACTGTATTTCAAAATAAACCTCATCAGTACAATTATTTCGTTTACAGAGATGTTGATTATCAATTAATGAAAAAAAGGTTGTTATCTGTTGATTTCTGCATTTTACATAAAACCACTGCGGATGATTTATTATTAGACTACAGCTGTCCTGGCGTAATTAACGATTATCAAGCAAATGAAGACCGATCCATGAAAATATTGTCTGCGATGAAACCTGTCCGTGATGAAAAAAAGGTTGGGGACCGCTGCTCTAGAGGATCGTGTGATTCAGCTTCTGACATCTGAACCTGTTTTCATCCACCCAGACCTGGGGAATGCTTTACCCTCTCATAGCGCTCCTGGATGAGGCTGTGGCGCTTCTCCAGTTCTTTCTTGAAGTCATCCAGACATTTCTGGTACAGCTGCTTTGCATCTTTGATGCTCAGAACTTCAGAGGTGTCAAGCCGAATCAGGAGTGGTGCCAGTATGTAATCCTCCTTCTCCTGCATCCACATCTGCAGCTCAGCAGTCAGACGTTCCTGGCACAAGATGTCAGACACGATTAAGCTGAACTTTGTTTGTGTACATAGAAATTGTTGTTGACCACTAATGGCTGTTTCATTTGGAGTTACACACTCCAGACCTGTGGTCAGGGTTACGATGTGTCCTACCTTCTCCTGCCTCTGATGTTGGGCCTTAGCACCTCCTATTGTCGTCCATGGACAGAATATAAGTTCGATGTCGGTGTCCTCCTGATGTCTAGAGGCCAGTATGTCTCGAGCCTGCTCAATCATTTAAGAATGAACCTGTCAGCTCCAGAATTAAGCTGCCCTTGATCACACCTGTGATTAATCAGATGCATGCCTTGACAAGCCGGACTGTGTTTTAAGACTATACTGTTATTTCACCTCTTTCTTTGACTCCTGGATTTCGATAAGGACTTTCTCCTCATCCTTCATCAGTTCCCGCAGCATTAAATAGAGAGTCAAGGTGCCAGGAGGTTCCTCAGATGGATCTACCTGAATAGCAAGACACAAACACATACTATTAATACAGGGACTGTGGTCCATAGGATAATGCAGGACATCCTAATGTGTGACTCTGGTCTGTACCTGGAAGACAGACACCAGGTTAGGAGAGAAGACCTCAGTCTTCCCTGTCTCCTCTGGGTCATGGGGTTTAGTGAAGCTCATCTTTGAAGGTATATATCGAAAATCCTCCAAGTGGTAGGTCACCTCGATACATCTTTCAGCCAATAAGAACACTCGCTCAGCGACATCTTTGTTGATTGGTTTGGATTCATCTCTGTCGAAACGCTCAACCACTTTCTGTGTGAAGACAAAGACAGCTTATGATCAACTGACAACGTAGACGAAAGTGTTGTCATTAAATTTCACAGCACATTCCAGGTATTCATATCAGCCTACAAGGAAAACAGACTGGATGTAATGCCAAAGTTAACTAAATATGGGCTGAACACTAACCTTTGCCAATCTCGATTACGGTACATGTTGTCAGAGGATTTTCTCTCTAGATCAATTGTCAATAATGTTGTTTGTCAGATTCCCAACACACTAGTGTGACACTGAGGACTGTGTTTCCCGCCCAGGGTGTGACATCAGAGGAACAGATCAATACTATTTTTAGGTACACACTACATTCCATATATACAATTAAAACATTTTTATTCAATGTTGACTTTGTGTGCTGCTCATTATACATACATGTATCTGCAGTGGATTAGTCTCTGAAACCAGAGGGTTTTTGTCGAACACGACATGCCGGTATCGGAGGAAGTCTGTCCGATCTTCAAAGATCTCTGTCATTTCATTTGCTGACTCCACCCTCTGCACCAAACCATCACAACGAAAGCCATTGAACTCCATCACACACTCGTGGTCGGTCCGCCTGAGATCTGAGAAAAGCAAATACACCATCAGTCAAGAGATGCTGCCCTGACAGTATCATTATTATCCCTAAAATCATCTATAAAGGCTCCGCATGAGGCTGTCAGTATCTGAATTGTGATCTCTGCATCTCACTAGGGGGATGTTCTGCGTCTCTTGTGTGCCATGACATCCATATAATGTTAAGGGAAGCAAACTCATGAATGGCAGGCAACAGCAAAGATTTCATCCCAACTAGAGTGTTAATATCCTTTCATATCCATCTGAAATCTTTTGGAGATGAGGAATAAAACGCACAAGCCACCTGGAGACATTCTGTTAGTAACATATGACTGTCTGACACGCAATCCCATTTGATGAAGAAAACATTGCAGAAAATAGCTGGGATGAAACCACCGCTCCAGCACCTGATGACGAAACGTCAGCTCCCTCTGTGAATTAAGGACGACTAACCACAGTTGGCTCAAAGGAAACCGACCGCCAGAACTGGTCTTGAAAGCAAACTCCCTGGTTCCATTTAATAGTAAAGGAACTGCAAAAAGATGGGGGACGTGGTTTAGCAACTTTTTGGAAAAATTTACGTGCCATAAAATCAATGTAAATACATTGAATGTAGGCTGATGCAGTGGTGGTCTGTGACATAATAGACTGCTTCAACACAAAGTGATCCTTACTACTGTTGCGTGTTGAGGTGAGTAACTGTTATGTATTAGTTCTAATTCACTCTATGTCTTACCTATCATGTTTCTAGTCATGGCACATCAGGAGTTGTGTGCCTGAGTGCACAATCAGTGAGGCAGGAACAAGAAGTAGACTCACTCAGAAGCTTTAAATGTCTTCCAATCCTGAAACGATCAGTGGTTGAACCATCAACCACTGAGAATTCTCTCTGCTGCAGGTGATCCCCTCTGTGTTGGTATGACTCCTTCACCAAGACCGCCTCATTACCTGTAACACACACACACACACGCACGCACGCACGCACGAGTGCATATACACACACACACACACACACACACACACACACACACACACACACACACACACACACATACACAGATGTGTTCTGGGGTCAGGATAAACAAGGCTTATCTTTAATAGTGGAAAACTTCTTACAGTCGATGTCTCTGTATGTAGTCAGCCGGGTCACAAGCCCATCAGGCCTCAGGTACGGTGAAAACATCTCCAGCTTTGCTTTTCGGTAGCGGGTCACCTTCTGTCCTCCTGGCCAGCGGTCTTCCAGGTCTGAATGAAGGAAAGGACATGGCAGTTTGATTTTATTCTTACATTGATTGGAGGTCATCTGACACTCATGTGGTGTCATCATTGTGTACAGAAACATAAACATTACAACACCTCCTACAAACATTGTTGAGTCATGAGTCATCAACAGCAATGACTCATCATCATATATTCTATGGTCAGACCACACACCTGTGCCTGTTATGTTCACTACCTACTGCAGTTTGTGGCCTCTCATTAATCTCCCTGTGGGACACCTTCCACTTCTAAATAAACTTGTAATGGTGTCTGTGTATGTTCTCAGTTATCCAGGTGATAGTTATCCAAAGCTGTTAAAGTCAATCCACTGGACCTTAAGAAAGTTTCATCTCTCATCCAAGAGGACTTTTCAGTTTTCAGTTCTAATGGTGGCTGGCATTGTCCCTACTTATTAGCCCGGTGAGGTGTGGTCAGTGCTATCCATATTCAAATGACCATAGTTGAAACAGAACAGGACAACACCCTCAGTGACAGAAAAAATCTCTACCCTGCCAACTTCTGGATGTGCCATGGACTTGCTGGTGTCTCCTATAGAGGCCAATTTGTGGCCAATTTGTTTGATGGACGGGCTGACAGATGAGGTTAGACAGGAATCTAAATGGACTATGAAGTTTGCAGATGACATTATGATCTGTAGTGAGAGCAGGGAACAGGTGGAGGAGAAGCTAGAGAGGTGGAGGTTTGTCCTGGAAAGGAGAGGAATGAAGGTTAGCCGCAGTAAGACAGAGTACATGTGTGTGAATGAGAGGGACCCAAGTGGAAGAGTGAGGTTACAGGGAGAAGAGATCAAGAAGGTGGAGGATTTTAAGTACTTAGAGCCAACAGTCCAGAGCAATGGAGAGTGTGGAAGAGAGGTGAAGAAGCGTGTTCAGGCATGATGGAATGGGTGGAGGAAAGTGTCAGGTGTGATGTGTGATAGACGAGTTTCAGCTAAAATGAAAGGAAAGGTGTACAAAACTGTGGTGAGACCAGCGATGTTGTTTGGTCTAGAGACAGTGTCACTGAGGAAAAGACAGGAGACAGAGCTGGAGGTAGCAGAATTGAAGATGCTGAGGTTCTCTCTGGGAGTGACCAGGAAGGATAGGATCAGGAATGAGTACATCAGAGGGACAGCACATGTTAGAGGTTTTGGAGATAAAGTCAGAGCATTGGGTTTGGACATCTCCAGAGGAGAGATAGTGAATATATTAGTAGAAGGATGCTGAATTTTGAACTGCCAGGAAGACCAAAGAGGACGTTTATGGATGTAGTGAAAGAGGACATGAAGGTAGTTGGTGTGAGAGTAGAGGATGCAGAAGACAGGGTTAGATGGAGGCAACTGATTCACTGTGGCGACCCCTGAAGGGAAAAGCCAAAAGAAAAAGAAGAAGTGGAACACAGGTCCCTAACCTTGTTCAACAGAGCAACAACAAGCTACTGGTTACGTAGCCACTGGTTACGTCCACTGGATATGTGGACGACACATGGGTCAAGATCAAAATCCACAAGGTGCAACCTTTCACCGAACACATTAACTCAGTGAACAGCAACATCAATTTCACCAGAGAGGATGTAAAGAACAACAGGTTGCCCTTTTTGGATTGTGAGGTCTGCGTAAGATGACAGAAATCTGAGTGTTGGGGTATACAGGAAACCAACTCACATGGATCAGTACCTGCTTTTTGGCTCTAACCATCCACTGGAGCCCAAACCTGGAGTCAACAGGACCCTGAAAGACAGGGCTGACAAGATACCAACCAGTACCTAAGACCAGGCAAAAGAACATCAACACCTGAAATGAGCACTGAAAACTTTTAGGTATCCTGACTGGACCTTTGTGAAGGTTCACACAACATCCAGAAAGGAGAACAACCCAGTGAGGACAGAAGAGAAGGAGAGCAGCAGCAACAACATAGTGATCCCATATGTGCCTGGAGTGTCTGAAAAACAAACACCAGATTCCCGTGTATTTTAAGCCAGGCAAAACCCTTAGAGACTGGTACACCCAAAAGACCCCACACCACACAGTCAGAAGAGAAATCTGTGATATGTAGTTAAACGCAATGCGGAATGCTCAGATGTTTACATAGGGGAAACCAAGCAACCAGTCCACAAGAGCATGGCTCAAACCAGAAGAGCCAACTCATCAGTATAGGATTCAGCAGTCTTCCTTCACCTCAAGGAAGAGGGACACTCAGCATTTGACAAACAGGGAATAAACATAAAACCACTCACACACACACCTTTCCTTGAGATACCGATGGCGCTGACCCAGGATCTGGGCATGTCAAACGTTCTTGGTGGTGTTTCCTCCATCTCCTCCTCCTCCTCCTAAATAGACACAAATAACAAAAATCAACAGTGTCTCATTCCTGCTGCTGTGAAATTGTTTCAGTTCAACAATCTTTCCAAACATTTGAGAACAAATATTCAGGGCTAAACGGATACACACTTCGGCATCACTGCTACTCCTCTTTGGCACCTTCTTTGCCTCCTTCCTTTTCAAGACTTCAAGACACAACAGTTTCTTGTTTGTTGCACCGTACAAGAATGACTCCCAAAGCTGGAGATCCTCCAGGTTGTATACCATATCCTACAAACACACACACACACACACACACACACACACACACACACACACACACACACACACACACACACACACACACACACACACACACACACACACACACATGATTAACGCCAACTCTACTGCCTCCAAAAGTGCATCACATATGTGTCATGGACTCACTGCACAGCTGCAGTCCTGCATGTTCACATAGTAGTTGAAGTTGTTCCACACGCTCTCGACTCCCAGGAAGCTGTCATTGTCTGTAGCGTAGCTGTTCCCGGTCAGAGCATCAATAAAAAAATTTTTCTGGACGTCCCGACTGCCTGACAATACCAACACCCAACAGTGGACGCGTAGGCCTCGCAGGGGGTCAGCAGATCGCTGCTCCCTCCTCTGGTCCTGACAAAAAAGAAGGAAGAGGACAGAAAGGAGGATTAATTTCTAATTTCTAACAAACAATGACACAGGATTGGAACAAGAACTTGCTTTTAGTCTCATTGGTCGGTAATTACCAAGGAAGAGCCTGTTTATTCTGTTACTTACCTCCAGCAGCACTTGTTTCTGCAGCAGTGCATCTTTAGCATCCTGTTTTTTCTGTGCTTGGTCCTCCAAGAAGCCACTCTCGACTTCCCTCACTTTTTTCATTGAGTATTTGTTTGTCTGTTTCTCTGGGATCATATTCTGCACGCACGCACGCACGCACGCACGCACACACACACACACACACACACACACACACACACATCAGGCGTTGTCTTCACTAGTATCTGTACAGTAGCTCTGAGGTGACTTCACTCACTTCGTCTTCAATGTCCAGCAGGGGACGCTCCTGCAGACTCTGGTCCAGCACACACATCTCCCTGACTGCGTAGCCGCTAACACAATATGCATCATAGTGGGCGCCCAGCAGCAGGCTACACAACAGGGTGGAGAATTCAAAACACGTGGCTTTCTGACTCTGCAGCACTGAGGTGGAGGACAGGAGGTACTTGGGCTGTAACAGCAAAACATCACAAACCACAGTGTAAGCACAACCTCAGCGGGGTCCTACAGTGTAGACTGACCACCGGACAGTGCTGACATAGTATAGTCAATGAAGGATCAAGTGTGTGTGAGTTGTGACCAGCTCCACAGGGGGATCCAAAGGCTCAAGTGACAGGAAGTCAGCTACGAATGACGCACAGGCCTCCCAGTTGAAGAGTTCAGGGCGGATCCGAGATATAGGCTGAAGTGTTGTTGACACAAACTTCTGAATGTTAGACAAGAACACACAGGTGTTAGCCAGAGCCACCAGGTATGTTTCTGCTGAGAGTAGAAAGGATCTCCCTCTGGTATCAGTCTCACCTTTACTTCGCATTCATTGATGGGGCAGAGCAGAAGCGGCTTGCGTTCGGGATACAAATATGAATATTGACGCTGGAAGTTTTCGGCCATCGCTAACAGCTGGATCTCTTTGGGGGAGTTGATCCTGTAGGACTCAGGCCACAACACGGTTGCCTCTTGGTTCAGGCTGGTGAAGAATAATAGTTCATGGATCCAGTCTTCATTTTTCTTTTATAATAATGCAATATCAATGAACACTATATATTGGTTTGTAGTAAAAACAATATCAATGAACACTGAAGGAAATTTGTTTGTAGTAACTACAATATCAGTAAACACTGTGTGATATTTGTTTATAGTAAATCTTTAAAAAAACATTTTTAGGTAATAAATGAACTTAAAATATTTCTATCTGATCGTAACTGATTTTTTTGAGCTGTTTAAGATAATAAGATAAGATAATCCTTTATTCAGTCCTCAGTGGGGAAATTTACGCAATCACAGTAGCAGCATTCAGAGAGTGGAAGAATAGGATAGGATATTATTGGCTATTACTTCCTGGCTTCCTTTTCTGAGACTGTGTGCAAAGACTTTATTGGCTATTGATACTCACGGCAGCTCCTGAGGAACTGAAACGATGTTCATCTCACTGACACCTTGCTCCAGTGAGGCCACATCTTGGTGACCTTTTTCTCTTCTTTCTCCTGTGCCTTCCAACATGTGACCTGGTCCATGTGTCATATCCTGCTGTTCATGAGCAAAACCTGTCGTAACTCCACTTTTCATGCTGTATATTGTTATTCTGTTTGTGACTGTTACACCACAACACTGTTTGTTCATATGTAGAAAGATCAAGAGAGGATATCAAAGGTCAGCCTGGCTTTGATCTACCAGTGTCAGGTCCTATAGTTTGCGAGTACGACTGACACAAGTCAGAACACAGGGGACTGATCAATAGAGAGTAAACTGTACAACCAATCGTACAGTACATACAACCAAAGGATAGTTGATCGAGGTTTTGACCTACCCCCGCTACTTTTAATAAATCTAATAAGGATGTTGGTAAGGAGTCCATATAATTAAAGTAGGGTTGCCAAATCTTTAGAAATATGTTATATTAATTTTTGATGTATATGTACAGTAATCCCTCATTACTCACAATTAATGCGTTCCAGGACCACTCGTGGAAAACTGAAATTCCGCAATATAGCGTGGAACTATTTATTTTATTATTTACGGTAATTAAATGTTTATGAACCCTCCCCATACTAATATTAAACTTGTCCCACACTCTTACAGACTATTTAAAGCACTTTTGTATTTCACAGAAGTGCGTCTGCGTTCTGTGAGTCTCAGAACGCAGCACACTTCTGGATGCTGTCAGCCAATAGCATGCTTGTACTGTATCACGTGACTACCTAGCAAAAATCTGCAATGTACTGAAGCCGTGCATCTTGAAGCGTGAACAAGCGAGGAATTACTGTACTCTTCATGTGGGAAACAACTGTTAATTTACAAAATCCTCTAGATATTCCCTCTAGATATGGGGAGGTGGGAATCAGGGTGCCTGGTTTTACTCATACATACATACATCAGAGTTCATTTTACCTCAAGAAAGTACTGCATCCCTGATGCACTTCAAGAAAAATTTGTGCATCCCATCATGACGTTTGTGCATCCCAAAAGTAATATAGAATATACGGTAGAAGCGTACGCAAGGATTGAGTTATGCCAATAGTACAATATAAAGACTAAACAAAGTATCAATTTAATGTTTTAATTGATAAAATCATAACTGTTTAAGTAAAGAAAAGAGTAAAATTATATACTAGTTTTAGCAACATGTTAAAGCCTGGTAGTCATTAAAAAAATATTTTTAGAAATAAAGACGGATGTAATACAGTTTTTTTTCACTTTTACTTTTCACTCAATGGTTTTCTTTGCCTTTAAATAATATACTGTATTCTCCTGTGGACACTGCACCAAGCTGACAGAACCTTCTACACACAAATTTCAGTGATATGTGTCAGTCATATCTGTCTCTTTTTCATCATGAACTTTGTTGTTGTTTTTTTTAGTTAAGGAAGCACTCATTGCCACTTGCTTTTTCTTCAACTCTGCATCTTTTTCGGGGGCATGGTGATAATCAATCAATCAATCAATCAATCAATCAATCAATCAATCAATCAATCAATCAATCAACCAACCAACCTTTATTTGTGTAGCACTTAATCACATCAGCAGACATTTCAAAGTGCTGTGACAGACAGAGAAACCCAACAGGACGCTTATGCTTGCTCTGGAGTTTCTAACCAACTCCTCGCTCTCACTGCAGTGTGTAAAAAGAGCGGATGTCATGTTGCCATTTGGTCAATTTTAATAAGGCAGAAACAGGTGAGTCTCGTGACGAGAGACTCGAGTGAGATCAAAGCATAATGGCGATTTCTGGGTTCGAAATTTAAGTGGAGAACTGGATCAATTGTGAATATTTTTGTTGAATGGAAGGGCATTTATAGCTTGCATCCCAAGGACGCACGCTGTCTGAAAATCGTGTGTCCCTGTCAAAAAATGTGGGTCAAATACACAAGGACGCATTCAAATGAGAACACTGATACATACACATACTTTAATAATAAGGTAGTAAAAGGTACAAAAAGTTAAAAAGTCACATTCCTTCAGGGCTCATGCAGACATATCTTACATGCTCAACCAAATTTCTTCTAGTTTTTATTTTTTAATCTTCTTTTCCTTTCGGCTTTTCCCCTCAGGGGTCACCACAGCGAATCAGTTGCCTCCATCTAACCCTGTCTTCTGCATTCTCTTCTCCCACACCAACTACCTTCATGTTCTCTTTCACTACATCCATAAACCTCCTCTTTGGTCTTCCTCTAGGCCTCCTGCCTGGCAGTTCAAAACTCAGCATCCTTCTACCAATATATTCACTATCTCTCCTCTGGACATGTCCAAACCATCTCAGTCTGGCCTCTCTGACTTTATCTCCAAAACCTCTAACATGTGCTGTCCCTCTAATGTACTCGTTCCTGATCCTATCCTTCCTGGTCACTCCCAGAGAGAACCTCAGCATCTTCATCTCTGCTACCTCCAGCTCTGTCTCCTATCTTTTCCTCAATGACACTGTCTCTAGACCAAACGACATCGCTGGTCTCACCACAGTTTTGTACACCTTTCCTTTCATTTTAGCTGACACTTTCCTCCACCCGTTCCATCCTGCTTGTACACGCTTCTTCACCTCTTTTCCACACTCTCCATTGCTCTGGACTGTTTACCCTAAGTACTTAAAATCCTCCACCTTCTTGATCTCTTCTCCCTGTAACCTCACTCTTCCACTTGGGTCCCTCTCATTCACACACATGTACTCTGTCTTACTGCAGCTAACCTTCATTCCTCTCCTTTCCAGGACAAACCTCCACCTCTCTAGCTTCTCCTCCACCTGTTCCCTGCTCTCACTACAGATCACAATGTCATCTGCAAACATCATAGTCCATGGAGATTCCTGTCTAACGTTGTTAGACAGTTAGTGGTTTTTCTTTTTTAATAAATCAGAAAAAACGTCAACTGTTTTGTTGCTGAGGATTGCCTTTGTGTACGACATCTGTTTTGCAAAAAAGTGGATACGCTGTCTGTTTGTTTTATGATGAAGGGACCTAGAAAGAGAAATGGTTCACAGCAGATGTGGACTCAAACGAGGATCTAGTTTCAGCTTCTGTTCCACATTGTGCAGCTGTAGAGGTGCTGCCTTCTCAAGCCTGGAACAAACACATGGACAATGGGGTTAATTCAGTAACAGCGATCGTTCACTTAAACTAGTGGTCCTCAACCTATTTTGTGCAACAGAACGGTTTAACGTCACACAATATTTTCATGGGCCGGCCTTTAAGGTGTGGCTTATAAATACAACAAAATAAAATGAACGCCCATAATACAGTTGCATGTACACTGGATTTACAAACGTAAATCCAGTGTGCATGCCACCTTATTATCAGTGTCCTCGTAACGTCAGTGATTGTATTTCATTTGCTAGCCTGGGAGTTTTAATTTTATCAGTAATGTATCCAATGTTACCAGCCGGAAAGGCCCCTTTAAGAAGGTAGTCATGTGACCGAGGCAATCAGACAATAAATAACAAGGAAATAATGTGAGTTTTGTATTCTTACGGTGTGGCCGGATACCGATTTACCGACAGTCCGGTACGGGTCTGTGGCCTGAGGCTTGGCGACCACTGACTTATAATGATAAAATGTCAAAGGAGCGAGCAGCGCAACCAAAACTAAAATGTAGTCACGAGCTTGTCAGACTGTAGAAAACAGTCAATAAATAATGCTCTGTCCAGATGCTCTTAGATCTTCTGGAGGTGGATCCTCCGTGGAGCTGGAGTCATTCTATTGAAGTGTTTCTTTCAGATAAACTGATCTCTGGGTTAAAGCCAACTGCATTCTATGAACTACTGTGGTCGTGTGTGTGTAAATTACATGTTGAGTCGTGCTTTGGTGGTTCGTATCAGCAGTGATTTCTCAGAGTAGTAGGTCTGGTACTGCTCCTCCTGCTCCTTCGTCATGAACGGCTGTTTCTTCCTGTATAGCTGCTGCTCCTTGTGTAACTCCTGTGTCTCCTAAACACACATGTCGTTCACATGTCAGCAAATAAATGAAATTTTAAAAATTGCTTAACTCCATCGTTGGTGCATTGTCTGGAGGATCATGTGTTGCAAGTTGTGACATCTGGTCTCATCTTGTTTTCATCCACCCACACCTGGGGAACGCTTTACCTTGTCATAGCGCTCCTGGATGAGGCTGCGGCGTTTCTCCAGTCCTTTCTTGAAGTCATCCAGACAGTTCTGGTAGAGCTGCTTTGCATCTTTGATGGTCAGAATTTCAGCGACGTCAAGGCGAATCAGGAATGGTGCCAGTATGTCCTCCTCCTTCTCCCGCATCCACCTCTGCTCCTCGGCAGCCATACGTTCCTGACACAAGATGTCAGTAAGCTGAACTTTGTGCTGTTTTTTTCTGAACTAGGTCTTTTTTGTTTTCACGTTTAACAATGCAAATCCAACAGAACAACTCAACAAAATAGAACCAAAACCATATTTGTTGTATTTGTTGCTTTGGAATTGGTTCATTCAAATCTGTCTCCCGTTTATTTTTAAGATGGTCCACAGGTGTCGAGTCGACCGTTAAACATACATAGATTGTATTTTTATTTATTGATTTATTTTATTTTATTTCATATATTGTTATAATCCCCGAAGGGAAATTAAGAATGCACACTCTAGTATGTTAGTTAATCGATCACACACATGCATATTAGTGTGTACAGGCCCCTATAATACACATAACCACACACACAATGTGTTTCCTCGTTAGTTTCCTCGTTAGCCAGGTTGGGGGGGGGGGCATTTTATCTTTGAGATTAGAAAACTCTGAAGTTGCAAATATGCATGGAAGTATAATTTAGAAATCTGAAATGTTTGTACAACTGCTCAAAGGAGGCAAACTTTCCATCAATATAGCAATCAGAGAGTGAAACCATATTACCTTAAGACCATCTAAAAGACCTCGTCCATTACTTAAGGGGCAAACATATGGTTTTTAGCCATTGGTGAAGCCTGAGTGCAAAGGATCTTCTAAATTGATTCCAAATTTTGAATGAATGTATAACAACAGGATTAAAAGTGTAAGCAGACAGGGGTTGCGTAAATGGTAGCTAAGAACACAATAAAGCTTTTAAGGAAGTGAAACATTCAGACGCACCCTCTATAGTTGTCCATCCAATGTCAGAAAAGTTGTTATCATTACCCAACCAATACAACACATTTCTAATATTTGCTGCCCAGTAATAATACAGGAAATTTTGAAGTGCCATCCCGCCCATTGGGCAAGGCCTGTGAAGAATCTTCTTTTAATTCGGGTTGTATTTTTATTCATAAATAAAGCTTGATAGCTTGATAAAAAATAGACTTGGTTAAAAAAACGGAAGGCACTGGAAGATATATAAAAATATGGGCAAAGCATTCATCTTTATTGCTGATTCTTTCGCCAACAACAGAGGCAGGTAGTCCCAGCATTCAATGTCCTGATTGAGATTAAATATTAGGGGCGGATAGTTGGCAGCATAGAGGTCTTTATAATTAATGTGTAACCCAAATTCCTAGGTATTAGACTTTCTTGGAACTAATTTTAAAGGGAAATAAATCTAAGAAAGACTTATCATTAATAGTGCCAACAGACATTAGCTCACTTTTCTGAATACTGACCTTGTATCCAAACGATTTGCCAAATTTTCTAATAAAACCATTAAATTAGGAAGGCTCACAAGGGGTTGTGATAGGAACAAAAGCATATGGTATGTATGAAGTGAAACTTAATACTCCCTCCCTGCTGGTTGAATGCCTTTAATATCTGGATTTTGTCTCAGAGCACTCAGAGAGACCAAATCCAACCTCTCCAGAGTGCTCAAAAGATAATTCCACTACACCCAGTTAAATGCCTTTTCAGGATCCAGTGAAAGAAAAACTTCTGGCACACCAGGTGAAAAAGATGCCTGATATTAAAAAAAGAATAGCGATTCTTCATAAAAACCTGTTTGGTCAGGTGACATAATGGAAGGAAGAACACCCTCTAATTGATCTGCCGGAACTTTGGTAAGGATTTTAACATCAGTGTTCAGGAGAGAGATTGGGCGAAAAAAATTACACTCTGGAGGGTCTTTTACCACTTTTGAAGATTACAGAGATAACTGCTTGGTGAACAGTTAAAGGCAAGGTTTTAAGTACTTCCTCATTAACTGACAAGAGCAAAGGGGGCAGATTGGTCTGTAAATATTTTGAAAAAAGTTGGATAGCCATCCGGCCCTGGGGATCTGACACTTTGCATAGCTCTGATTGCTTCTGTTACTTCTGTCTTTTTCTAATGCTGCAGCTATTGTCGGGTCTATGGCTGGGACAGACAAAGGTCTTAAAAACCTTCAGCTGCGGCATGTGTTGTTGAATCCTCTGATGTATAATGACTGGTTGAACTTTTGCAAACACATATTAATTTTGAGGCTTTCTGTACGCTTTACACCATGTCCATCATTGCCTAACTCCATCGATGGTGCATCGTCCGGAGTTACAATTCCAGACAATGCACCAATCAATGAGGTCCGATCAATTTTTAAACTGATCGGACCTCATCTCTCCCACCTTATTGTGGTCTGGAGTTTGAGTCCCAAATTGATTGCAGGTATTGATTGCAGGTGTTGTCTGTTTGGCAGTTATTTGCAGCGTTTGATGAGAAAAGCTGAACTTCATTGAAAGTGAGTGATATTGTTAGAGGATGATGTCAGGTGGATTTAAATAAATGTATGTTGATATTGTTGTTGACCACTAATGGCTGTTTCATTCGGAGTTACACACCCCAGACCTGTGCTCAGGGTTACTGTGTGTCCTACCATCTCCTGCCTCTGATGCTGGGCCTTGGCAGCTCCTATTGTCGTCCATGGACAGAAGATAAGTTCAATGTCGGTGTCCTCCTGACGTCTAGAGGCCAATATGTCTCGAACCTGCTCAATCATTTAAGGATGAACCTGTCAGTCACAGGATTAAGCTGCCCTTGATCACACCTGTGTTTAACCATTAATGCCTTGACCAGCCGGACTGTTTCGAGACTATACTGTTATCTCACCTCTTTCTTTGACTCCTGGATTTCAATAAGGACTTTCTCTTCATCCTTCATCAGCTCCTGCAGCATTAAATAGAGAGTCAAGATGCCAGGAGGTTCCTCAGATGGATCTACCTGAACAGCCAAACACAAACACATACTATTAATACACGGACTGTGGTCCACAGGATAATGCAGGACATCATATTGTGTGTCTGGTCTGTACCTGGAAAACAGACACCAGGTCAAGAGAAAAGTTGTCAGCCTTCCCTGTCTCCATCGACACTCGTGGTTTAGTGAAGCTCATCTTTGAAGGTATATATCGAAAATCCTCCAAGTGGTAGGTCACCTCAATACATCTTTCAGCCAATAAGAACACTCGCTCAGCGACATCTTTGTTGGCTGGTTTGGATCTGTTTCTGTGGAAATACTCAACCACTTTCTGTATGGACACAAAGACAGTTTATGATCAACTGACACCATAGAAGAAAATGTCATGAAATTTCACAGCACATTCCAGGCATTCATATCAGCCTGCAAGGAAAACAGACTTGATGTACCGTAATACCAGTGTTAGCTAGATACAGGCTGAACGCTAACCTTTGCCAATCTCGTTAATATGTTGTCAGAGAGGTCTTCTGACAACATATTAATGTTGTAAGAGGACAAATGTTGCTTGTCAGATTCCCAACACCCTAGTGTGACATTGAGGTCTGTGTTTCCCACCCAGGGTGTGACACCAGAGGAACAGATCAATGCACACAATTTAAACATGGATTTTTATTTAATGTTGACTTTGTGTACTGCTTATTTTACTCACATGTATCTGCAGTGGATTATTCTCTGACACCGGAGGCTTGTCATCAAACCCAACATGCCGGTATCGGAGGAAGTCCGTCCGATCTTCAAAGATCTCTGTCATTTCACTTGCTGACTCCACCCTCCGCACCAAACCATCAGCACGAAAGCCACTGAACTCCATCACACACTCGCTGTCTGTCTGCCTGAGGTCTGAGAAAAGAAAATACACCATCGGTCAGGAGATGCTGCCCTGATAGGATTATTCTTATCCCTAAAACCCTTTCCCCACTTGAACATCATGAAAAAAAGTACCCTTCCCCCACGACTGATAATCACTTGGAAGTGTGTTTGAGGCTGGCTGTCAGCAGCTACTGACTATGCATCCCTGGCCATTCAGTGCAAGTCAGCAGAGTAAACTCAGGACATGACAAAAAATTGACATAGTTAATTGTGTTGTGCCATATGGGCACCTGCAGTTATGCAAGATACATTTACGTACATTATAAAGAATTTTTAATATATCCAAAATAAATAATGTTTTGTGTTTTTGTTGTAGGTAGATCATTTTTACTTGGTTATGTTATAAGAAGCTTGCATGTTGAAGAAGTGTGAGCATCCCTGATTCAGATGTATCACAAAAGCAGTTTTGAACGCAACACAATTTGCTTGGGTGATCCATTTCCATCTGATGACGAAAGCATTGCAGAAAATAGCTGAGATGAAACCACTGCTCCAGAGGCTGAGCCAGCGCTCAGAGGAAACCAACAGCCAGCGCTGGTGCTGAGAATAAACTCCCTGGTTCAATTCAATGATAAAGGAACCGCAAAAAGATGGAGGAGGTGGTTTAGCAACCTCTGGACAAAGTTTATATGGCATAAAATCAATCTAAATACAATGAATGCAGGCTGATGCAGTGGTTGTCTGTGACATGATAGACTGCTTCAACACAAAGTGATCCTTACTACTGTTGAGTTTTGAGGTGAGTAAATGTTATGTGTTACATTCACTGTATGTGGTATCTATTGTGTTTCTATTAAGTTGTGTTCCTGAGTGTACAATAAATGAGGCAGCAACAGGAAGTAGACTCACTTATGAGGTTTAAACATCTTCCAATCCTGAAGTATTGTTTCGTCGAACCATCAATCACTGAGAATTCCCTCCGCTCGAGGAGATCCCCTCTGTGTCGGTATGACTCCTTCACCAAGACCACTTCAGTACCTGTAACACACACACACACACATAATCACACATGTTCCGGGGTCTGTACAGACAGGGCTCATCTTTAATAGTGGACAGCTTCTTACAGTCGATGTCTCTGTATGTAGTCAACCGGGTCACTAGCCCATCAGGCCTCATGTACGGTGCAAACGTCTCCAGTTTTGCTTTTCGGTAGCGGGTCACCTTCTGTCCTCCTGGCCAGCGGTTTTCCAGGTCTGAATGAAGAAAGGGACATGGAAGTTTGAACTCCTTTTTAAATTGATCGGACCTCATCTCTCCCCCTCGAATTGCCATCTTATTGTGGTCTGGAGTTTGAGTCCCAAATGATACCAAGAGATATGTTGTTGGGAATATACAGTATATGCTCCTGGTAGAGTCCTCCTTGGCAAACAGGTTCTGGTTGACGAGCCAGACTAAGAGCAGTCTCAAAACTCCTGTGAGTAGAAAAATATTCAGGACCGTGGTGATACCTCCTATGGCGCAACCAGGGACCTGGAGCCAGGTCTGCAGTTGTGGCTTGTATGTGAGTGCCTGGCGGCCAGGCCTCTGCCCACGGGGCTCGGTAGGGATCAGCCAGAACGGTTGCCATGGGCCCAAACTCTGGTGGACTCACCTCCTCCCGAGGGAACTGTATCGGACAGGTGCAGTGTGGATTGGGTGGCAGTCAACAGCATTGTGCATGATGACCCAATCCCTGAAAAAAGATTCTTTGGACATGGAATGTCACCTCACTGGGGGCAAGAGAGCCAGATCTTATGAGGGAAGTTGAGAAATATGGTCTAGATATAGTCAGGCTCAACTCCACATACAGCTTGTGCTCTGGAACCTTAACCCTTGAAAGGGACTGGATTCTTCACTTTTCTGGTGTTGCCCAAGGTGAGAAGCCGTGGGCTGGTTTGGGGCTGCTTATAGCCCCACAGCTCAGCCGTCATATGTTGGATTCTACCCCTGTGAACAAAAGGGTCGCGTCCCTGCGCCTTTGGATGAGGCTTCGGACCAAACAGAAGTGCAGAATGTCCTGCCTTCTTGGAGTCCCTGGGAGGAGTACTGAACAGTGCTCCAATCAGGACTCCATTGTTCTTCTTGGGTACTTCAACACTTACGTGGGCAATGACAGTGAGACCAGGGAAGGGATGAAAGGCCTCCCAAACAGGAGTGGTATTCTGTTACGGGACTTCTGTATTAGTCGCAGTTTGTCAAGAACAAATACCATGATTGAGTACAAGGATGTCCATAAGTGCACATGGCACCAGGACACCCTAGGCTGGAAGTCCATTGACCTCATGTCTTGGACACTCAAATGAAGAGAGGGGCAGAGTTGTCAACAGATCACCACCTGTTGGTGAGCTGGATCCACTGAGAGGGTGGGAGGCCGTAAAGACTCAACAGTACCAGACCTGTCTTGCAGGTCTGTTGAGAACGTTTGGTGGAAGCCTCTATCAGTGAGGTCTGCAACTTCCACCTCTGAGAGAGCTTCTCCCAGATCCCGCAGAGGTTGGGGATATTGTGTCAGTGTGAATCATGTTCTCCACCTCCATTATGGAATTGGCTGTTGTGGCCACTAGATCTTCGGTGCCTGTCGCAGTGGGAACCCCCGAAAATGGTGGCGGACACTGGAAGATAGGGATGCTGTCAAGCTGAAAAAGAGTCTTTTCAAATCTTGTTGAATAGTGGGACTACGGAAGCTCTCAATTTACTGGTCAATCTGTGTTCCTACTCTCGCCTATGGTCATGAGCTTTGGCTCCTTTAACACTGGCATTAACATTAACATTAACATTAACATTAACATTAACATTAACATTAACATTAACATTAACATTAACATTAACATTAACATTGGACAAATGGGGAATAGACATAAAACCACTCACACACACCTTTCCTTGAGATACTGATGGAGCTGACCCAGGATCTGGGCATGTCAAAAGCTCTTAGTGGTGGCTGCTCCTTCTCGTCCTCCTTCTCCTGAACAGACACACATCACAAAAATCAAGTGTTTAATCCCTGCTGCTGTGAAATCATTTCAGTACAGCGATCTTTCCGAGCCTATCAGATCAAATATTCAGGAATAAACGGATGCACACTTCATCATCACTGCTACTCCTTTTCGGGACCTCCCTCGCATCCTTCCTCTTCAGGACTTCCAGAAGCAGCTGTTTTTTGCTTGTTGCACCATACAGGAATGGCTCCCACATCTGGATATCCTCCAGGTCGTATACCATACCCTACAAACACACATACAAACACACCCACACACACACACACACACACGCACACACACACACACAAGCACACACACACAAACACACACACACACACACACACACACACACACACACACACACACAAACAATTTACGCCACCTCTACTGCCTCCAAAAGTACATCATATCTCTGTCATCGACTCACTGCACAGCCGGTGCTGCAGTTCTGCATGTTCACATAGTAGTTGAAGTTGTTCCACACGCTCTCGACTCCCAGGAAGTTGTTGCTGTCTGTAGCGTAGCTGTTCCCGGTCAGAGCATCGATGAAAAAGTTTTTCTGGACGTCCCGACTGCCTGACAATATCAGCACCCAACAGTGGACCCGTATGCCTCGCATGGGGTCAGCAGATCGCTGCTCCCTCCTCTGGTCCTGGCAAAAAAGGAGGGAGAAGACAGACAGGAGGATTCATTTCTAATGCTGAAACAAACACAGAATCTGGATTAGAACAGGACCTGCTGTTATTCTTACTTACCTCCAGCAGCATTTCTTTCTGCAGCAGTGCAGCTTTAGCATCTTGTTTCTTCTGTGCTTGGTCCTCCATGAAGCGACTCTTGGCCTCCCTCACTTTCCTCATTGAGTATTTATTTGTCTGTTTCTCTGGGATCACAGTCTGCTCATACACACACACACACACACACACACACACACACACACACACACACACACACACACACACACACACACACACACACACACACACACACACACACACACACACACACACACACACACAGGCATTTACGTCACTAGTATCTTTATAGTAGCAATGAAATGAAAATGACTTTATTGTCCCATGTAGGGGAAATTATCTTTCCACTCTACACACACTGGTTTTTATTGATACACATATGTATGTGTGTGTACAGACCTGAAACATACACATGCAGGTGATGGGGAGGTAGCGCGGTGGGCAGCGACTTCGAGGTGCACCCAATGAGCAGCTTATAAAGAGGAAGCCCGCCTAGCTCAAGGGTACTTTGGCAGTGCTCGGGAGGTAAGCTGTCATGTCCCACCGCCAGCTCACGCTCCAAAAGTTTTGTGCAATTCGGGTCTTGAACCGGTGACTTCTGGTCCCCAGTCCAAGACTTAGTGAATTGGGGACCAACTACAGTTCCCTGACTGGTAATCGAACCCAGACCGCGGCGGTGAGAGCGCTGAATCCTAACCACTAGATCAACAGGGAATGAGGCGACTTCACTCACTTCGTCTGCAGTGTCCAGTAGGGGAAACTCCTGCAGACTCTGGTCCAGCAGACACATCTCCCTGACTGCGTAGCCGCTAACACAATACGCATCATAGTGGGCGCCCAGCAGCAGGCTACACAACAGGGTGGAGAATTCAAAACATGTGCCTCTCTGACTCTGCAGCACTGAGGTGGAGGACGGGAGGTACCTCGGCTGTAACAGCAACACGTCACACACAGACAGTGTAAGTTCAACCTTAGCGGTGTTCTACAGTTTAGACTGACCACCGGTCACTTTTAATATACTGTAGTATAATAAATGATAGGTCAAGTGTGTGTGAGTTGTGACCAGCTCCACAGGGGGATCCAAAGGCTCAAGTGACAGGAAGTCAGCTACGAATGATGCACACCCTTCCCAGGTGAAGAGTTCAGGGTGGACTGGAGATGTAGGCCGAAGTGTTGTTGACACAAACTTCTGAATGTTAGAGAAGAACATAGAGGTGTTAGCCAGAGCCGCCAGGTATGTCTCTGCTGAGAGAGTAGAAAATATCTCCCTCTGGTGTCAGTCTCACCTTGACGCCACATTCATTGATGGGGCACAGCAGAAGAGGCTTGCGTTCGGGATACAAATATGAATATTGACGCTGGAAGTTTTCGGCCATCGCTAACAGCTGGATCTCTTTGGGAGAGTTGATTCTGTAGGACTCAGGGCACAACTCGGTTGCCTCTTGGTTCAGGCTGGTGAAGGAATAGTTCAGAGATTTCAGTCTCATCAAACAAGCCTCAAGTCAATACAAACATTTTAACAAGTGCTGCTGTTCCCTTTTGTCGGGAGACAACCTTCATAGTTTTTCTTTGATGTCACACTCTGGGAAGCTCAAAGACTGGAATAAGGTACCATTTGTATGGAGTAGTGGTGCCTCAGGAGGTGAAAGGAGGTAAAATCAGTGGTTCGACCTACATCCCTGTGCTTTATAAAGATCCGTTTTGTCTTGATGATATTCTGATGGGATTCAAACACACACATACTGGTAGACTCCCTCCGTTAGACATCTGTATCCAGAATACTAAAATGAGGATGGGCATCATATTCTTTGAGAATTCTAATTGCATGTGTATAGTTTACACTTTTATGTCTATTCTCAGTTGATAATATATAAACATAGTTTAATTGATACATTTTTCTTACTTTTCTTCTTTATGTGAACTTAAAGTATTTCTTTTCTTTCATTTCCTGTCCCTTGGGTGATCAATTAAGTTTAATATGAGCTTAACCGATTGTTTGAGCTCTTTATTATTGGCAATTACCTCCTGGCCTCCATTAGTGTGCATGTGTGCAGAGAGTTTATCAGATGTTGATACTCACACCAGCTCCTTGGGAGCTGAAACAATACTCATGTCACTAAGACCTTGCTCCAGTGTGGTCAGGTCTTGGTCATCCTCCTTCTCTTCTTCCTCCTGTGTCTTTCCAATTATGACCTGCTCCTCATCGTCCAACTCTGGGACAGTCTCCATCTTTCACTAAACATTAAATATTTTTATTCTATATACGCACAAAGCAGCCTGTTACATTACACATCAAACTTTTACAACTTTATTGTCATTGTAGACATGAAGTAAAATTCTTTTGGTCGTCTCTTGTACTATCATTGTTGAGAAAATGAAATAAAGCATCCAATGAAAACAACATGAAGACATAATTAAAACAAGATTAACACAAGACATGTATAATATGTAAATTGCAGATCAAAAATACAAGCAACAATAACAGTAAATGAGATCAAAATTTTTAAGGGGAATTCTAAATAAATTCTTAAGTTATAATTGTTCCTATTTGACAAACACATCCCCACACCGTAATGAACGTTTGTATTGTGAAAAGCAAACCTTGCATAAATGTTATGTAACATTAAAATTAACAAACACTTGATTACGTTCAAATAAATATATAAATGAGCTATTTCAATTACTTTCATATATTGGATAAGTTCATATTCTACTCACCCACTCCAACAAAGTTTAATAAGCTTCTTTTAGAGTACTGTATACTTTTTTTGTGTGTGTTTTGCGTAGTAAGGCTACGAGGCTGCGATGTGGTCATTTAGTTTCCAGGGCAACGGCAAACGCAATACGTGATGACGTATGACATGTCGCCTTCAAGTGCTCCCCGTGCGAGCACATACGAAAATAAAGCTGCTTTAAAAGATTGTAAAAAGGCTATAATACAAATGATAAGAATTTTTTTTTAAAAATAAAGTGCATTCTTACCTAAGTATACAAGTGATTATACCAAAATCTTGTCAAAAAACGTTAAATACCTTGCAATTTCATTGTATCATGTATATGACAATACAGTTTTTTCATCTTAAATCAGAAACCATTTGACAGAAATGGTTACTCTGATTTACACTCGGTTTTTATTCTATACTTCATATTTGTGGATTAATATTACCCGTTATAAATATTCTGATGCAGGCAACATGTAGGCTCACAATATAATGTGGACATATGTCGATACAGTACAGTCATTTAAATTTTATTTCATTTTAAGCTTTTATTTTCTAACTTACATACAGCGACTAGCCAAAAATAGCATTGCTACGTACATAATATTTACATAAATTTAAATTTTCTCTATAGGTAAATATTTCGGAATGTACAACAATTAAAGCTGTTCTATGTAGTTAATTAGCTATATTAGATTACATTTTTGTGAAACGATTATGAACAGTTTGTAGTCGGAACGTAGCTTCAAATACTAGCAACAACAGCGGCTAGCAAACATTAGCCGCACATTGTACATGTATATTCAAAGTGCTACGTGACAAAATATGAACTCTTTTGTAACAGGTGAGGTTAAAAAAAAATTTGTTGAACCTTCAATTTCACTTCTTCAATGTACAGTAATTTTTAGACGCCACCATTTACTGACATTATTATGTTCTTGAACGTAGCTTGGGATGGAGAACCAGTCAGCGAACCCGCGTGCGCATGCGCACACAGTTCACTTCCTGACAGCTGCTCATGAACAGTAGGTCTCATTTTGTTCCTGTATGTCCTCCTATCGTTTTGCTTTATCGTCTTCCCTAGACCAGCGTCCACCCGTGTGTTTGTCTGGCGCGCCCCCATGCGCGCTCCCGTGTGCGTGACGCTGTTTGTGTGGCTGCTGAACGATGCGGTGTCTCAGTTCACCGACAAGGAGATGGCTGCCATCAGGTAGGAGGCTAACAACGCATTGAACCACAGACGAGAGGCTCGTGCCAAAGAGTAACACGAGTCACGTGCTACAGTCGTCTCTGCTTCGCTTTCAGACAGCGCGTCAAGTCCATGTTCTACCACGCCTACAACAGTTACCTAGACAACGCTTTCCCCTATGACGAGCTCCGTCCTCTCACCTGTGACGGACAGGACACCTGGGGCAGGTAAGATGACGTCATACTGTTTGAATGCTAATGATGCTAAAGATTTCAAGAAGTTGTATTGATGTCTACTGGTGGTGCGGAGGTTTGTTTACATTCTAGAACCACATTTAATAGTTCATCCAACGATCAAACGTCTTGTCTCCGTCCGCAGCTTCTCTCTCACGCTGATCGATGCGCTCGACACTCTACTGGTGAGGCCTGATTCATGAGATCCTTCATCTCCTGCTTTGTTCGGATTGTAACGGGAATCTAATGTGTCCGTTAAGGTCCTGGGGAACCACACAGAGTTCCAGCGTGTGGCGTCGCTCCTCCAGGATAACGTCGACTTCGACATTGACGTCAACGCCTCCGTGTTTGAAACCAACATCAGAGGTAGAGATGGAGCTGAATGAAGGAGTCAGACAGGCCTTGAATCCTCTCTAACAGTCAGACTGTACTGTGTGTGTGTGTGTGTGTGTGTGTGTGTGTTTGAGCGAGCAGTGGTAGGTGGCCTGCTATCCGCTCACCTGCTGGCAGGTAGGGCGGGGATGGACCTGGAGCCCGGTTGGCCCTGTTCAGGCCCGCTGCTGAGGATGGCTGAAGATGCCGCAAAGAAACTGCTTCCTGGTAGGGAAACAGATCAGAACCAGAACCAGACCGGAAGACTCACATTTCACACATGTTTTATGACACCCTGGACTCTTCGTAGCGTTCCAGACACCCACCGGGATGCCGTATGGCACCGTGAACCTCCTGAACGGTGTCAGCCCTACCGAAACCCCCGTCACCTGCACCGCCGGTGTGGGAACTTTCATCCTGGAGTTCGCCACGCTCAGTCGACTCACGGGGGACGAAACGTTTGAGAATGCAGCGCGCCAAGCCCTGAGGTCCCTGTGGAAGACCAGATCGGACATCGGACTGGTATCTATTGTTTGTTGCCATGGAAACATCTGCAAACATTTCTCCTGCCCTGCAGTTTAAATACACTCTCCCTCTCTCACCTATCCAGGTGGGTAACCACATCGATGTTCTGTCTCAGAAGTGGGTGGCTCAGGACGCCGGCATTGGAGCGGGGGTGGACTCGTACTTTGAGTATCTGGTGAAAGGAGCCATTATGCTGCAGGATGAGGAGCTGCTCAGCATGTTTTTGGGTAACACTCTCGACCTTTGAGCAAGGCACTAGCACACAGAGTGACGCCTCCAACAGTTAATTTTGGTGCCTCCTCTCAGAGTACGATCGAGCCATCCAGAACTATACCCGCTTCGATGACTGGTACTTGTGGGTCCAGATGCACAAAGGAAGCGTCTCCATGCCCGTTTTCCAGTCTCTGGAGGCCTTCTGGCCTGGCCTGCAGGTAGGACAGTCCAGGAAGCTCCATCTCATGTCATTCCACTTCCTCACCTCACCTCGTCAGCAGCATTCTGCTGAACACCTGAAGAAGAAACTACTTTAAAACACCTGAGGAATATAAAACTAGTTGAAAACACTTGAAGAAGATAAAGACTAGATTAAAATACCCGAAGAAGAAGATACTAGATTAAAACACCTGAAGAAGAAGAGACTAGTTTAAAAATGTTTTTTACAAGCCTTTGAGGGTAATCTTTCTGTGTAGCCGCTAAGCTAATAGAATTAGCACAGGTATGTTAATCCGAATAAGATCAGTCAGAACCACCAGTCAGTGCTGGATCAACGTCTACTGGTGACTCACTGTTGGAATCATCTCGCAGTGCTTTTTTCTCTTCCTTAACCCCATGACCCCCCCTCTACTTACATGAAGGTCCTCTTGTGCAAATTTCAGTCTCTCCTTGGCAACCTGGACAGCGCCATTAGAACCTTCCAGAACTATTATTCAGTGTGGAGACAGTTTGGAGGTCTGCCAGAGTTCTACAGCATCCCTCAGGGTTCCACTGTGGACAAGAGAGAGGGGTACCCACTGAGACCAGGTCAGCCCACCGCCTGATGTAGACACTACTGTAAGGCTTTTATTTTGAAGTTCTCATGTGAAAGGTCAGTTCAACAACCAGGACATGTTTCTTTCTTCCAGAGTTAATAGAGAGTGCCATGTACCTGTTCAGGTCCACAGGCGACCACACCTACCTCCAGCTCGGCCTCGATGCTCTGGAATCCATCGAGAGGATTGCCAAGACGCCCTGCGGATACGCTACAGTAAAATCTGATCCTGGAACAGTTCTAGAGACAAATTGTAGCCTGTAGAGGATTTGGTTTTAGGCTTTAACGGCTTTCACTTCCTTCTGTTTTCAGGTTAAAGATCTGCGGGATCATCAGCTGGATAACAGGATGGAGTCCTTCTTTCTTGCTGAAACCATCAAGTACCTCTACCTGTTGTTTGACCCAAACCACTTCCTGCATGGTGGGGGGAAGGAGGGTGACGGCTCCTGGGAGGAAGGAGGCGAGGCGGGGCAGTGCATATTAGGGGCAGGTGGGTTCATCTTTAACACGGAGGCTCACCCTCTGGACCCGGCAGCGCTCTACTGCTGCAGCCGCCATGCCCAGGAGCGCCAGGAGCTCCGAGACATCCTGCTCAGTATGTCGAAAAAGTCCCCCGATCAATCGAACCCACCCACCAAAGAAAAAGAACTCCATCCAACCGGCCAATCAGACAGCATTGCACTAAAACCAGGTGAGAAGAAGACGCCCCCCACACTTTCCTGTCCCGTCCAGCCATTCAGCGCCCGGCTCTCCATCCTGGGACAAGTTTTCACCGACAACAGCTGACGTTCAGCGTCCCAATGTACGACCACCAGAAACCACGTTCAGTGGTTGTTCCATTCGTGTTCACATGACGGAAACAACCATAAGGACATTTGCACTGGAGTTAACAGCCTTAAGTTTCCAAATGTGGTCCAGTTCAGATTCAGAAGCCTGTTGAAGTAGAACCAATGAATCCAGACGTGACGCACCAAGTCTGATTTAAACTGAAGCTGAAATATATTTTTATTTATTAAAACTGTGTTTTGTGTTTTACTCCAGTTAAAGTTGAAAAATATTGTATAAGTCACTGATTTATTCGTCAGAATAATGATCGATGTTTCCAGCGTGAAGGCGGGCCTTCACTCACCTTATTAGAGTGTTAAAAGTAACAGCCAATCATAGCTCAGATATCTATTGACCAGGTGTGTTCCCTTCACAGGGTTCATTGACATTCTTCCCCCAGGAAATGCTGCGTTCAAGGCCATGGTAAACTCAGCCATCTCAGTTTAAAGGAATTGTACCGGTTGAGTGTTTACTCAACTGGTGCAGACAACGTGGATGTGGTTGTCTTTAGAAAGAATGAGTTAATTGCATTGAGAATTCGGAGTTCATTTGTTTTCTGAGCAGGTAGTTGTGTAATTGCTTGGAGCTTCCAGAAGGAGGTGGTATGTTCATTTCAAGCAGCACCAGCATGTGTGTCCAGCCAGTTTCTAGAGAGTCAGGAGATAAAACTGACTCCAGTTCTGGAGTCAGGAGACGAATTAGAGAGATGCTTTTAGCTGTGATCTTAAATCATCTCACAGGCAGCAGAATCAGGAAAAGGATGATGAATAGCCTAAAAATACAGCTGAGGGGTAAAATATACCTGAGGAGTCTATTTAATCACTGTTTACATACTCTTAGTTATCCAATCGGGAGACTCTAGCCAAGGTAAAAAAAAACATGGTTAGTCACGTTTCTCTCATTCTCTTCCTGTCACTGGAGGTCAGTGTGGACAAGATTCTCTCCTGGCTCTGGATCTGTTTGTCATTTAGGTTCAGGAGAAATCCCCTCCTCCATCATCCAGGGTGGGACTCCCTCTCACCCCCTCTCCTTCCCTGCTACTCTGGGTGTGGTTCATGGATCCCACATCTTTTTCTAAATTTCCTTTCTCTTTCTCATCCCTCTTTTCTTTTGCCTCTCAAAATGATTATTCCTTGCTATCCTTACTTATTTTTACATCCCACTTTAAAGCGGTGATGTACAGTATTGTAATTGTCAGTGTTCGTGTGTTGTTACCTTGTCCACCAAATATCTTTGCGACCGTTGCAGATGGAAAAAATGAAACAAAAAGCACATTACTCGAGCGGCAAAGGGGATGAAAATGAGATGATGGCCTTGACCTTGAGAAAACTAGATCAAATTTCAACTTTTGTACACTCAGGAACCGGATAAGATAGAAAGACGAGGGAGAAGGCCAGTGTGAGTAAGACCATAGTTCAGAGCACTAGCTTTGATCTTTGACCAATGCAAGTGGGTCTGGGTAAAATTTTGAATTCAGGGGTGTCGCAGGATGTTGCAGTCTGTGACTGCCTCGGTTCTAATTTGTCTTATCAAAAAAACAAACTTGTCTATCCTTCCTTCCTTCCTTCCGCCCTCCCTTCTTTCTCTTTACACCTGATCACTTGCTCTGCAGGTAGACTCCAGTCGTTATGCTAAGCTAGGCTATCCACATCCTGATGTCACTGCTGGTCAGTTCTTCTATCATGTTTTGTTTCCACCTCATTAGTAATGAAAAACCAAAAGCTATTGATTGATTATTTGAAGAATGTGCTCAAACTGGGATTTATATCCTGCTGGGCTCCAATCCCAGTACAGACCAGAGCAGCTCAAACTAATTGGATCCGGATACAGGCTACTTATTGACAGCAGCAGACCACAGCGGTTAGCACCAACATCTGCCTCTTTACATGTTAATAATAATCAGAAACGACAACTGGATAGAGATGGTAAGACCGCCATGTTGGAGAATTATTCTCTGCAGCAGATAGAGAGGAAGTTTACCTGCTGATGTGAACCAACATTAACTGGGAGCCGTCCAGTCCCGGACTGAAACCATCAATATCAACGTTTCATCTGATAGGTTGTGTTTCATTTTAACAAAATCAGTGACACCAGTGAAACCTCTGTAATCACCAAAAAGCCAGTACAGGTAGCCCTCAAATGACATTAACGGGATTATTATTTTTCTGTATATTTTAAAACTGACATACCAATTTAACTCAAAACAACCTCTACCTGTATTTTATTTTATTGGGTGTTGTTTTTATGTCCTGCAATTGTCTGGTAAGTCTTAGGCAATCGTACTTCCATGTTTAGAGTAGTTATGGCATCTAAATGACCTCAAATGGGTGTTTATAAATTGAAATTTTTGTAAATAACAACTCACAAACAATTCAATTTATGAACAAACTCTCAGAACCAATTGTGTTCATATGTTGAAGACTACCTGTATAGCTCTTTCAAACATACAAACTGTATGAGCAGCCACACAACAAAACCAGTAAAACCTACAAACCCAGTAAAACCAGTACTCAGGTTTGCACACTCTGGATTGTAAAGATCTTATATTGTCTCAGAGGAGTGGTTAACTTCCTGTCCTATGACATCATCACTGAGCATGTGCAGGGCAGACACATCCAGGAACAGATGATGGTGTTAACATTCGCTTAAAAATTGGCTCCAGTCCTTGAACTCATCACTGAGGGTCCACACCCTGCACTCATCTGTTAGCCATTAGCTGCCGGTCAATTACATCACAATCACGTGGGCAGGGCTCAGTCACATACTATTCATATGATGTATGGATCAGTCTGCTTGTTGCCAGGCCCATCGCTGTGCCTCTCAAACCAGTTTAACTTCAGGCTCAGTGTGAGACGTGTGAAGGGGAACTCCAGTCACATGTCCCCTCCTTCTACTCCATCAGACACACACCTCACCACTTCACTAAAGGTGGGAGCCATCCTTTTGCTTTTTGGACACATCCCAGGCAGGTGTGTCCAGAGCATGTTGAGAGGCAGGCATCCTGGTTCTGGATGAACCAGAGACCCACAGCGAATCTCAGTGAGCAGAAACAGCAGCTGCAACACCAAGGAGTTTGGCTTAAAGTGGGATCAGGTGGAGGGACTTTAAAGAACCAGACCAGGTCCAGAGACCTTTCATCAGAATCCTAAACCAGGATCCTGATGAAATCCTGGTTTAGGATTCTAAAAAATCCCTAATGATTTTTTAGGGGGGAAAAAAATAATTATTGCCTACAGAAATAGAAACTTCCTGAAAAGGTTGAAATTCAGCAAAGACACAATAGCTGTCTATGTCTCGAAGATAACGTGTGCCTTTGAGGTCACTAGTTTGACCTCACAGTATTGATGAAACATTTTTAAACACCACATGTAGAGTACAGGAACCCCGATCAGCTCCAGTGCTCGGAGCTCATTGTTGAAGTAGATAAATGAATGAGAACCGGCACCATGTTGGATAATGGTGTCCCACTAAACGTCACTGCTGACTAACCAAAGAATTTAACTTCCCTCCATTTGTGTCCATGTTGGTATTGTGTTGATGGACCTAGACTGTTTCACTGTATGGACCTGGACTGTATCACTGTGTGAACCTGGAGTGTTTGCAGAATTTTTTTGGATGTCGAGACAAAAAGCAGTAGCGTAGTAACTCTGTCTTGTCAAGAATATGTTAAGAAGTAATAATTATGAGTCTGGAAAGCCCCTTGAGTCGGTGCCGTACTCCACCTCCAGATTTTTGCCCGTTCAACTGGCAAGAAGGAGCTGGACTCACACTTTTAAAAAAGACACATATCTCTCAGTAGATTAAAATGGAAGCATGTTTAATCATTAATATAAACTCAGGGAAGCAGATAAACCAAAGATCAGTCCTTCAGCCTGATTACGAAGCGATACTGATCTTTGAGACCTTACCAAAAGTTCCGGCACAGCAGATTGATTGTGGGAGGATTGTGACATTGTGAAAAATGTCGTTTTCATTTGCAGCGAATCCCTTTCTGATGATTGAGGAGTAAAACTGCATGTTTTGCCTGTGCGTGATGAATGTTAAAGGTGCTGCTCTGCTTGCATGCTTTGTCGGTGCATCATGAGTGCATGAAGGCAACAGATAACCAGATGATGAATTATGAACATTTTTATGAATTTGTTTGTGAGAGGAGTGGAATAAGCTGGCGGGATGTCAGGAACATCTCACTGAGGAGACTCCTCACATCGGAGCCAACATGACTCTACTGGTTTCGGGCCAGGCTCCACCCTCCAGCTGGAGCAGAGCAACAAACTGACGTGGACGCCCCGACGCCACCCTAAATCTCACATATCTGGAAAAGTGATCTGACAGGACGAGACTCACCAAAACGGTTGTTATTTGTTCTGTGGTCTAAAGAATTGTTTTTCTGCCAGACATTTGATTTGCTGTTTGTCAGCAGGATCATTGAAAGTTACAAACCAAATTTTATTCCATTCTGTTCTGCAGTCAAAGATCAACCTGATCAGTTCTGGTGTGGATCCAGATCAGGAGCTTGATTTTCATCTGATTTTCATCAACATTTTTGTGATTTACATTTTTTGTAACAAATGTTGATGAATGTGGTGGGACGGGGCGTGAATCAGATGTTAAATCTGGTTTTGATTACAATGCAGAGGCGGGTCAGGGACTTTAGGGTCAATTCCCTTTTCTGTGAAAGAATTTAGATGTTTTGTGTAATTTCTCAAGAAATTACCATAAATCAGATGAAATATATATTTCATGGAGTCTTTTCTCTGCTTACTGAAAATAATCATTAGCATTAGGCTAAAGCTGCTAAAAAACCAACAAGAAAAAGCTCACAAAAAAACAGTTCAGATTTCCCCCATTGGGACTTAAGTGTCTCCATTTTTCTGGACCCATGAGTCAAATTTTCATTCAGATCCTCTCTTGTTGTGTTTTTAATTCGAGGAATCGTGCATCCATGTGAAGAAGAGTCTCCTCTTTACTCCCAACATCCGCTGCCTTCAGGACATCCATCGTTAGCGTGACTCTGCTTTCCGGTGTGATTAGACCCAGATTTAATGACTGTCCTGTGACATCATCAATGTCACATGACAAACTGAAGTATGTGTGTGCGCGTGTGTATGATAGTGGGGTCAGGACACACATGTGGCGTGTCTCCCCGCAGAACGCCAACATGAGTCCGGTGTTACAGAGCAAATGGTGACCCACAGGATTCGGTTTCATCCCCCTCCCCGTTTCCTTCAAAACACACTGAGGAATGTGTCGTCCAGTGAAATGTGAGCCTGCGCTACAGCTGGGTGTGTTATGATGTGATGTTCGAGCCTGAGGGAGTGAAAACACAGCTTCAGCACGAGTCACGGAGTCCTCATGGCATCTGTGCACGAGGACGTGCCCGTGTGCCGGTCTCCTAATGAGACCTCATCTTCATCAGTTCACCCTCTGCAGTACCAAACATGTTGTAACGGCAACTGTTCACAGTTCAGATGGAGATCAGCTGGAGATCTTCTGGAGATCAGCTGGTGTTTCTTTACTCCATACTCACATGTTATTGTTTTCATTAGCTTTCAGACAGACTAAACATCTCCATCCATCCATTTTCTCGTAGACGAGACGATTGCAATCATCTTGTCTGCAGCTACTTATCAGTCTTGTGAGTCTCGTGTCTGCTGGCACCTATTTCAGCTGGCTACAGGTGAATGGCAGGGTACACCCACGATAAGACACCTGCTCATCGTGCACACACACACACACACACACACACACACACACACACACACACACACACACACACACACACACACACACACACACACACACACACAATCTGGAGCAATCAGTTCACCTATGGTGCATGTTTTTGGAGGTGGGAGGAAGCCAGAGAACCTGGAGAGAACCCACGCAGACACGAGGAGGACATAAAAACTCCACACAGAAAGGAATTGAAACCTTCTTACTGTGAGGCAACTCCATTGCAGATTGTTTTGGTAACTAAATATTATGATTCTAACAAAGTTCAGATGGAGTCAGAGGCTGACTGTGTGTTAAGGCTCATGGTAGTAGTAGTGAAGCAAGCCCACAGCTATCTAATTGATGTTGTGGTGATGTCATGATGATGTCATGATGATGTCAACACCACACCAGGTATCCTGGAGAGTTAAACTGTTTACAAAAGAAAGTTTCCTTTGTGCTAATATTAGCTTCAGCACTTGATGCACTCATGCTAATGTTATCTGCAGGCATGCTACTGTTAGCCTTCCAGGCTATCAAGCACGTCATAGTGTTTCCTGGACTGACCAGGTTAAAGCTGATCAGTGAAAGGTTTTAGATCAGATGAAGCGGTTTGTTTGTGAAGCTGTTTGTCTGTTTAGGCGCATCTGATGCATCCTGACCACACATTTAAGATCAACACCCACATTTGCCCAGACGGGTGTGAGTCTTTAATTCATCATTTAATTAATGTTGGCGCTGGAGGTGAGTCAGACATCAAGCGATGACAGCGTTCCCTCTGACAGCAGATCATTTCTGACGTGAACATGGTTAACGGTTCCAGTCTGATTTCTTCCCTCCCAGTGTGAAAGTGTTGTGGGCCCCTTCATCCCAGTTTACTGGCCACTGGGCTGTTCTGACAGCTGTGACTCCTCCCTGTCCGTGATATGGTTCACTCTCTTTATGGGTTACAGACTTCAGGGCATATAGGATGATTTGTTCTTCTGGGGTGTTGTTATTTGCTGGTTGCCAGGCAACAAAAACAATACAAGAGCTTAAAGACAAAATCATCTTAAGTTGAGGTCCACTCACCAACATCACCATACCTTTCAACACGAGTCATGGTCTTCATCAATGAATTAAGCTTTTCTGTTTGGAGCTCTGGAAGTTAAATGTCTTTTTCCGATGCCTTTATCCGAAATGACTTAAAATTGATGGACCCAAACAAACATTAGAATAAAAGCACTAAACATCAGTTCCAGTTTCTTTCAGCAACAAAAATAGACCAAGAATGTTGATCAAGCCCTATCAGAAACCAAGGGAGTGTCCGCCAGTGGCTTGTTGTTATATTCAAAATGCCCTCTTTTGTTGTCTACATACCGGATCTTCTCAGAAGATGCCCAAAGGCTCGTGGGAAGTGATGCTACCACTGGCCACAACCAACGGAACCACAAACGCCCTCATGTTTTTAAAAAAGCAGCTCAAATGCTTCCTCATAGAATACCTGTAAGTTTCCACGGGTAAACACAGTTTCTCCATCCAGATATGATCATCACCTTTGCTCCACAGACTCAGATGTTTTACGATGGACTCTCTAGGTACTATTGGAAAACCCCAGGTAGAGCGTCACTGACTGAGTAGGGAGTGACAACATATTTAAAGTGCTTCTAGCGGAGGTCACTAACTTTAGCATCCTACAGTGGTGGGTGATGTAGCATTTAGGTACTAGCAGCCAAATGTAGAGAGACATTGGCGTTTTAGCTTCATGGACTGCCTGAAATCCATGTTCACACCCTGAATTCCAGGAGAATACCAGGCTTCACGCAGGAGCACCAGAGGCTCAGAGGATGTTGTTCATCTGTTGTGCTGGAATAAACATCAGAGCCATAAAAACTAGCAAAATTTGTAGGGATTTAAATTCTCTTTGCGCCACAATAGAGAGAAGCAAATGAGTCACAGAGTGAGAAACAGCTGCCTTGAGACTCAGTGTGAGTCCAAACCACAGTTCCCCGCATTTCAACAAACTCAACATCTACAGAGCTCAGAGGACCAACAAACAGAATGGGACTGTTTATGGGACTGTTTCCTCCGTCACCGGAGCCATCCTACTGGGACGCCGACAGCTTTCAGAACCGTCTGCTGTTCTTTGACTTCATTTAGATCAGTAACAGCAGGATAAGAACGATCGCTGGTTCTCATGTCGACGTAGCTTCACCCAAAACACTAAACCACCGAGGCAGTCCGGATATGAACACCAGAGACACACCCACCAACGCTGGTGCACTGAGGGTGTAGGGTGGAGGACTGATGGTGTATTGATGATGTACTGATGTTCTACTGATATTCTACTGATGTTCTCCTGATGTTCTTCGATGGTGTACTGATGTTTTCTTGATGTTCTCATGGTGGTGTACTGATGTTCCAATAATGTTCTCCTAATATTGTACTGATGGAGCAGTGATGATGCAATGATCTTCTCGTGATGGTGCACTGACATTCTACTGATGTTCTCTTGATGTTCTACTGATGGTGTTCTATTATTCTACTGATGTCCTACTGATGTCCTGCTGATAGTGTTCTAATATTGTACTAATATTGATGTTCTAATGTTGTACTGAAGTTCTACTGATGATGTTCTAATGTTTTACTGATGTTCTACTGATGGTGCAGGCTAATTATTCTAGCCAGACTACAGGTGAAGAGGAGTGGGAGGAGCTTCAGGTGGAGGCGGAGACAGGAGGACACTGTCGACAGCATGGGGGTCAAGCAGAAGACAGCAGCGGAGCAGAAGGGAAGGGGGGTTGGATCTACGCACCTGCTGAGACACTTCCTGCAAACATGGAGGATGAAATGCTAACTGAAGGAATGAGATAACATCTCTCACATCCTCTGATGTGATGTGATAACCTTATTGAAGTTGAAGAGAAGGAAATGAAGGGATTTCATGCTGGATGCGCAGCTTGGGGGTCCGGGGGGTGAGGGGGTTGTTTTGCGTACCAGTCGGTGCAGTGTGTGAAATGTGAACTGTGTGTGGAGGGGAGGATCCTCCGCCTCATAAAGCCGGGTCAGTTGGATCTGCAGAGCTGAGAGTGAGAGGCACTGAGGAGGGGACAAACACACATCTGCTCACTCTTCACAAAGACAAGTGGCCTATTGAAGACACACAAACAGACACACACTGTGTCAGGCAAACCTCTGCAGGATACATCTCTCAGGACTCTCTTTCCCATCATGCACCAGAGTAGCCTCTCAGAGCTCCAGGGGGTCTCGACCCAGAGGGGGGGCTCGATCCGTGGAGCCAGGTGGAGGAGGGGGTCCAGACGCCAGTGTCTCTGCCCGCTGAAGGGCACTCCTCTCTGTGCGTGGCTCCTGCTGGGAGCACTGGTGGTCCCAGGAGCCTGGAGCTACCTCAGCGAGGAGCAGGAGGAGCTGCTGGTGGAGCTTCATAACCATTACAGAGGACTGGTTTCGCCCACTGCTTCTGCCATGCTGCCTCTGGTAAGACCTGCAGAGACAGAACATCATGTTAGCAGTTCAGATGGTTCTAAGACTGTGCTTTGAGGAGTTCCTAATATCCGTACATCAGACGTCATCCTCCTCCCGCCACTGACACTTATCACTCAGATAGACCAATCACCTGAGGAAACACCTGGTAGATATACGCTACAGCACGTAAGCTAACATTAGCATGTCTCCAGCTCTGGGAGGTTGAACCCATTAGAGAATGTAATTAATGATCTTTTAGCTCCGCCCCTCCAGAGGAGGTAACATCAGAGGATTTTACCTGTTTGCGTGTCTGAAAGGAGAAAAAAAAGATGTGATCAAAACAGATGGTGATGAAATGTTGTGTTGAGGCGGATCACGAGTGAGGATCAGATTTTTTTTCCTGTCCTGAACACAGATGTGGTTCTGGCTGCTGGTTCGGTTCTAAAAGGAGGACCACACAGGAACTGCTTGACAGATTTTCATGACAATTTTTTTTATTGATTTATACCAAAGGGGTTCATGCTGCTGGAGTCGGGATAGAGGCATCCTTCCTTCGAGAGATGTTTTTAATTGTTGACTTTAGAGATTTAACCAGGAGAAGGGTTTAAAAACAGGCCTCCAAAGAGACAGTCAGATCAACACAAAGAACTACACTGACCTAAAACGTTTGATATGATGAACCAGAGGGAAACGCTTTCATTGAACCTGTTGATGGGCGTCGCCGTCTTTGACCCGACCTATATCTGACAGAGAAGAGATGAAGTCTGAGTCATGGGGATTTTCTCCTCACCCAACATCCATCTTACTGATAGACGTTAAGAGAAAAGGTTAACGCAGGTCATCGTGAAATAAAACGGCGTTCATCCAAAGCCAACCCAACCACAACTATCAGCAACCACGTAGCTATAATGCTAAAATAACTGCTCACATTGCAAGCATGTGGATCTGTTTCATTTTAAATAATTGACCAATAGAGTTCTCTCCACCATTAGGAACTGGAGCAAAATTAGTTATTAGTAGCTAGCACTCCCGCTAGCTAGTGTAAAATGTTGAATAGCTTGCATTCAAACTGACATCAGAAGAAGACTCAATGAAATATACTGTATATGAAGTTTGGCATTCTGTGTTCTGCATGCTCGTATCATGCATGTGGTCATATTACGCTTGGGATTCTCATGTTTGGATATTTCGGCTAAAGGTCAAAGTTAAATGAAGTCTGGTTTCCGAACTGAAGCCAGGAATTCCCATTGGATGCCACACACCTGAAAACAAATGACATCACAATGAGCCGTATTATGCCAACTGCTATTTAGAAAATGTTAGCATGTGGTTAGCATTATCCAACAGTTTCTAGACACAGAAAGTCAACAGCAAACCTGCTGACTAAACAGACGGGACTTTCCTCCCTTTAGCTAATATCAGGAGTCGGAGCAGGAGGAGGGAGATGGAGAGGGAGACTGGGAGGGAGACAGGGATGGAGTTGGGGAGGGAGACGGGGATGGAGTCATTCTGTGTTGAGCAACAGAGGAGGACGACTGTTGGGAAAGAGTGAACAGACAAAGAACACAATGTTTAGACAGAGACGAATGAAATGAGGTTGTGAACGAATGAGACGGACGTGTGTATTTATTTTTGTGTTCAGTGTGTGTGTGTCTATGGAGCTGTCTGCACTGTATGGAAGTCCCACAGGGACATTTCCATGTTTGTGTTTTGGTCTCTGATTTTGAATGAGAGTAAAAGGAGGTGGAAGGAATGAATGGACGATAACACGGGATGACAGCAGCTAGCAGCTGTCAGTCTGATGCCAAACCAACCAGTATAAATGAACTCAATCTCTACCACTTTGACCAGTTCAAACAGACATGACAGGAAGTAACTGTGACTTTTTAAATCCCATCTAAACACTTTCATTAAAGACACAGGATAAAAGTGAATTTCATCATTTCAGACAAAACTAATTCAGATTAAGCTGGTCACACTTACCCGTTGGGCCATTTTGTCAGGACCAGTCTGACCAGTTCAGATCTAGTTGCTTTCATGCTGTGGTTGGTATTTAACCAGTTACAGTTCCTGGCAGGACTCTCTCTGCTGGAAACTCTGTGATATTGCCATGTTTACTCCAATTGATCTTTGGTGCATTTCTGATTATTGTTGATCAGAAACCAGTAAAAACAGAGAATCTGGAAATTCCAGTGATGTCACAATGGAGACAAATCCTCAGAGGCTGATCTGACACTGACTAGCTACTAGCTACTAGCTACGTAGCCAACAGCTTCATGTAGCATAGCAAGTACAAGATTGCATTTGCATTGTACATCAAGATTGTACTCCAGTACTTCTGCCTGAATGAATGTACTCAAAAGAGCACTGTCTCACACACACACACACACACACGCACACGCAAACGCACACACACACACACACACACACACACACACACACACACACACACGCACACACACACACTGGACAATTTTCTGCTCCACAGAAAATAGGTTATAAATAGAGATATATGGTCAATCCTGCACAGTTGTAAATATTTTTCAAATGAAAACAACATCTTTCAGCCAATAAAATGTATCAATAATAAACCACAGCTTTGACATCTTACCTCCACCAGACAAGTTTGAATCACTATTTAAAATGTTGCTGTAGTTTCGGCCCTTTGGATTGAGGTTCCTGTTCTGACTCTCATTCTGTGCGCTGACGCGACAACTTGGATGATAAGTCATCTGTTGCTGCTCCTCCTTCACCAAACCAGTCTCTGAAAAGCAAATAAAAATGAAGTTGAACCCTGAGGCACGCTGGCCAGTGATGGGTCGGGCTGTGGTCAAAGATTTAGCCTCTGTCTGAAGGGAAACGAGTCACAAGTCTTTGAACAGAGCTTATAGATGATTTCCTGACTTTGAGCAGGTCAACATGTTGTCTACATCTAAAAATGTTCTTTTCCTGGTTGTGATATTTAACAACGTATTTTTATAATTAGAATAAGGGCTGGAATAATCCTTTCTTTGCGCCAGCGGGAGATAAAAGCGAGTTATACAATAAACTATTAATGCTACATCAGCAAGAAAAACAGGCTGGTAGTCAATAACAAATCAAAAACAGGTACCAGTAAAATTATTGATCTAATCGAATGCAGATTCAAAGAGGGGATAAACCTAATGATATGAATGATATGAACCATTAGAGCACCTTTGAGAACATGATGTATGAAGTGAATAGCTGCCAGGGGCATGGCTCTGCTTTTTGAATGGATAAGCCCATGTGTGGGGCAGATGCAGGGCCAATGAGGGTACCCTACAGGGCCCATACCGGGGTGGTGCCAGGGTGAGGTCCATGTGTATGCATGTCATAGATCTACACTGCCTGTATTGACATCGCTTTATTGTTTTAGTTTTTCGTTAGCTAACTCTTTCGTCCAAAGCAACTTACAACAGTTGTCCTTTAAGTGACATGTAGCATTAGCTTCTATAACATATTATTGTTCCACAAGTAAAAGATGTACCAAATCATCAGTGTAAACTTTTGTATAGGGTTTAGATAAAACAAATATTAGTATGCTAACATGCGAAATTATAATGATAAACATGGTAATAACGGTAACTGATATCAGTGTACTCACTGCCACTACATCTTCCTTCTGCATTTCCCACGTGTATCAATAGCAGGAATGGTTCCATCAGCCTTATCACTACATTCAGGGACAAGTCAACAGTTACTTGCTGTTTCAGGTGTCAACCAATTGTAGCTCTTGAAATTTCAGAAAAGGCTGCAGAGTCGTGAATGCAATCCCTTCAGCGCAGCTCAATATAGTCGATGCATAACACAACCACAGCCACTACAGTAGTTTCTATTCTATGTGCCTTATAATGTTGTGCGCCCTATCCTGGTGGAAAAAGTTTTTAAATAGGCCATAAATTAAAGATGCGCCTTACGATCCAGTTTTCCTTATAATCCAGTGCGCCTTATACATGAAAAAAGTTTTAAAATAGGCCATTCATTTAGGGTGCCCCTTATAATCCAGTGTACCATATAGTGCGGAAAATACTGTATTCACCATAACTTGTTGGTTCTCTGCAGAGATGGGATCCCAACCTGAAGCTGATTTCAGAGGGCTATGCTGCTAAGTGTATCTGGAACCACAACCCAGAGCTGGAAGACACTGGAGAGAATCTGTTCGCTGGCACCGGGCCTCTGGACCTACGAGAGGCTCTGGAGAAATGGTTCCTGGGTGAGTCCAGCTTCTATCTGAAGGACTAAGCTTTAGCTTGATGTATAGTTGACACCAGAAGAGAAGTTGATAGATAGATAGACAGACAGACAGACAGACAGACAGACAGACAGACAGACAGACAGATAGATTTGATATTATGTACTAGTACATTGTACTATATTGGAGCTGACTATTGGTCATTGATCCTCTAGAACACCTGGACTATGACTTCAACAACAACAGCTGTGATGAAGAAAAGATGTGTGGACACTACACACAGGTCAGATACAAGCACTTGGTACGCACATGTACAAGGAAATCCATACTGGACTCAACCTGTGTGTGTGTGTGTGTGTGTGTGTGTGTGTGTGTGTGTGTGTGTGTGTGTGTGTGTGTGTGTGTGTGTGTGTGTGTGTGTGTGTGTGTGTGTGTGTGTGTGTGTGTGTGTGTGTGTGATAGATGGTATGGGCAGACACACACAGAGTGGGTTGTGCCTTTCATCTATGTAGTAGCATGGAGGGACTGGACTGGGAGAGAGTCTCCTTCCTCGTCTGCAACTACTACCCAGCGTGAGTAGTGCTACTGCAATAATACTACTAGAGTACTACTACCACAATTGTCCTACTAAAGTACTGCTACTACAATTGAGTTTTGAACTACCAGGCAGGAGGCCTAGAGGAAGACCAAAGAGGAGGTTTATGGATGTAGTGAAAGAGGACATGAAGGTAGTTGGTGTGAGAGAAGAGGATGCAGAAGACAGGGTTAGATGGAGGCAATTGATTCGCTGTGGCGACCCCTGAAGGGAAAAGCCGAAAAGAGAAGAAGTACTACTACTATTACAATAATACTACTAGAGTACTACTACTACATTACTACTAACAGAGTAATACTACTACAACTACAATACTACTACTAGAGTATTACTACAACAATAGTAATATTATTACTACAATACTTTAGTATTATTATTACTACAATACTATTACACCAGTACTACAACTACAATACATACCACAATACTATTACTACATTACTATTACTGTAGTAATGTGCCACAGTACTACTAATACTTATTCTTTTAATTTTGGCTTTTCCCTTCAGGGGTCGCCACAGCGAATCAGCCGCCTCCATCCAACCCTGTCCTCCGCATCCTCCTCTCTCACACCAACCACCCTCATGTTCTCCCTCACTACATCCACAAAGCTATTACTAAAATACTACTAGTACAATACTATTACTACAGTACTATTGCTACAGTACTACAAGTACAAACCTACTGCTACTACTACTATAATACTATTATTACAGTACTATTACTACAGTTCTCCTACTACAATGCTATTACTACAATAATATTACTGCAATACTATTACTACAGTACTACTACTACAGTGCTCATACTACAGTACTTTTACTGTAGTAATACTTCTACAGTACTATAACTACAGCATTATTTCTACAATGATTATGGTATTACTATAATACTACTACAGTGCTACTACTACTCCTGCACTCAGCATTAAAATACAACTACATATACTACTATGGGTATTATTAACATGTGTGTTGTTGGTAGTAAAACTACATAGTTTCAGAATACAGTCGCAGTAACTGGACTAGAGCTCCCCCTAGTGGACTGTACTATTTTCTTCACATGGTGTTTGTGTTTATATTACTGTGTGATTACAGTACTTATGCTGTATTGATTTTAAGGAGCAAACTGATTTTAACTAAGTCATTTATCCCTATTATACTTCAGGGGAAACTATGAAGGAGAGAGGCCGTATGTTGAAGGTGACTGGTGCTCCAGTTGTCCAGAGAACCTCCAGAAATGTGAAAACAACCTCTGTGGTAAGAGACACACGCTGTATCCTCCTCCTCCTCCTCCTCCTCCGCCTCCTCTTCCTCCTCTCCTGTCAGTTTTAGTCTCTCCTTCACAGCAGTTAGGAAATGTTGTGTTTTCTAGTTGCTGACACTGAGGACGAGGAGGACGAGCAAGTGGATGAGGAAGAAGATGATGTGACAGTCATTCCTCCTCCAGCTACATCTGACCCTTCCCTTCAGCATGTAGTGGAGGGAGAGGAGGAGGAGGAGGAGGTTGTTCCTCCTTCTGCAACAACTGAGCGTAATGTCCAGCCTGTCACCACCACCACCAGTACTCCCAGAACCACCACCATCCTCAGACGGGGCACCCAGCCGGCCGCGACCCCTGCCCCGGGCACCCGGCCTCCACGTGTTGACCCAACAACATGGGGAGAAGAGGAGGATGAAGAAATGGAGGAGATAGAGGAGTGGAAGAGAGGAGAAATTGAGACAGGCATAAAAATAAACATAATTAGGAAAGAAACTACGAGCACTGGTTCAGCATCCTCACCTTTTGCTCCTTTAGCCTTCCTGACAGCGTTCGTCACCCTGAGGCTGTGAGGCAGAGGAGGAGGAGGAGAAGGAGGAGGAAGAGGAGGAGAGGGAGGAGTCATCTCTTACATTCTTGCACATTGTTAATCCATCTTGCGGTAACAATTTACAGTAATATAATTGAAACATGGAAAAATATCAAGGCAAACAAATTTTTCACATTGCGTTTGACACCTCAAATGCAGTCACATGACCTCATGTTCATACATACAGTATGTAGTGTAGTTTAGCCTTAAGTCTTGAAGCGGAGGTAAACTGTTAGACGAGCTCAAAAAGCTAGGACCCTGATACTCAAATTAAAAAATTCCAAAAGCTGATTTCTGACAAATTAGTTCAGATTAGCTTATCATAAAAAATGGAAGCAGAGAGAAACAACTAGCCTGGTTCTATCGAGGTTCAAAAATTCTAGGATCATGGTATTGAGGGTCTCCAGCTGTTTACATCATGTTTGTCTTACGTAGCTACATTAGTTATATAGTTACGTTAGCTCATAGCGATCTACCAGACTTGCTCTTATCACTCACTTACAGTCTTCACGCTACACAAAGCTAAAAAAAAAAGATCGTCTTCTATCAACCAAATTTGGCAAAACTTAAGAATAAATTCACCTTATTTCTTTCATTTCTTAGAATTTACAATGAATTCCTACAATGTGTGCCTTAGCGTTGCTCATAAAGTGATGTTACTTTGTTAGCAATGCCATAATAATACCCATGCTTTTAAACTGGAACGGCTGAGTTAGACATGATGACGTTGGACATGTATTTTAATGTGTCGGGTGTGTGACGACAGAATAATCCTGACAGCTTCAGATTCAACACATTCCGTCATCTCGTGAGGACAAACCAGTGTAAAGAGTAAAATGTTGTTGTGTTGTGTTGTGTTGTGTTGTCATTGTGTTGTCATTGTGTTGCTGGTGATTTGTGGATGCAGGAGGAACGATTGCTGAATAAAAGGATGAACTTGCTTCTTTTTCACTGGTGTTTTTCATCATATATATCTACTGTAGGTGGAATACTCTTAGACTGGACTTGGACAGGGTTTAAACGGCTGTCGTCTATTAATCCGTCTCAGACAGGAAGTTAAACTATGTTCAGTTACTTTAGAAAAGATTGCTGTAAATGTCTGTATATAAGATTAATAAAGAAATAAACCTTATGTTTGTTTGTTTTTTACAATGTTTTTTGTCTTTGTCGTCTTTGTCTTTCTTATACAATTATATCCTCAGCAGGTAATTCCTACAAAAATAACTCATATCTTGTGAAACTGCATCACACTTGACACACAACCGCAACAGTGCCATCTTGTGTTCCTGTAACGATTCACTGCTGCTGAACATGAACCACCAATTGGAGCCAGGAGGCGGGTCTGACATGATCTCAAAGGGGGCTGATGCAATGTGATTGGCTCCCTGCAGCATGTGTACAGTGGTGACAGACGTCAGCAAAGATGACGCTCAAAGGGTTAAATATACAGACACAAAAAAGGCTTCCCTTTATATCTTAATTCATTCTATAACAGTTCAGTAATAATTTGTACTGTCAGTAAACAGCATGTGGGGAAACACACACACACACACACACACACACACACACACACACACACACACACACACACACACACACACACACACACACACACACACACAGAGTTGTGAAGGAGAAAAATCCCTGACATGAGGCTGAAGGTGACGCTTCCATAAGCCAATCAGAGAATTCTCCTCACCTCCTCCTTGCACTCAGGGTATGTGATTGGTTGAGTGCAGCAGAGCTACTGTAAGAAAGAGAGAGAGAGAGAGAGAGAGAGAGAGAGAGAGAGAGAGAGAGAGAGGGGAGAGAGAAGAGAAGAAGAAGAAACTGTCAAATGAACACAGCAGCTGATCTCCACACCTCTGTCTCTCTCTTCCAGTTTCTCAGTATCTGCTCAGCCTCGCTCGCCCTCCTCTCTGCTGCATTCGCTCTCTCATGCTTCTATCAGATTACCAAGGATAGAGGTTTTATGGATGGTCGTGGATGGCTGCTGTTTACCCCACAGGATCATGGGAGCTGTAGTCCTCTCTGCAGTGCAGGAGTGCAGCTAATCGGCTAGGGATTGTGGGTCATCAGAGTTTGGAGATGTGAGCTGGTTTGGCGGCCAGGCTCTCTCTCTGATCTCTCGCCCTCTGCTTTCTCTCCCCTTGTTCTCTTACCTCCTCCTCTTTCTTTCCTTCCTCACCCCTTCATCCCTCCATCTGTCTGTCAGAGGAAGTCAGGATGGGCTGTCGTCTAACTCGGAACAAGGTGAGTGACCTTCTGCAGGTAAGGGTGGAGGGAGGGGAACAGTAGAGATATGCATTGCTGTCTATCTCTCTCTCTCTCTCTCTCTCTCTCTCTCTCTCACACACACACACACACACACATACACACACACACACACACACACACACACACACACACACACACACACACACACACACACACACACACACACACACACACACACAGTACCAGTTAAAGTGCAGTTTCAGTCAGTGGGGACATGTGATTGGTTGAAGCAGGAAGACATCCTCCCTGCAGAAATGTCTTCCATGTTTGTTTAGAACAGAGACGTGTAAACATGTCAACAGTCACTGTAACCAATCAGAACCAGGACGGTCAACATTTAGACAGCTACTGATTCTAAAACTGACTTAAGGATGTTAGCACAGACAACAGGTTAGCATGCTGCTATCTGCCTATGTTTAGTTTTACTACACATGCACAAATATGATATCATGATTTAGCATGTTAGCGGGGTGCTACGGCCAGACAACAGGTTAGAATCCTGAACGATGTTTGTTGGTGAGTTTAGGAATGCTGCTGCCTTAGTTAGCTCACAATGAACCTGGTTCTCACTGAAGTGTGTTGTTTCTTCTTCTGTGGTTCGCTGTATTTTCTGTATTGACACATGCAACCATCCATAAGCTACTTTTACCTCTTGACATGTTAATTTTTATAATATGATCCCTTCATCTGTTTGTCATCAACTTTTGCTGTTGATCGATAAAATAAATTTAATAATTGACTGTTTGTTCTTCAGGAGACTGAGGATCCATTCTCAAATCTTTTACACATGAATACCATGAATGAAGGAAAACGCGTCATTCACAAATCAAACACATTCTTTTGATTTGAGATTTTTGTTTCCCCTAGCAACAATCTTGTGGACTCATCATCATCTCATTCAGGGTGAATGAATACATGAATGACTGTGTTCTAAACGCTCTGAACATCAGTCAGAGAGAGAGAGAGCGACATGTGACCAATAGGGGGCGGGGACAGGGACATTACTGATGATCTGACTGGTGATCCAACAGCCAATCATGTTAACCTTAAGAATGTGGATGTGGACACATTTATTTGAAAAATATGAGTTACCTTTATTTATGCTTTTGATCATTTTTGCTTTGACTGAACTGATACATTAAATTTATTGATCAAAGAACAGTTTTTAATTTGCAAAAATCAGAGAGTTCTACTAAATGATTCTGTTTGGACAAATCCTAATGGGTCCGATGAAGGGGAGAGCTCCCCAGTCGTGGTCCCTCCTCATTCCTCCCCATTTCTTCCAGCTCTGAGCCACATCTCAGTAACTGGATATCTGACAAGCGCTTGTAGCTTTGCTGCATCTCCAGTTAACGCCTCCTTGTTTAAAGGCCGCGGTCCAGTGCATCCTTCAGACGACGACAGCAGGACGAATGTTTCTGGCACATCACTGAACACATGATTACCCAGCAACATCAGAGGAGTTTTCCTCCATGAGTTGATGCTGTGGTGGGTAGAGAAACACCTGATCACATGACTTCCTGCATCCCTACACAGTCCAGTGGACAGGGATGATAACTCAGTGTGATGTCTGCTGAGGCGTCGTTAATCGACCAGCGGCCCTTTGAACAGAGAAAGCGGTTTCTCATATTCTCATTGGTTGATTGGCTGGTTGGTTAAGCTCCGCCCAAAATAAAGAGAGGAAAGGATGCAGGAAGTGGATTCATCATTCTGTTTGTTCATCATCTTTGGTTACAGGTATTTTTGAGCATAACTCATATTCTTTCTTCATTAAATTTCATACAAACAACAAATAAGTACTGAAGTTGTGTCTTTTACTATTAGGAACTTTCATTTTTTATATTTTCTTCAATTCTGTGGTAATAAGTTAAAGTTGAACTTGACATTCTTTTATTTCATTTCATATTTTTTGAATGTATGATCTCAGTTTTGTCTTAAAAAAAACTTCCCCAGTATCCATCGTAGCTGCTAGATCTGAGGTCGACTGTATGAATGGTGTGAAGGCCGATGCTCTGGGTTTCTGTGTGTCTGAGCCTGATAGGATGGGGAGGAGCCAGATGTCAAGTCATGTGATCATAAAGACGTTGACATGTTGACATAAATGGGTGGCTGTACTGTGTATTTAATGTCCAAATGTGGACACAGGAAAACCCCCACTGAGTGACAGCAATGACTCCTATGTGTCCTTTGGTTGTTTGTCTCTGTGTGAGACTGTCCATCATGTGTTAATAACATGTATGATGTGATTACAGCATGTTATACTTGTTATAACAACCCAGCAACACATGATTTTCAAATATCAAAATTAAAACCTTCAGATTTTTCTTTCTGTTGTAAAGCAAAAAAAAAAAAAAACAACAACTGATTTTTAATCAGTTCATTTAGTCAAAAATCTCCTTGAACAAAAGAAAATGTGAGTCATTTTCCACTTCACCCACATCCCCCATACAGAGAGCCGCAGACTACAATCACATTCACAGGAGGATAAAATGCATTGCAGGAGTTTGTCAAACATTTGAGTGAATGTATATTTGTCTGTATATATAAATCTTTTCATTCCTCCTGGGCTATAACATCATTTCGGATGAGTGAATTCAGACTGTCTGACCTTGGTGGAGAAAAACGCCCTGGTATGTCTAATTTTTTAATACTTGACGTAAATGTCAGCCCAGTTTGAACATTACCTCAATCATTACATGGCCCAAATCCATATTTTTATAAACAGACCCACCCACAACAATTCAGTGATGTCGTAGCAGCTGATTGGCCAGAAACAAGTGTGTTTAAATGTGGCTTTTGGACTGAAGAAGGGAATCTAAGCTTCAGGAAGAACTGAGAGAGGACTAGATGAACAGATAGATAGATAGACAGACAGACAGATAGACAGATAGACAGACAGACAGACAGACAGACAGACAGACAGACAGACAGACAGACAGACAGACAGACAGACAGACAGACAGACAGACAGACAGACAGACAGACAGACAGACAGACAGATAGATTGTCAGGATTCAGTGAAGTGTCTCAAACTGCTCCAGGGTTCAGAATCACTGATGTCTCTGAGTGTTTGTGTGTGTTTGTATGTGTGTGTGTGTGTGTGTGGGGGGGGGGTCCAGAGGTTTCAGAGCTGACCTACATCCACTGCTTTAGACTCTTATGTCTGTGCTGTACTATGATATAACGCCACGCCGCCACTCCACTCGTCTTCATTAGACTGCGCAGACACAATGACGGGACGTCCTGCAGGGCGACGCTGTCTCTTTATGCTCTGACCTGACAGAATGGTGACGCTTCTTAGCGCTCTGATGAAACCCGGTTAGCCCAGTTACAGCTTCAGACTTGGTTAGAGGACAAATATTTGTGTGTCATCTAGAACCTTAGTGGAGCTGGCTTGAGGTTCAAGGCCGCCTCCTGACCCGTTGTTCTCACCTGGAGAACAACACCTCTGGTCAGGAGCTCTGGGTGGTGACTGATAAAATGAGATGCTGTGTTGTAGCAGTTGACACAACTTTTCTCCATTTCTAAAGGTCAGCTTTAGAAATTGAGGAGGAGTTTGGAGTAGTCTCGTGTCCGAGATGCCCAAACTCAAATTACTCTCTGCAAACTTCTCTGAATAAACGATTAATGTGGCCTGACAATGAAAAAGCCACAAACCAGGAAGTGACTCAGGAAGAAGACAGCCGCCCATTAACAAGTTACTTCAGCATAAATAATGACTTTAATGAGTTTATCTTTGGCATCACTCTTTGTCATCTTTCCTGTTTGAACTCCAACCTGGTCCCTTGTCTCAGTCCAAAGCTCAAGACCCTTCACTCCTCCGACACCGGAAGGAGCTGCACTTCGTAGACGAGTATGGGCAGCCAATCACTATGCAGGTGGAGGAAAGGAGGGGGCGTGGTCACAGGCGGCGACGGTCTCGTTGCGGAGTCCCGACAGAAAAACACTGGGAAGTCATGAGAGCCATGGGAATGATGGAGGAAGAGGAGGGCCAGAGAGGCGGTTACAACGCAGGGTAAGTCCTCTTCGAAGATCAAAACCTGCCGGTGAAATAGTGAACCTACTTCCAACAGTACGGTGAGAAATCATGTATGACTACCGACTCTGGTTCAAGCTTGGAGAAAGAAAAATGGATTGCACTTTGATGTAAACAGGAGCGGAGTAATGAATGGATCAAGTAGGAATTAGGAAATAAATAAGAACTGGGATCAGAATTTAGGGAATTATCTAGAGTGAACGGCAAAAGAAGAAGACCCTTTAGGTTGTGTCAATAATGGACTAATCGCTTTGTCTGAACAGGCCTTACTATGGTCATATGGCCGCATCACCGGACCTCTACCCAACCCATGGTCACATGATGATGTCATCTGATGTCTATCCGCCCAATGGCTACTTGGCCAGATCGTCGGATGACCACCTGACCAACAGTCACTACCTGCCCAGTGTTTCCTACAGCCTGGATCACCTGGACAGACTCGACTACCAGGTGGATTCCGGTGCTTCTCTAGTTGCTCTAATACATTTTATGGACTCCAAAAGTAAGTCATGATTTTTCTCTTCCAGGGTTCGGACATGCCCTACCAGCCAAACTCAGAGAGCTGTCTGATTGGCCGCTACAAATCAGAAGGGGTGGATCCTCAGAATTTGCCCAGACAGGTGACCCCTAATGTATTATTTCTAATATATGTCATCTTTATCCCATTCCATCCTTTCTTTCTCTCAGAGCCTAGACTCACCAGGACCTTTGGTAAAATCTGTTATTTTTCTTTTTGTAAGTGTGCACAGTTAACACCGGTTTGTCGGTTTGTAGGCCAGCTGAGCCGCCTGGTGAACGAATTAGATTATTCAGCTAAAACAAGTTTAAGCCACAAGTGAGAAATCAAGAACAGACAATCTAAGAGTCAGAGGCATTTCTCAATTTGCTTTATCCTGACCTACTTTCTCCTCAGAATGACTTCCACCCTCATTGGCGGTCCGATCGTGCTCTTGGATACCTTCCCCTTAGTGAGTTGGACAGTGGGCTGGGATGTGGTCCCGACAGCCCACACCACCGTGCCCCTTTCTCCGAAGCTGAAACAGACGCCATGTCATCCCTGCCAGGTCACACCGCTTCTTCACAAGGTTCCTCCTCTTCTTCTGAGTCTCTGGTCTCCTCTGAACCCAGTGACTCGGGTTTCCACAGCGTTAGCACCGGGGAGCACAGACGACTGCATAAGATACACGGAGGCCAAGGCCATAGACAAATTCACCATCTTCGCTCGGGCCACTCTCCTCGAGAGCAGAGAGGACGCTGGGATTTGGAGTCTATTCCTGAGACAACTCCAGTGACTCACTCTGGAGGGCCAAAAGCCTCTCGATGCACTGTGGGTAACAGTACCACCACCACCGTTCACTTTCACAGAGCTGAACGGAGTCCCACTTTACCACGACATCGCTCTCCACCGTCCCCTTCTGCCGGTTAGTAACCTCAACAAATCCCTTCCTGATTCATCAACCAATCCATGAGTATGACTAGGACTGTTCCACACCCAGTAATGAGCTGCAGCCCCCCTCCCCAGTTAAACATTTGCTCATGCATGGGAAAGATGATTGCAGAACCCTCACTAGGTGCTTACAGAAGGTTTAATCAAAGTCATTTTATGTGCAATGGCTTTTTTTTTATCATAAAAAATATAAACTGTACTCAGGTTTATCCAAAAGTTCAGTGTACAAATGTGTTCTTGAATAAAACCCTTGGACCACAATTACTTAACAAAATAAATAACACACAAGTCAGGCTTAGTCATCCCACCTGAGTTTTACAAAAAAAAGTCTTAACATGACAAGGCAATCAAAGCAATTATCAGCCAGAGAAAATTGTGTACTAATGTGAGATGGAGTCCACAGCAGCAGCTGGACGCCCATTCAGTTGTTTACTGGCACCAATATAATGTTACACATAATGTTACCTGATTTGATACCCTGCCCAAACGCGCTCCAACATGTGTTCAAGAAAGGAGGTATTGTAACCTTGTGACCTGATTCTTTGCAGGTTGTCGTACTGAACCCTGCCAGCGGAGGGCGCTGTGGTTGGAGCAACAGGGAGGAAAGGGGACAATGGAGGCTCCAGGACGGAGTCGAACGATTACTGACCTAAGTGAAGGACAACACCGCCGCAGGGCCAGTCACCCCAACATGGCTGATCCAAACAGACCCCAGAACAGCCAACCAGGTACCCCCAATAACACAATGGGGCCAAGAAGCCGGGCTAGCTATCCTAGTCACTGTCATCCCACCAGTCACCTCAGTATAGACAGACCCAGTCTGATCAGTCACCACAACCAGTGCACTAACTGTAGGGAAGAGGACTCCCTGTCTAAGAGTCCTGGATCTGGCTCCAGTGGAACGTCAGACTGGCGTGGCTTTCAGACTCTCGCCAATCGTACCGGAAACCCCAAAGGTTCCTCTGCTCCGTTCTACAGCACACTGGGAGCCCCACAACGTAGCCCTTGTTCTCCACCCTCCCCCCGCTCTAGAATGTCCAATCAGAAGTCAGTCAGGAACCAACTTCTTCGTGCCCGAGCTTATCGGTTGGCCAGAGAACGTAGTGAGCTCACAACCGACGAGGAGATGCGAGGAGAGGGTGAAAGAGGAGGGGAAGAAGAAGAAGGGGAGGATGGAAGATGGGCAGGACGATACTGCAGCCGCACTGAAAGGAGACGTCACCTGGCACTGTCACGACAACACCGTGAGAGGAGAGGGATCCTGGAGGAGCACACCGGCACTGGACTTCAGGGCACTCTGTCATCTCAGAAGGTCCTGGAGCTGAGCCACTTGAAGCAGAACCGACTGAGGAACAGCAAGCTGCTTGATGATTGGACGACAGTGGAGGAGCTGCTGACTCATGGGACACGGGTGGAGAGCGACAACCAGCTCTGTCCCAGCCCTCTGTTATCAGTTACTACTGTCTGATGGGGAAAAATCTGATCCTAAACCTCAAACCCAGCTCTTCATTCAAGGTCTGTGCTGTGAAAAGTGTCAATAAAGTATATTGAATGGGATCTTTTAGTGACTGTGTTGCTGAAATGAAAGCTCGTAGAACCAGATTAGATGGTGAGATTTTACTAAAACTGGATTGGACTTAACATCAACAAATCTGCATCTCAGTAATGATTTCTGTCCAACGTCTTACTCCATCTGAAGAGATCCTTGGTTCAAACTCTGTTCCAGAAATATGTCAAGAGCTGCAAGAACTCCAGACTCAGCATCAACAGACTGGATGGTCTGGTTCCACCAAACGACTTGTGATTGGTCTGAACTTCAGGCGGCTGGCACAAAAGTGTCCCCATCTGCTTTTGTGTTCTTTCTGCCTTTGTTCCATCAAATATTCTTTGAGCTCTGAAATCATTGCTGGGTTTCAATACCTTCACATTCAAATAGCCTCCAACCAGTGTTGGTTTTCGTCACTTCCTCCTGGAAGGTTTACTTTTCAGTTGCAGCACTTGGAGTGTAAATAGATACTAAAGATGGGCTTAAGTTTCCATTTAGTTTTTACATTGTCAATAAAATCCTACTACGTTCAGTCATTTAGCCAACAAGAGCTGACATGTTGTGTCATGAATCACAAATCAATCAATAACATTACTAAAAGCATAGTTTGAAACTTTGGAAAATATACTGGATGTAACCTGAATTCTGAAGTTGTTACCCAACATCTACGTAATCGAAGTGTGTATTTTTAGACACCAACTCAACCAACTTTTTGTTCTTCAACTAATTTCAAATTAAAATAGCTGGTCCTCTGACATTGCTAGCAAGTTTATTCCTATTTTTTTGTATTAAAATATTTTTATGATAAAATGAAATTGGTTGCTCCACCTGACGTGAAACGTTCACCAGCCTATGACTTGATTTTTTAGTTTTGTGTTTGAGAGACCGACAAACCTTTTTATTCAATCATAACGTCACTTGGGTGTCCAAAACGGATGTAATATCCTATTTACTGATATGACCCTTCTCAAAAAAAGTCAAACATTTTACACTATGACATTTAAAAAGTTAACAATTGCCGGACAAAAGTTTTTCAGTCATTTCAACAACTATAACAGCTATTTCGTTTATATAAAGTAAAATCATTCCAAAGTTTTTTTCATTTACCGTTGTTAAAAATGTTAATATTTTTCTTCATCTGTTCTTTTTCTGGGACAGATGGCCCACCCCATATCTAGGGGAAATTATGCCCCCAGACAAACAAACAAAAATATGCATATCATTGTCCCAAATACACTTTAATTAGGATGACTTTTTCAAGAATCTTTTTGTATGTATGAGGAGTTGTGAGTTATTATAGCCAAAATGGTTATAGGTATATTTGAACTGAAGGAGGAGCCAATCAATCCAGTATAACATTATGATGTCATAGTGTACTATATTACAAAAGGGGTCAATTCCATTTATTTTCATATATAGTAGCGAAGGAAAATCCATTTTAAGGTTGGACTCTTGAAATTTTTTTGTGTAAAGGTTTCTTTTCTAAACTTTGTAAAAAGGGATCCTGCCTTTGATACTAGATAGCTAGTGGTGTTTAGCCAAAGACATTGTGTAACGTGGTTTGTTGACAATCGAAAATAACTGTATGATGTGAAATTCTATTTTATTATCATGTTGATTTTTAAAAAAATATATATTTATTTTTCCTTAAGAAGTTTCTTTTTGTTTTCACCAACACCACACGAGTTAATGTTTGTACATTTTAGCCTGCAGTCAATTGTACCCATAAAGTAGCATTATTACAGCTTGACCTAGCATGCACAACCCTGATAGCACAGAGCTAACATTTGAAGGACTGCTAATAGCTTTGAAGCGCAAACCTCAGTGGGTGGAGTTTAATAACCTATGGCGGCATGATGCTAACTTGCTGGCCAGTTAAGTACGTGCTGCTAGTACATGCTAGCTTCTTTTGTGATGCAGAGGGGAAGTCTTTCTTTCATAGTTCAAACTGGAGAGAATTTCATGTATTTTATTTCACTGTGATTTTGAAACTCAAACTTATTGCGAATTTTAAAAAATCTGTGCTGGTTTAAAATTTTATAGAGAGAGGATCGATCTCATTAACCTGGAATTAGAATGTGCTTAGCCTAGCTTAGCATCATGACATTGCTAAACGTTCGAACAACACTGATGAAGCCTCTGGAGGTCTTTGAGTTATTTCTATACAACATAAATCAAAGTGTTTTATATTAGAACTTACTGCTGTGATGTGAAGAAAAGTGGAAGGGGTGATATACTGTTGGTACTGGATAACCTTTTATTAAATAAATTATTTAAGACTCGTTTGTTGAATTGGGTTGTCTTATCATTAAAAATCCACCAATGAGAAACTTGAAAACCTTTTCTAAGATAAAATCTTATTAAGCTTAACATGCTAACATATATCTTTGGTTTTGCTAAGTTATATTTTATGCCTATGTACATGTCTTGTACCTTCTTCAGGTGTTTTCCCATGAAGCTCCTGAAATGATTGTGACTCTGAAGCATCTCCTGAGTGTCCGGCAGCAGGAGGATGAGGAGACGATGAAGAGTATTTGTTTTATTGTGGAGATTGGATGAGAAATTGGTGATGACTCACCCAGACCAACTGGTGTCACTAGCAAAAACTTTCCATTCCAAATAAATATATCTACAGTATATTACATATATTATAAGAGATAGACCTAATTATTGATCGCCTGAGTCCACCTTCAGACTAAAAATAATGTTACTTGTACCAGTTTTTTGTTGTGAACATGAATAGATAAAGAAATAATAATCAAATGTATCGTCATTCTGGTTCTCATCAGTCTGCTCCGTGACCGTTTCTATGGCAACTGGTGTCTCTAAGGCTGCTGATCTCTCATCCCTCATCACCATGGTGATGTTTTGTGGAGGATGTAGGGATATATTTAGAGGAGACACACGTCAGAGCTGTGCAAAGAAGAGAGGTGACATCAGACACACCTGGACCGACCTCAGGTGTGTTTCCAGTTTAGCACCATTCTGAACTGGTTTCCACTTCACACCAACAGCATTCATTCATTTATCTTCATTTCCCACTTCTTCAGCTGTCGCGGGTCACGGGGCTGCTGGGGCCTATCCAAGGAAATTGGTGGTGTGAGGCAGGGTACACTCTGGGTGCGACACCAGTGCACCGGGGAGCCGCATTCAGACAAACACACGCACACACACATATTTACTTGAGCCCCTTGGTAGCAAATAAAGATTTTTTTTAAATTGACTACCATCATTAAAAACTGAAACAGAGAATTATCATACGAGATGTGAAGACTGGGTTACTCACCGGAGGACGCCATTCCAAGTCTGATTAAAATGGAACAAATCGTGTCACATATGGAGTCTATTAAAAAAAAAATTCACCTTAAGTCTGGCTTAAATGACTAAATATTGTCCGTCATGCTTTCACTCGTCCCTTTTAGGATCAACTTTTAAGCTTTCAATCTGCTCTCTGATACGAACAAACATGAATAAACAATCTGAAAGAAACATGGGATTCAATTCCGCTTTATTTCAGCGCATATAGTGGTATAAAGTGACACCAGACGAGCCACTCCAAACAAAGAGTCAAAACATCTTTTAACAAAAACACCTTAATGTTGAACATGATGAACCATCATTTAGAAAGGACTCCATGTTTGTGCTGGTAAATATCTGGACCTGAAACTGTTTTTAACAGTTTAGAAATAAAATTAAAGACTAAAGGTGAAAACATATTAAACATGTTCGTTCTTGAAGCAAATCCAAAGTGTTTATTGATCTGAACGTGATCCACTCTCGTATACTTAATAGAGGCATCTTGGTGACCAAAAGTGACATTTTTGTTTTTTTTCTTTGTTCAGCTCTCAATATACCAATCCGTTATAAGGCTAAATGTATTAAATTGTGCCAATAATTTTGCTTCATACTGACAACTGTTAACCTCGTGATCAAATGTGCCCCATTGACTCATATTATAACCACATATTTTTCATATACTATAATCCTGAACTATTAGCATTATTATAATAAAAAATATTCTTCATTCTTCTCAGGGGATTGCAAGACTGCAAGAACCCCCCCCCACACACACACAGACAAAACATACCATTCAAAAAAAGGCACACAACTATAAAAAATGCTTTATGTTACATTAAGAATGTTTCTATGAATGTACGTGTAGTAAAATTTATATCTGTATAAAGGTCTGAAGTTGTTGAAACGATCTGATGCATTGAAAGTAAAAAAAAAAGATTTATAGACTACAATTTACAGCACTTTCATGAGTCGGACCATTTGTGTACATGAGGTATAGTTAATTTTAAAACTATCCTTCTGTGAAAGATAGTAATGCATTAAAATCAATATTGTTATCAATTATTGTCATGGTCAAGGCTATAATTAAGTATTTCACTTTGCACTTAATTTTTGGAAATATTGTTCCTTTTTTCCCATTGGAATAAAATCTGGATTATCGTGCCAAAATGTCCATATATAACAAAAAAATAATATAAAATTATAATACACTTTATATATATGGATAGGTTTGAAGTAGTTGAAAAGATCTGACACATTGAAAGTAAAATTTTTTGTATGTATTACATTTTGATTGCACTTTCTTGAGACGGATCGTTTGTGTACGCAAGTTTGAAAGGTGTATGTAAACCTTTAGGTATGCACGAGGAGTTGGACTCAGGCTACAATGTTACTGAAGTTAGTGGGTGTCCTGTATCGCCACCTAGTGGACATCACAGTTTTAACAGACCTCCATTTTATTCTCTCCCTGCCCAACCAAAGAGCCAGGGGAATCAATAATATTTCATTAAAAGCTCCTCTAACTCTGATTCCCTCCAAAAACCATTTAAAGCAGCGTCATTCCTGCTGCTCCGAATGACGTCCTCAGACCACCACTAAAAACTGATAAACAGCGTCTCCGTGACAACAGAAAACCATACTGATAGACTGGATATAGATATACTGACAGAATGTGTGCAGGAGGAATAAAGTGCTGTTACTATGACAACAGAGGAAGTTCTGCAAAAGATTAGAAAGTGCAAAAATATAACTCTGCTGACTCATTAATGAGAGAGATAAAGAAAATAACGACACAAATAAAATATTCGGTATTCAGTCAACAGAATGATGATGATGACATCATCATCTTTCCTTTACTTGGGATCAGAACGGATTTTAGTGCAAAAAGTAATGAAAAATGTTTTCATTGCAACAATCAATAGCTGGGCTTGCGCTAGCCATTTGCCACTTCGCCATAGGCTAAGTAAATGCCAAATTGGCTACGAGATTTTTAGACTGTGTAGCCACAGTGTGTTCTTATTTTTACGGAAAAAAGGCTAAAACTTTTTCGCTCGCTAGCGCCGCTACTGCCACTACTGAGCGGCGCTAGCGGAAATAGCGCCGCTATTTTGATTTTATGTTCGATTTTTACAAGCTGAACCTGCGAATTGGTGTACAACAAGGCGAGGACGATCGATCAAAAGAATCCACTGTTTTCTACTAGAGTTTGTGTTAAAGTCCTCATTAATAAACAAATGGTGAAGCACTCACCACAGACAGATCAGAAGGTAAATGAAAGATATTATCAATACTTGTCTTAGACTTTTGTTCCTTATGACCGGCAGGAATAACCAGCGATGCAGGTAAATGTGTATTCACCTCGCTGGCTATTTTTCATGCCTTTTAAAATGGAAATGAAAAATCATGTTATTGAATTTAAAAAAATAAAAATAAGTAAACTATGACATACCAATGGTGTTGGTGGTGGTCAAAGTTAAAATGTATTCTAGTCTAAGTAAAACTTACAGGTAAACATTGAGTAATATTTTGTATGACTGTATCTTCACACAGTGAATGCAAGTTTTCAGTTGTTGAATCTCACATTCATACCTGCATAAAGTAGGACAGAAATAAAGATAGTTCAGCTTGAACTGTTGACTTTAGTGTATTTTTGTAGGCAAACTGAACAGAAGATTTTGCCCCCAGAATGCACCAGAATGCACGAAAACGACGCCATTATCTAAAAAATTTCGCGGGGGAGGCCCCCCAGACCCCCCCAACGACGAGAGTCAGTTGTCCGCGCACTGCGCCGCTGTCTTGCCCACACAGTCTGGCTTTTTGTGGTTTGCTCAATTCTTTTACACTGAGCCACAGTGGTTTAGTCATACTAGCACCTAGTGCAAGCCCAGAATAGTAGTAATTATATAATAATAATGAAATGTCTGAATTGAAAACATTGATTTTATAGTGATTGTCCTTTGCTGTGTGTGTGTGTGTGTGTGTGTGTGTGTGTGTGTGTGTGTGTGTGTGTGTGTGTGTGTGTGTGTGTGTGTGTGTGTGTGTGCGTGTGTCTCAGCCCTCCACCTCACTCTCCTCCAGGTTGTGTTTGATCAGAAACTCTCTGATGGTTGGCTGATTGTCTAAACCCACCCACTGCTCCTCCATGTGTTGCTGGAGCTCCTCCCACTGCCGCTTGTCTCTTCCTGTCTGCCATGACAGACGCACCACGGCCCGCAACAGTGGGAGCAGGAGGGGGTGTGGCCTGTTATCACGCTGCTGTGAAGAGTCATGCTTTAGGCCCAGTGGGCGGGGTTTATCACCAGGTGGGGTTGGTCTGTCCTCAGTCTCGACGGGGGTCAGAACACGGACGGCATGGTCACAGTGATCCCGGGCCTCCTCCAGCTGGTCAACTTCCTGGAAACAGCTGGACAGCCCCACCAGCGTGAAGAACCAATGGAAGGCTGCTGGGGGCGGGGCCTGACTTTGGTTGTCGTAGTAACTCGCCCAGCCCAGCTTTTCTTGCAGTCTTTTGGCGTTGAGCAGCGGACCCAAGGCCTCCTGGTAGCGTCCCACCCTCAATGACACAAGAGAGATTCTAAATACTAGAACTGACAGTATTCAGATCGATCAAAGCGGCAATCTCAAAGGTCATGAGGTCATCAGAGGTCATCTCTTCATTAAGGTCATGAGTCAAAGTAACAGATATGATCACACAATCACTGCGAAACAACCAGTTCCACCGGACTGACTGGTTAATTACATCATCATGGGGTCCCAGCAGGGCTAGCGCTACACTTGGGGATCTGGCCCTCTATGACATCATCATGTTATTAATGATGTCACTAAATAAATGAAAAATAAGTCATTGAAGCGTGTGCAGAATGAGTTTTGATGGCTTTTGCTGGGAAACATCTGGCGCTCTGAACCTTCTGGTCGAACGGTCTTTAATGCATCACATCAGGAAGCGGAGCCAAAACACCTCTACCCTTTTTCTCTCAGCTCCCGCTGATTGGTCACATGACAAAAATTTTGACAGAGCATCGCTATGGTGACATCATGACTTCACAGTGACGTCTCATAGGACGAGGTATTTCTACATGACCGATAGTAAACATGAGTTACCTGATCAGAAGCTGTGCCGTCTGGAGGTCGCTCAGGTAGAAGAACTGTCGAACACACAGCGCCCCCCGCAGGGCAGACAGGGAACACAGGTGAGACAGATACTGTTCAAATGCTCGACTGCGGTTGGCGATGGTCTCCGCTGTGAAGTTCCTGCGCAGCTTCTTCCCTGTAGAGATTCAAAGACGACGTGTCAGCAGCACAACCGCCTTTAGCTCAAGGCAGCTAACGCTAAAGCTAACCCACCCTCCTCATCCTCCACCTACGACCCTGCTGGACTCAGAGATCACACCATCAACCTGCGTGAGCTGACGACGATGAAAGAGGTTACATACTGTATGTTCTACTTACGTGGGAAGCAAACACGCTCCATCTGGTCTCCATGGTTACGGCGCAGGGTGGCGTGGAGCCTCTGGAAGTCAGAGTATCGGCGGGTGATTATGGCCGGAGTCTTGTCGCTGCCGCCAGACTGGATCACATGGATGGTGTACAGCTGCAGGAGGATGGATACACGAGGTGTGGAAGGAGGTCATCATCATCATCATCATCATCATCATCATAATCAAAAGCTGTTTAAATCAATCAACTAGACTCTAAGAAAGTTTCTTGAAGACGTTTCTCAAAGTCCAGTGGATTGATTTAAACAGCTTTGGATCAACATGACCTGGATAACTGAGAACCTACATAGACATCCTCATCATCATCATCATTACCATCATCACAACCATCAGTTGTGATGATGGGTTTTTTTTAGATGTTTTTAGATGTTTCTAAAGACAGACTGATTAAGTCATCACAATATTATCGGGCGTAAATAAAAAAATCACATATGAAAAGCGGGGGTCAGGTTGTGGGGTCTCAGTAACCGAGTGGTGGAGGTGTGACACTGCCCCCTACAGGCAACAGGAAGGAGATTTCATCCAGACCAGAATCAGACTGGGATGTTTTATGGTTCTGACCCAGACGCTACCTCCTCCCAGCTCTTTGAACTCACCACGTATTTCGAGGAGCCGTCCTGCACAACGCTGGCGTCCGTCACCTCAAACAACAAGCTGTCAGCAAATCGCCTCTCTGCAGAGGCGGGGCTTCCTCCACCGAGTCCACGCAGGTTCCTCCAGCTGTCCTGGAGCTGCCGAGTCAGCTGGGAAGTGGGAGACACGCCCATCGGACTGGCGTCTGTGTGGGACAGGTGAGGAAGGGGTCAGGAGACTGGGAATCTGTTCCTCCACAGGACAGCAGAGCATGAGTGATCTCATCTTCATCGTATGATGAGAATGACTCCAACTCACCTGTGCTGCTAAGCCCCTCCTCCATCGACTCTCCTGGGAAATCCGAATCACTGTCCAGTCCAGACCCTTCTGCCTCATCCACATCGTCTCCCTCTCCTCCTCCCCCTCCTCCACTGTCAAAGCACAGCGTCCCCCCAAGCCGATCGGTCACACACTCCTCTTCCTCCAGCTCTGCCTCCCAGCCCTCCTCTTTAGACTCCTCTTCCTCTTCCTCCTCAGTTTCGGGCCCCTGGCCATCCTTAAATAGCGAACGCCTCAGGCGGTCCAGCAGCCGGGTTGCCATGACAACACCTGGCCAGCCCAGAGAAGAGGGGCTGACGAAACAACAGAGAAACATCAACTTCATCTTTGTATTAATCAAAAAATTAAAGGTCAACGATACTCTGAGGAGGAAAATATTAATAACATGTATATGAAGGTGAAGGATACTTTAGTATACAGTATATACACAGTGTACTGCCATCAAAAGAATATACATGTTTTACATACTTTATTTTTATTTACTGGCTTTCTGCAATACTTTTTGCATCCAGTAGAGACCCTAGTGAAGCAATGAAGCCTCACAAAGCTTTTGCGCTGAATGAAACCATTGGATGAAAGGCTTCAAAGGCTTATGAAGCTGTACTATATGATACAGTTGAGTATCATACAGTACAGTAGAGCATTGGTCTCCAAACCCAAGGCTGCAGACCAGTACCAGTCTTTGATGTTATGAGGACGCTGCTAATAAAGTTGCATACACACTGGAATCACATTTATCATTATATTTAGAAAAAACAATTTTCATATTAGTCGTATCGTTTTATGATGTTGTATTTATCTGCCAGGCAGGAGGCCTAGAGGAAGACCAAAGAGGTTTGTGGATGTAGTGAAAGTGGACATGGAGGTAGTTGGTGTGAGAGAAGAGGATGCAGAAGACAGGGTTAGATGGAGGCAACTGATTCGCCGTGGCGACCCCTGAAGGGAAAAACCAAAAGGAAAAGAAGCTTTATCTGCCACACTGAAAAGACCGGGTTAGACCGATGTGGGGTGCAGCAGAGAACAGTACATTAGAGTTCAGTGCAGTAAAATACAGTCCTGTAGAGTACCGTACAGTGGAGCACAACCAGTCCAGTAGATCACAGTACAGTAGAGTCCAGTGGAGTGTTATCTGATCCATTTTTAGTTACGTAGCTGTCATCTTCCTGCTGGACACACAACCAGACATCAACACCTGCAGTGACCAGTGAAACCAGTTCACACCTGAGCTTCGTCTAACTGTCCAGAGGTGTCCACAATCTGGGACCCTGATAACCTGACCATCACACCAGAGGCCTGCAGACTCACTGAACCACATCTAAAGCGGAGCCAGCAGGTTGGGCTCCAGTTACCGGATGGAAACCACATAAATAATACAGCAGTCTGCTCAACGTGCCTGTCTCCATGACACCAAGACCAGAGTCCTAACCCTAACCCAAAGAACTTCAGATGATAAATATGCTGGTTATTAAACACTCAGATCAATTAATTTCATTGCTAAACTACCAAAATGTTAAACTATATCAGTGAGATCCATTTGAAGTCGGGTGTCCTTTCATTCCTATCCAAATTGACTCGGATGCTCAAACTGGTTCTGAATGGCAGAACTGACCTGCGATCAGCTGCAGGTTCACCTCACCGAGCTCCACTCAGGCTAACACCATTAGCTCCATACGGACCCGCAAAGTCAGCGACCCGGCTAAGAACTCTTTGCTTTCACCCCCAGGAAACCTTTAGTTAGCTAACACCCCCGGGGTTCGGCCAACCCCCCCCACCCCACCCCCAGTGCTGGAATCGAACCGGGTCGGATCCCAGAACTGTAAAAGTAAAGTTCAAGTGTCAGTTCCGAGCTGGTCTGGGACCCTGACTAAACCGGGTTGTTTTTTGTTTTGTTTTGTTTTTAGAATGGGGGGGGGGGTGGTACTGGTGCTAACAGCTAGAACAGTTAGCTCACATCCCATAAATAAAGTTAGCCGATGAGCTAACAAGTTCGTTTCGAGGCTGACTGAGGTTTGTCCGACTCACTCTGGAGCTGGAAGCCGGCTCCAGCTAATCCATCTCGGCGGCTAGAGGTACGTTTAACCCTCCGGGCAGGACCTCCAGACTCGCCGTCCTCGTCGGTGGCTGTTAGGGGAGTTCACCCGGACTCCCCCAACTGCCCCCGCAGGAGCCTGAAGGAGGCGGGACGGGGTGTCGGATGGTAACCGCAAAAGGAAGTGCAGTGCTCCGTGTATGCCTGTAGGGGGCGGTAATGGCAAATTTAAGATAAATATTCAGTAGAAATATTTTTTAAAAAGCATTAAAGTCAAAGTAACACCTCAAAATTACACTTCTAGGACAAAACACGTTTGAATGTTCTTTATTATCACTGATTTTGTCATATTTAAGTAAATTTAATCAATGTTTTTGATAAATTTGAGACTGAACACTTCAAAGTTTACAAGTCAGCCAGAGCTTACGTAAATTCATATTTGCATTTATGAAACTAAGAAAGGGTTTTTAATTTATTTCTTACTTTTCAGTTCAGTAAAATATTATGCTTTAAAAGTCAAATAAATAATAATTTCCCCAAGGGGTTGATGAAGTGTCTTTCTTCTTTCTTCTTCTTCGGAAGTAGATAGTGAAACAATCCAGACCTTAACAAACAACATATTTAACTCTACAACGATAAATTGATGATTTTATACATAATTGTCACCAATTATCTAAATAGTTTTTTAAAAAGTGGACCCATTGATCTCCTCCACTCTAATGAAAAATTGTAAAATGTTCTAAATGTTCTAAATATTCTAAATGTTAAATGTGATTGGAGTTTTTTTTGGTAAAGATCTTCTGAGGCACTTAAATGCTTTCATCTAATGTAAAACTGCAAAATGTTTGAATGAGATTAAAGTGTTTTTGCAAAAATCAAAAAAATCTTTCTTTCTTTGTTAATGTAACTAATGTAACTCTTGTAATACCGACTTCATGAATAAATGTGATTTTAAAAATCAAAAATCTTCTTTTCCTTTCGGCTTTTCCCTTCAGGCATCGCCACAGCAAATCAATTGCCTCCATCTAACCCTGTCCTTTGCATCTTCTTCTCTCACACCAACTACCTTCATGTCCTCCCTCATTACATCCATAAACCTCCTCTTTGTTCTTTTACAGGCCTCCTGCCTGGCAGTTTAAAACTCAGCATCCTTCTTCCAATATATTCACTATCTCTCCTCTGGACATGTCCAAACCATCTCAGTCTGGCCTCTCTGACTTTATCTCCAAAACCTCTAACATGTGCTGTCCCTCTGATGTACTCATTCCTGATCCTATCCTTCCTGGTCACTCCCAGAGAGAACCTCAGCATCTTCATCTCTGCTACCTCCAGCTCTGTCTCCTGTCTTTTCTTCAGTGACACTGTCTCTAGACCAAACAACACCGCTGGTCTCACCACAGTTTTGTACACCTTTCCTTTCATTTTAGCTGAAACCCTTCTATCACACATCACACCTGACACTTTCCTCCACCCGTTCCATCCTGCATGTACACACTTCTTCACCTCTTTTCCACACTCTCCATTGCTCTGGACTGTTGACCCTAAGTACTTAAAATCCTCCACCTTCTTGATCTCTTCTCCCTGTAACCTCCCTCTTCCACTTGGCTCCCTCTCATTCACACACATGTACTCTGTCTTACTGCCAGAGTCTAGCGGCTAACCTTCATTCCTCTCCTTTCCAGGACAAACCTCCACCTCTCTAGCTTCTCCTCCACCTGTTCCCTGCTCTCACTGCAGATCACAATGTCATCTGCAAAAACATCATAGTCCACGGAGACTCCTGTCTAACCTCGTCTGTCAGCCTGTCCATCACCATAGCTAACAAGAAGGGGCTCAGAGCTGATCCCTGATGCAGTCCCACCTCCACCTTGAACTCCTCTGTCACACCTACAGCACGCCTCACCACAGTCGAACAGTCCTCATACATGTCCTGCACTGCTCTAACATACTTCTCTGCCACTCCAGACTTCCTCCAGAGTTCCTCTCTGGGCACCCTGTCATAAGCTTTCTCCAGATCTACAAAAACACAATGCAGCTCCCTCTGGCCTTCTCTGTACTTCTCTATCAACATCCTCAAAACAAATACTGCATCTGTGGTACTCTTTTTTGGCATGAAACCATACTGCTGCTCACAAATGTTCACTTCTGCCCTTAGTCTAGCTTCAACTACTCTTTCCCATAACTTCATTGTATGGCTCATCAGCTTTATTCCTCTGTAGTTGCCACAACTCTGCACATGTCCCTTGTTCTTTAAAATGGGCACCAGCACACTTCTCCTCCATTCCTCAGGCATCTTCTCACTATCTAAGATCCTGTTGAACAACCCAGTCAGAAACTCTACTGCCACCTCTCCTAGACACTTCCAAACCTCTACAGGTATATCATCAGGACCGACTGCCTTTCCACTCTTCATCCTCTTCAGTGCCCTCCTCACTTCATCCTGACTAATCTTTGCTACATCCTGGTCCACAACAGTCACCTCTTCTAGTCTTTGTTCTCTCTCATTTTCCACGTTCATCAACTCTTCAAAGTACTCTTTCCATCTTCCCATCACACTACTGGCACCTGCCAATAGACTTCCGTCCCTATCCTTAATCACCCTAACCTGCTGCACGTCCTTCCCATCTCTGTCTCTGTCTTGCCAACCGTGATAGATCAGTCTCTCCCTCCTTACTGTCCAACCTAGCATACAAGTCATCATAAGCTTCTTGTTTGGCCTTTGCTACCTCTACCTTCACCTTACGCTGCATCTCCCTGTACTCCTGTCTACTCTCCTCAGTCCTCTCAGTGTCCCACTTCTTCTTAGCTAACCTCTTTCTCTGTATACACTCCTGTACCTCCTCATTCCACCACCAAGTCTCCTTATCTACTTTCCTTCCAGATGACACACCAAGTACTCTCCTACCTGTCTCCCTGATCACATTAGCCGTAGTTTTCCAGTCATCTGGAAGCACCTCCTGGCCTCCCAGAGCCTGTCTTAACTCCCTCCTAAAAGTCATGTAACACTCTTCCTTTTTTAGCTTCCATCATTTCGTCTTCTGCTCTGCCTTTGTCCTCTTGATCTTCCTCACCACCAGAGTCATCCTGCACACCACCATCCTATGCTGTTTGGCTACACTCTCGCCTACCATTACTTTGCAGTCACTGATCTCCTTCAGGTTACACCGTCTACACAAGATGTAGTCTACCTGTGTGCTCCTACCACCACTCTTATAGGTCACCCTATGTTCCTGCCTCTTCTGGAAGAAAGTATTCACTACAGCCATTTCCATCCTTTTTGCAAAGTCAACTACCATCTGTCCTTCTGCGTTCCTCTCCTGGATACCAAACCTGTACATCACTTCCTCATCAGCTCTGTTTCCTGCACCAACATGTCCATTGAAGTCTGCACCAATGACAACTCTCTAGGTATGTTCTGCATCACTTCATCAAAGTCCAATCAGAATTTCTCCTTCTCCTCCAGCTCACATCCTACCTGTGGAGCATACCACTAACAACATTGAACATCACACCTTCTATTTCTAGCTTCAGACTCATGACTCTATCTGACACTCTTTTTACCTCCAGGACAGTCCTAACAAACTCCTCTTTCAAGATAACTCCTACTCCATTTCTCTTCCTATCTACACCATGATAGAACAACTTGAACCCTGCTCCTAAACTTCTAGCCTCGCTACCTTTCCACCTTGTCTCCTGGACACACAGTATGTCTACCTTCCTTCTCTGCATCACGTCCACCAACTCTCTACCTTTTCCTGTCATAGTTCCAACATTCAACGTCCCTACTCTCAGTCGTACACTCTTGGCGCTCCTCTTCTCTCTCTTCGTAAGAGCACACTTTCCTCCTCTCCTTCGACCAACAGTAATCCAATTTCCACCGGCGCCCTGTAGGTCAAAAGCGCCGATGGCGGTCGTTGTTAACCCGGGCCTCGACCAATCTGGTCATAGGTTTGATTCGCATTTTTTATTTGGCAAAAGTTTTACGCTGGATGCCCTTCCCTTCCAACCCTCTGTATTTATCCGGGCTTGGGACCAGCACAGTAAGATACTGGCTTGTGTCCTCTTGTGGCTACATTGATCTCCTCCACTCTAGATCACAATAACCTCATTATATGATGTGATTTGGATGTAGATAGATAAATAAATACTGTAGATACATAGACAGACAGACAGACAGACAGACAGACAGACAGACAGACAGACAGACAGACAGACAGACAGACAGACAGACAGACAGACAGACAGACAGACAGACAGACAGACAGACAGACAGACAGACAGACAGACAGACAGACAGGTAGGCAGGCAGGCAGGCAGGCAGGCAGGCAGGCAGGCAGGCAGGCAGGCAGGCAGGCAGGCAGGCAGGCAGGCAGGCAGGCAGGCAGGCAGATAGATAGATAGATAGATAGATAGATAGATAGATAGATAGATAGATAGATAGATAGATAGATAGATAGATAGATAGATAGATAGATAGATAGATAGATAGATAGATAGATAGATAGATAGATAGATAGATAGATAGATAGATTAAACTTTATTACGAATTCATGACCAGATATACAAAAAACAGGACATTCAATAAAATGCCTTTCCTCAGACCTTGAACGCAGCAGTGTAGGAGGGCGTGGCTTACCTGTCAACCAGGAAGTTGATGAAGTCACATCGACAGCAAGTGAGAGCCTCCACCCTGTAGCAGCAGCAGGAAGCAGTAGACGAACGGTCGACCCTCCGCTCACCTGAACAGGTAAGAAGACCACCGAGTCCCGCTCTCGGAGCCGGGAACAGGGCCTGGACCAGTGGGTCCCTCTGGGGCCCTTCGGTCTACGCTGGGTCCAAGCGTGTGTGTGTGTTTTTAGACGGTGGAGCAGGTGGTTCGGTTATGTTAGGCAGGGGCGCGTGCATGTGTGTGTGTGTGTGTGTGTGTGTGTGTGTGTGTGTGTGTGTGTGTGTGTGTGTGTGTGTGTGTGTGTTCACAACTCACCAATTGTGTTGTAATTTCACACATTTTCCATAATTCAGTCAGATATATTTGGTTTTACTGAAGCGGATCGGTTAATTGGCTGGTTGTTTCTGGATTAATTGATCCACCTGGTCAATAAAATGTCAGATTATTGTCATGTTTATCTTTCCTCTGATGGGTCCACATGTCAGATGTTTTAATTCGTAATGAAGAAATATAACAAAGTTCAGGAATTCCTCAATATTTTACTAAAAAAAAATCTAATCTATATCCAGCAATTAAAAGTTTATTGATTATTGTGTTTCATATCAGTGGGCGGATGAATGGGTGGAGAGAGGTTTGTTTCTTCTGGGTTGAAACTTGTTAAAACTTGACTTAAAAGTTTTCTACCAACTGGTGTTGAGGATAAACCGGTTTTGTGTTAATTAATGACTGACACTGATTTTATGTATTAAAGCAAAAACTACCAAATGTTTTTCCTCCAAACCGTGTTTATTGGAGGCCGTTTGGGATCAGCTTGAATCCGGCGTAGAGGATTGTTCCATCGTGGTTATAGTCATCTTTTCTTTTTTCTGTGTTTTAATAAGGACAAATAAACAACAAACGACACCAACAATATTCTAGTATCCCATTTCTAAAAATGTAATTAAAACAGTTTCCTGTGTTCTAGAAATCCCTGAAAATACATTTAATTTACCTTTGTTTCCTGATGGATGATTTCTGTGTTGTTTCAGAACTTTAATACATGGTTTTAGATTAATGGAGCCGTCACTGATGTGTAGGTTATAATCCTATACAATAGTCAATAATCACAGGACAGAGGAGCAGCTAATGCTTTAGACTTCCTAAGCGCTTGAAGTGATGTCAGTGCAGAAACCTGTCCACTGATTGGATAATTCTAACACTTATTTAGGGAGTCAGAAATACATAAACCAGACCAGAGGCTCCTCTGGGCGTTTTATCACCAGACCAGATGGGATCTCTCTGCTCATGCAAAATAACGCCTCCTATATTAAAGGTGTCCAAAGAGGAATTATTGCAGTTTTTTGTGGATTTTAGCTTAAAAAGCAGCTGAGATCAGTCACCAGTGGAGTTACTGTACTCCTCTCTGAGGTTTAGATTAAAGAATTCAGTTTCCATCAGCTTTCAAAGAAATGCAAACATTCTAAATGTAATTAAAAAATTAATATTTATTACGACACATCACACAACATGTGAACAACAACCAGAGGGATAGTAGGACAGTTTCAGGTCAGATCTGGTCTCAGGTCAGGTTTAGTCTTATTGGTTGAGACAATTCCTGGTGTTCAGACTCAGATGTGTCAGCTGATGACGACACAGAAAATGTTTATTTGGATGTGACCTCTATTCTGACCTTATCATTCAGGTCACATGACCAGAAACTGTATTGTTAATGGATGAAACGTATGTGTATACCTCCACTACTGATACGACAAGCAATTTTCCCCAGTATGGTGAAGTGACTTGGACTTGATTTGAATACACCTCATCATTACGTTCACACAGTCCTGACACACATCTGATTTGAGTGGCTTCTGCTGATGATGTCATCGCTGCTCTGAACATGCTCTCACTCGTCCATCAGACCAGTTCTACCACTCCAGCCATCACTCACATTCCCCCTTCTGTGAAGAGAAGCCGTTTAAAGTTCGTCAACAGTCACAGAAGACATTTCTGTTAATATGTAAATAATTTTTTTTTTCTCTTGCTGCACAAATTCTTCCATTTTTGCTTCCGTCGGAGTTTCCTGTTTTCCGTCTGAATCACCTGCAAACGTCAGGCGTTTTCTTGCTGACCTCATTCTTTCATACGACCTCAAACCGTTGTCAGGTTTGTTTAAAGGATCTTACATTTCAACTCTTAACAGGTATGTTTATTTCTATTGGTACATGAAACCGAACTTGACTCGGCGATGGTCTGCAGGAGCAGCTCGACCAATCAGGAAGTTTACCCTGCAGAAATCCGAGCGGGACGGATTTAAATATTAACAGAAATCTTGTCTGCGACTGTTGGTGAACTCAGAACTGGAATGTGTGACGTTTCAGCGGCCCAGGACGACGCTAAGGTGCTAAAGGTGGGGTGAAGGATGTTTATTTACAATCTGAGGGATTCCATCGACTGGAGATGTAAATGGTGATGAAGTGGCAGTTTTTAACCAGACGGTTTGTTTTTGGTGTTTTGGTGGAATTATTTTGTCTGGAAACAGAGTCAAAAAAGAACTGATGCTAAGATGCTAGGTGTTTGAAAAATACTAATATTGATATGCTTGCATTTTGAAAACAACTACAGCTAAACTTACTTTCAGGTCAGTTGATTTTTAGCTGTCAAAAACAACTAGAGTGACTAAATGTAAGACACTACGCTTTTTAAGCCCGTCAATGCTAAGATGACAGCATGTTGATTTAATTTAACTTAAAATCCTAAGTTGTTAAAAGTCACCAACTCGTGTTGAGTGTGGGACACGTTCAGTTTAGTATATGTGGAGCTTGGGATGCGTTCAGTTTGGGATGTGTCTGTAGAGATTTCTACTTTGAATGACTGCAGTTAAAAAGCTGCGGCGTACCTTTGTGGGAAGTAGGAGCTGGTTAGACGAGGTGATCCACACCTTGTTTCCTGTATGAGCCATTTTCTTTCCACACCATAAACTACTACTGCTAACTTTTACCGTTGTTTGCCAGTCGTGTGTGATGGCTGATTAGATTTTTACTTCCTGAGGCCAAATCACTGATCTGAGGATTGTTTTTTTTTCCAGATCTTTAGTTTCTTGATTTTAAGACGTTTTTCGTGATGACTTTAGTTTTCCGATGTTGCAGCCGCAATCTGTTTTGTTCAGTTTAGTTCCTCTTTTCACTCTTTCTGTCTGAAAGTATTTTCAGACTCAGCTAAGAGTTTTTTAAAGCTGCTTTGGACTCAAACCAATGATGTTGTCTTTTCTTTCCCCAGGTCAAACATGGCGTGGTGCTCTACCCTACTTCCTGTCGTCATCCTCTTCTGTCTTCTTCCTGTCATGACCAGAGGAGCGACACGCCCACAATTCAAGATCTGTTCCTACAAAGTGCAAAAATTCAACATGGCGAAAGCATCGAACTCCAGACTGATGCACTCTCTGACCCGTGTAAGATGATAAAGTTAGATGTTCTGAAATAACCATCCAGTTAAATTTTACCTCCAGTTTTTAATGAATTTATTTATATTTAAGAATTACTTTATGGTTTTTCTTTCCTATCAAACCCTGCTATTCATATAAAATGGCAGCATTAGCTGGGAGGTGAATTAAATGCTCATTTAACAGCTAATTGTTTTATCATATTGAGTGAGTTTTATGTCAGAGTTTTAAATTAATTTTGAAACATGGACAAGTTCATCTATGATGTTCATATCATATAAAAACTATATAATGATAATGTAAGCAAAGCGGTTACAACTCCATTTGGCCCGGAACAGAGCAGTGAAGTGTCGTCCCAGCTTTTGACCCCACCCTGAGTTAGCATGGTCTGAAAGAAGGAAAGCCTGCCTGGAAGAGACTGTTAGCTGGTGTTAATAATGACAGAGGTCCAGCTCTTTAAGTCTGTCTGTCTTTGTGCAGCTTTTGGCTCGCTATGACATCACAGTCCTGCACGATGTGATGGATCCTGCAGTCATCAAACCTCTGCTGGCGGCTCTGAACAGGTAGAGTTACAGGTACCGACCGTCACAATCAAAGCCCAAAGGCTCTGACTCTATTTGTTTTCAACGCTTTCTAATAAAGGACCCTTCAGTACGTAGATCCTTCCGTTTGGAACAGAGTTTTATTGGTTTGATTGTTTTATTGTTTATTTTTGATTTAATAAAAGTCAAAGTGAACGAACAGAAGAGTTCTAAAACCTCATCAAGGGTGATTCATTAGAAAGTGGTTCCAACATGTGTTTATTATTTATGATGACATTATGAAGTCACAGCAAAACAACACAACACTCGTCACACAACGCGTCAACATAACACCTCTCTTACATCCTGTCAGTATGTTGATTTTGACTTCAAACCAGAGCAGGTTTTTTTTTTTAAATTTGAGATAATTTGGTGAATTTTCACGATATTCCAAAAGTTTTTGGCTGCTAACTGCTAACAGCAACATCACGGTCTCTCTTGCTAGTTAATTTTTCATTGTCTGTGGAAAGAGTGTCACTCAGGTGGATTTAAACTGAACATCACTGCTAACGGTTGTGTTAGGCTTCATGTGCATTAATACAATGTGGTGACCATCATGTCTGTTGTCTGCTTTCGACAGGGAAACTGACAGGTACGGTGGATTTTATTAGCATGTGGATCATTATCTAATAAGAATTAATCATCCCAGCCATCTTTATTTACATCTTTACTAATCCTAACGCCTGTGACGACACTTTAGTATTAAATCACAGTAACTCTGCAGTTTTACTGTCAACCAGCTTGTATGAGCAGGTTCATCAAGTCTTTATTGACAGAAAATCTGAATAATACTGATGTAATTCTTCAACTCAAGTTTTCAACCTGAAGCGTAAAGGACATGTTTTTTCCACCCATAAAAAAACTATCTCAGCATAAAGCACAATCCTATATACAGTAAGATTATAAGCAGGTCACTGTGAAGGTATTTCTTTTCTCTGTCTTTGCACTAAACCAGTTTAAACATGCCCTTTACCTTCAGGACATGATCTCCATCCTGTAGGTCCCACATTCCTAAAGTAAACAGCCTCTATGTGATGGTTTGAAGTGAGAATTTATCTTGACAGCTGAAAGCTGAAATTCAAACAGTTAAGGGGTCAGATTTCAAATATTATAAAAAATTATGTCCAGGGACTAAATTAGGATTTGAAATTGGAGGTTCTAGTGGAGATGGCTCGAGTTTATTCTCCCGGTAAAATTAATTTAATATCACAGTCCAACAGAAATCAACCATATCTGTTTTATAACACCTTAATCTGGAGGGTAATGTCTCAGCTGATTTAATTTTTTTAAACGGGCTGGGCTGTTTATCTGCTGGACAAACATAAATTTAAGTTTCAACATAAATAATTGATATTTAATTTGTGAATTTTGGAATAACCATTAGAAACATGTTAATCAGAAAGTAATACTGACCAATGACGTTATCCTAAAGTAATGACACTTTGTACACTAACATGTTTGTATATGTTGATAGAGAATTTATCAGAGAAATAAATCACGTACGTTTGTCACTTTTTCACAACATTTTTTACCTAACCTTAATCAAAAACTTTTTTAATGGGTAAACCTAACCGCGACTGCCATGGGCCTGATCCTTATAGTCTTAACAAACTGTAAGTACTGCGTTTACACACAGAAAGGTAGTAGACTGAGTAGTACGCCCTGTGGGACGCCCATCAAGCTTTATCCTTCCCAAACAGGCGGGTCTTCTTTCTGGTGAAGTCTGAATGGGGAAAATCACATGTTGATCTTTTCATGGTTGATTTGTCGGTGAATAATTTATCAACTCTGGTGTTTGGATCCAGTCTGATTTTGGCTATCTAGCTGGTTCATTCTTTGCTGATTGGTTTATGCTGATTTTAGCATGCTGTTCACTCTTCTAACAAATGCATGCCTGTCCTTGCAATATACACTGCTGATTCATTTGAGCTGTGAAGCACACCAGGTTGTTGTGCATTTTGTGGATTTCTGGGAAATCTCTTTGCATTTGAAGCTAGATGCTAATATGGGACCTAACTGAGGGCAGTCCTATTGGTTAAAGCATGAGAACGCCTGTTATGTATGGAAAAGTAATTAGAAGTCCAACACAAGTAAACATGCTTGAAATGCTACTAATCTTCTATCCTCCTGGATTAAAATCATCAGATAACATTTTTAAAGTAACTGAAGTCTTTATTATGTCAGATCGATGGCGATGCTTGGCAACTAGTTTAGTCCAGCTTGGTAAAATAGGATTTGGGGTCTGAGGGTTAGGGTTAATGTTTGTGAAAAATGTGAAAGTCGGAATGCAAACCATATGTTGATGTTGTTGATACCAAAACAGCATAAAAACATCACATTAATAAAACAAGTTCAGACGTGTCTTTACTATCTTTTTTTTATTCCAATCCCTGTTCCTGCAGCAGTCAATTGTTTCAGACTTCTGGATGGGAAAAAGGGTTGAAGATGTTATGGAGTAAAATAAATATTTTAGAATTTTATATCATTCCTAATAAATTTGTCAGGTTTACTTCTTTCCTGGAATAAATAAGTCAGTGGCCACAAATTTCTCGGTAGCGTTTAGCGCCTTGGTCCCGTTGGAGTTTGTGGCATTTAAGGGCATCCAGGATAGCGGCAGCCTCCGGGGCCAAAACCTGGAGTTTTTAATTGACCTTTGTTTTTGATTTTCTGCGACTGCGGCTTTGAAGATTTAAAGAAACTGCTTGTCACCGTTTTGCTTTTGGACTGCCCGGATAAAAGATCCTCAGCCCTTACGATTCTCATATAAACAACTAAAATCAATCAGTCATAGAAACGGCAAGAATCTTCCAGAAATCCTTAAGGTTGTGCTTGGATCACAAATTTTGGTGCTTGTTCCTGATTGGGTAGCGTGTTATTGTGTTGTTTGATTGACTGCTGTCTTCTTTTTTGTGTTACATTGAGGTATGACGACTTCACCTACAAGTCGGTGTCCAGTAAGAGTCTTGGGAACTCCCCCGACAGCATGCAGCAGTATGTCTTCATATACAGGTAAGACACACCTGTGTCCCTGTCAGGCTACAGGATGCTGCATGAAACTGGAAGTAAAACATGTTTAGGTCTTGACACAATCTTATGATTTAGCTTTAGTTTTAGCAGGATTTCATCCACCAACTATTCTTGTCCTGACTCTTCCCAAACAGGACCCAGACGGTGAACGTATCCGGACAATTTCAGTACGATAAGAAGCAGGAGTTTGTCAGGAATCCTTTCGCTGTCGAGTTCCAGAGCAATAAAATCGGTCAGTGGACACAGAAACACCTGAAGCATCTCAGACGCTCTGAGGACAGTCTTCATTGACCTTCCTCTTTCTCTCCTTCCTGCTGCCGTTCTTCCTTCCCTTCTGTCCTGCAGCTATCAAGAAGTTTGTTCTGGTTGCTTTCCACGCTGAGCCCAAACAGGCCATCCAGGAGATGAACCGCCTCTATGACGTCTTTCTGGCCGTCAGCAAGAAATTTGATAACAAGGTATGAAAGTACAGTAATCCCTCACGCATTCGCGCTTCAAGATGCCCGACTTCACCTCATCGCGGATTTTTAGTAGGTAGTCACGTGATACCGTACGAGCATTCTATTGGCTGACAGCATCTGTCAGTGTGCTGCATTCCGAGACTCACTTCTATGTTTCAGTGCTAAACCTCAGGAATGTTTGTGATGACCCGTTTCACTGTGACGCTTTATAAGCATGAAAATGTTATCTCATGTTTGTGTGTAGAATGTGATGTTTATTGGAGACTTCCACGCCGGCTGCGCCTACATGACAAAAAAAGACAAGAAAAAGATCAAACTCTTCACCAACACGTCTTTCTCTTGGATGATCGGAGACAAGATGGACACCACCGCCAGTGAGGAGACCAACTGTCCCTATGACAGGTTGGTGTTTTATTTTTTCAATATCTTCATCTCCAGGTGGCCGTTGTGGAATGATGACATCACCACAGTGAACCGCTGTCTCCATGGTGACAGATATTTATACTTGTCCTTCATTGTCAGCATATGTTGAAGTTTTCACTGTGCTTTGTGTGTCAGGATCGTCGTCCATGGGCAGCCCTTCCTGAAGGGGATCGTCCCGTTGTCTAGTGAAGTCGTCAACATCGCCAGAGACTTCAAACTCACCATGAGCAAGGTCCGTCTGTTGGTTGAGTGTGTGTGTAGGTTGGTCTGTCTGTCATTCTTTCCGTTTGCATTTGAACTTTAAAACAGCCAAACTATACAAACAGACATATGCAAACAGCCTCAGGGCTTAGAACTCACCTCAGAATGTTTTGCCACTCAGTTGAACGTTGTGTTACTGATCAACCCTCTGGGTTTTGTTGCTTCTGTCTGACAGGTACGGGATTTAAGCAGCCACCTGCCTTTGCAGATCAGTCTACGTGGTTCAGGCCTTCTCCTCAAGGCCTCACCCCTCCTGATCCTCTTTAGCGTCTCTGCAATCATCCAGTCTTTCCTGTCTGCTGTGTGATCATCTGCTCTGGTGTCAGCCGCTAAAGCTCATCAGCAGCATGATCAAAAGTTTAAAACGTGGACAGATTTATTCAGTTCGACAGATGGTGAAATGTAACTACATACACAAGTACTCCCTACTTGTTCATATATGATGGGTTCATTTAGACAGCTGTATAGAATATTGTACAGTAGTTCCACTCTCAATGTTTTTTGACCTGATGGTCATTTCATCAGAGGTTTTGATTCTTCCATATTGTTCTATAGTGAAACACTGATTCATGAAATAATCGATCCATGATGCAGAAATGTTATGCTGTGATCAATCTGTTGTTAACATGATTTTTACATGTGTTTGTACTGAGACATGCATCAGTCAAAGTGAAGGAGTGGATGGGAATATTAAGGTGTGGAGGGCCCAACGTTCTCTTACAGGTGCCAATTAGAACATATCAGATATTTAATTTTATATTTGAATGGAATTATTATTCATACTTAAGAGTATTATTGCATCCACAAGGATGTGAATTGCTGATACAGGAATACTTTTTTTTATTAATGTACATACTGTAGAATAAAATAAGATTTTATGAAGTGTTTCAGGCATGACTTATTTTGGAGGTTTTTCTGTCTATCTTTTTTTCTGTTTAAATCTGTATAGAAACATTTTTGGAATATTTCAGAAATTTCAATGTGTGTTTTTAATGTTCAGTAAAGTTTTTTTTTTTCATGTTCCCAGTAAAATTCTGAAGGTGTGTTTATTGCATTCACGTTTCTATAACATTAAGCTACGAGTCTTGCATTGTCACCATGGCAACCAAAGAGGTCTCCTCGTTGGTTGCTATGAGCTATTACTTTTTACTTATAATACAAAAATACTTTATTCACCAGGTGCTAGAAACACATGGCTTAAGTCAACTCGTTACACCTCAATGCAGAGTTAATATTGTGTTGTTGAAACCGACTCTGACGCTGGTTCGTTGATTTCGCTGTCCTGACTGTTCTTCTATCAGCCTGTAGGCGCCGCTGTGGGTCGACAACTTGTGTCACAGAACAACTTGTTCCACCAACGAGGAAACGTTCTTTTTTCCGTTTATGAACAAAGATCGGATATATTTATTAAGATGTATCACACCAAATGAAAACCTCTTCAGCGACCCTGTTGATATTGTTTTGGGCTTAACTGTGGAACTGAAGGACATTCACAGATATTTACAGAAAAGCTTCAGAATCAGGATACGGGAAACGAATCGCCAGGTTTCTAATAAGTGGATCTATCCTGTACGTTGTGAAATAGTCAATCAAATTAAGGATAGAACTTAATGATTGTATCATTTTTTTCCCCCCCGAAATACAATATTCTCATTATTTGTGAAATCCAATAAGGTTCATACTGTGCCCTACTTTATGATGGTACAGCTCATATCAGATCTATTTCAAATGCTAAATTAAATAAATGAAACTCGAGAGCCGAAAACCAGAGTTAGACAGTATTTACGATCCCACGAAATTCCACCAGAGTGAGACCTCGTTTCAGCTCCTGTCATTGCTTTAGGAAACGTGGCCTTAGCGGGACTCCAGTGGCTCCGGAGTAGATGAATGAGAAACACGGCTCCAACTCCTCCACCAGACCATCTGTCAGCCTCTGCCACCGCCTCAGCTCTGCCTGTGGTTCCCTGAAGCTCGTCTCTGAACAGCCATGTCCGAGGCAGAACAAGTCCAGGCTTCGGCCCCGGAGGCCGCCGCTATCCTGGACGCCCTGAACGCCACGGACTCCAACGTTACGGAGGCGCTCAACACTACGGCGAAATTCGTGGCCACCACGGAGGGAACGGCTCTGGCATATGGCAGCCTGGTCTTCATGGCGCTCCTGCCCATCTTCTTCGGAGCCATTCGGTCCGTCTCCTGCTCTAAATCCAAGGTAAGTGAGCAAACTCGGGCTGCGAGGTGTTTAATCCAGCCCGCTGACTTTCAGCTTCCCGTGGCTAGCTGTTGAAGCTAACGACTAGGTGATTTATTTACCCCGGGATGTTCCTCAAACCGAACAGCGAAAATTCGTGAAATTTGACGTGAATTAAATTTCTTGTTCTGTTCATTAATAAACCAGAGCTGACGATACAGCTGTTTATTTGTCCAATGACGTTAGCATCTCAGCTGTTGCTCGTGTTTAACAGCAGCTTTCACGTCTGTGTCATGACGCGTTCACGGACGCTGGTTCAATTTTGTTTGTCTTGGTGAAACATGAGCGAGCCTGCGTCTTTATTTACATCACTCCTCTCCACCGGTGATTCTACCTGACCAGGTGTCAGTTACAATACGAAGGAAGCAGCAGGGAGAATTTAACAAGAAGTCAGGTGTTAAAGGATTGAACATGTCGCCCGCGGCGTCATTCTTTCGTGACGTGTACAAAGTGAAAATATTTGCATTTTCCGGGAATTTACGAAGACATGCGCAGTGCATCGGTGCAACTTTGTGGTTCAGCTTTTTTTTTTTTAATCCATATTAATATCCAGTCTGCATATTTATCGCGCGTCTTTATTTTTTTTCCTGATCAAAGCTGATCAAACACAGGCCTGTTTCCATTGATCTGTGTGTGATTGGTGGAAAGTACGAAAGTACGGTGGCCTGTAGAGACAAAGTTCATGCTTTGAATCTGGCTCCAGACCCTTGTTGCATGTCCTCCTCTCTCTCTCTCTCCTCTCTGTTTCGCTCTGTTGCTCTCTGTCGGCCATCTCTGTAGTTTAATCCAGATGTGTTCTCTGATGATGACTTGTTTCCTGCACCTGACTCCTGTTGGCTCGATCCAACGGGCCCTGCTTCCAGTTCTCCTCTTTGTCTGATCCCTCTCTCTCCTTGTCTCTATGTCTGTGCTCATCTGTCCGTCCATCCATTCTGTCCGTCTGTCTGTAGGAGCTCGGAGAAAATGATAACGATTCTGGGTACAGAGTGAGTATGAGAGTGAACACAGTTTGCCATTAACACAGCAGTAAGTGCATGAAGCTGGTGCTGAGTTAACAGGAGCCAAAGCCTCGTTAGCATCAGGAAACATTCACCAAAGTTTCCTTGAACACCAGATTCCAGCCTCCATCTTCATGGTGCAGGTCTTCTTCTCTCCTCTCCTCCTTCTTTTCCGCTGTCCTAGTTTTTCTCTCTGAGGAGTAGATGGAGGAGAAAGTAGATAAAGGTGACTCTCCATTTCTTTGTATTTTGTAACAGATTAGCTATAAATACTGACAGCAGGAAGTCACTGGATGAATCTCACATTGATATTGTTCTACAAATCAACTTTACAGTGAATCAAAGGTTGGTCGTCTTCTCCGTGGAACTAAATCCTCAAGCCGAGGGGCAGAGGATGTGGTCCTCATGAGTCTATCTGGATCTGGTTCATGATGTTCTTCAGGGAATCAGATCAGAGAAGAGAGGACTCAATCCAGATCGAAAAAGATGGATTTAGGCGGTTTAACCTGCACCATCTCCTCATTAGCATGTTGTGACCTTCTGTACGTCACAGCCATGTGCAATTAAGGAATTTCCCCCTTGGGGATCAATAAAGTATTCTATTTATAAGTTTGATGTGGAGGCAGCAGTCTGTAGCGCTAAAATAACCGGCTAATCTGCTATTGTCATTCAACTAATCTTTAACATTCTAATCGTCGTCTTCTGTTCCTTTTATCACTCTTGTAGATTCAGTCTGGTCACAGCTCAATGATCAAAATAGTCGATGCTACTCGTTGCTACCCTATCAACTTTTATGGGTTACAGTTGGGTAACGTGTTGCATTGTGGAGTCATTCTCCACTTGTAGCCGAGCTGTTCCTGTCAGGAAGACTGATGTGTGTCACGTAGCTCAGCTGTCCTGGTCGATTTATTGCCATTAAATGAAAGTCATTCATCTGATGCATTCTGTCCTCCCAGAATGCATCAGACATGCCAGAGACCATCACCGGTCGAGATGCCGCCAGGTTTCCCATCATCGCCAGCTGCACTCTGTTCGGCCTCTACCTCTTCTTCAAGGTGAGTCGGGGTTTCCCTCGCGTTCCTCCAGGGGCCTTTTGTGTGTGTTGCTAAACCCTCTCTGCTTTGGCATAGGTTTTTTCTCAAGAGTACATCAACCTGCTGCTGTCGGTCTACTTCTTTGGACTGGGCGTCCTGGCTCTGTCCCACACTATGAGGTAAAACCCTTCTCTGGCCGTGGGTATGGCTTCAGGTGCGTCAGATTGGTGTTTAACCGGTGGATCCTTGTCTTTCTTTCAGTCCTCTGATGTCCAGAGTCTTTCCAGACTCCTTCCCAAACAGACAGTACCAGCTGCTCTTCACTCAGGGCTCGGGGGAGTCCAAAGAAGGTGACGCTACGACACAACACTGAGGCACAGAACATTATCCAGACAGGAAATCCTTCCGTCAGATGTTTGGTTTTAAAGATCTAAACTCCATCTGTTTAATTTTCTCTGCAGAAATCATCAACTATGAGTTTGATACCAAGAACCTGGCGTGTCTTCTCATCAGCAGCGTGGTGGGGGTCTGGTACTTGTTGAAAAAGGTACATGCCGCCGCCTCAGCTGATCATATGACCTGTTTGATGTCTCCAGGGCAACAGGCCATGTGACAGAACTGATTTAGTAACCTGTTTGTGTTGTGTGACATCACAGCACTGGATAGCCAATAACCTGTTTGGCCTGGCGTTTGCTCTGAATGGCGTGGAGCTGCTCCACCTGAACAACGTCAGCACCGGCTGCATCCTGCTGGGGGGGCTGTTTGTCTACGACGTCTTTTGGGTGAGATGACGTTAAACGCACCACATGTCCAGCATTTAATGTCAGAACCAAAATGACATTGTTCAATGGGCAGATATTGTTTTCTCTCTTTGATGACAAATTAATAACTTATGATGTCGCACTAATGACTAATGCGTCTAATTTTCTGTCCAGGTGTTCGGGACCAATGTCATGGTAACGGTGGCCAAGTCCTTTGAGGCACCAATCAAATGTGAGTACTCAGAATGAGACCTGGGGGAGCCTTGGGAACGGGTGCGAACTGGTGTGAACTGGATTCCTTCTTGTCTCCTCCTCAGTGGTCTTTCCTCAGGACTTGCTGGAGAAAGGACTTGAAGCCAGTAACTTTGCCATGCTGGGTCTGGGTGACATCGTCATCCCCGGTATCTTCATCGCCCTGCTGCTGCGCTTCGATGTCAGGTAACGGCTGCCGTCTCTGGTCTGTGTTTGTAATGTCCAGCGCGGGTCTGGATCTTCATCCTGAGGCAGACTCTGCAGATTCATGTTCTTCATGATTCCCGCAGCCTGAAGAAGAACAGCAGGACGTATTTCTACTCCAGCTTCTTGGCGTACATCTTCGGTCTGGGTCTCACCATCTTCGTCATGCACACCTTCAAACACGCACAGGTAGGAGGCCCGAACACTTTGAACAGGATGGAGCCTGAGACATGGTGGGTGGTCCTCAGTAACAAGTGTGTCTGTCTGCAGCCCGCCCTCCTCTACCTGGTTCCGGCCTGCGTCGGCTTCCCCGTCATTGTAGCGCTGTTAAAAGGAGAGCTCACAGACATGTTCAGGTGAGTAACCATGGAAACCACACATCCTGCTCATCACGTGACAGCCATCCTCTTGGTGAATCCTGAGGCACCACTTGTGGTGGTACCACATGTCCATGAGGGTGGAGTATCTGAACCAGAACCAACAAAGCACCAGTGTGACACTGGCACTGACACGGACACACAGGTGGGAAGAAACACATCTGGTGCGTGACCCACATCTGGTGCGTGAACCACATCTGGTGCGTGAACCACATGTGGTCTGATCCACATTGAACCACATCTGGTGCGTGAACCACATCTGGTGCGTGAAACACATCTGGTGCGTGAACCACATGTGGTCTGATCCACATTGAACCACATCTGGTGCGTGAACCACATCTGGTGCGTGAACCACATCTGGTGCGTGAACCACATGTGGTCTGATCCACATTGAACCACATCTGGTGTGTGAACCACATCTAGTGCTTGAACCACATGTGGTCTGACCCACACTGAACCACATCTAGTGTGTGAACCACATCTGTTCTGCTCTTATTTTTAGTTGCTAACCTCATCTTATTTTATTCCCTCGTTTCTGAACATCTTCAGCTCACCACGCTTGTCTTGTTCATGACGCCTCCATCCTGCTCCTCCTCCTCCATCCAGCTCTTCCTCCATCCTTCTCTCTTCAGACATTTTAGATCTCTGCTGTAGCTTCTAGTAGTTCAAGATAAAAACTTACGTCTTTCTCTCCGTCTTCTCTTCTTCTCTTTTGTCTCCTCCCTGTTTCTTTTACTGTCTTTTTATTTTATTTTTTCCACATCTCTCCTCACCATCTATTCCCCCCCGCCCCCCTCCTCCTCTCCCCGCCGTTAGCTATGAGTCATCACAGGAAGTTCTCCCCGCCTCTCCCAGACTCACTTCCTTCCCTACTGTCAGCGGCTCACCCGCCAGTTTGGCTAGGTCCATGGATGCCGTCTCTATGCCAACAGGCTCCTCCCCCCGCCACCGACGTACACAGCCCACGCACCACATGTAGTGGCCTTGCCCCTTTCTCTTTACCTCCCTTCCTGTCTCACCTGGGCAGGTAATCAGGCCGTTAGTAATACGTCCCTTCAGTACTTTGTTCATTTGTGGCTCTGTGGCTCTTACTGTTAATAATTGTTGAAATGGTGTAAATGTATTGATCCACACCAAAACTACAAATCTATTAAATATGATCACTTTGTAAAAGTATAAAACTACCTGACATCATGTCGAACAGGTGTAGGGTCTGCAGAACGACACCGGTAGACGTCAGACAGGAAGTTAATGTTCATTTTTATCTTCCTATTATTATTGTTAGTATTTTTCATTATTATTATTATTATTATTATTATTATTTGTAAAGTGTTAAAAAGACCAGATCTCCCAGTGTGAAAGTGAAAAAGGATCCAGACTCGTATCCTTTGCAGTTTTTTGCTGACAAACTTGGTCGATCACATGACCTCATCCATCAATCAGTCATTTATTATCAGCTATTTGTTTCTGATAAAAGCCCTTGAGCTGAAGTGAATAATGGTTTCAATGGTGAACATTTGTTTCTTTCTTCCTCCCCCCTCCTCTTCTTCCCCAGGTATGACGAGTCTCCTGCGGAGGAGGAACCTGGGAAAGAGGACTCATCAGAATCTGAGAAGAAGGACCAATAGCATCCATCGCTGACCGTCCCCCCACCCCCATCCCCTCTTTAAATACTTTCCATCCAGCCTGTTGTCACCACATTTCACTGATGCCCCTCCCACTCCCACCTCCCCAGCTTCACGTTTGTCGCTAGCAGAAATGGGGCTGATGTAGCGTCTGGCAACCACGGTAATGGCTGTTAGTCTCCGTGGTAACAGCGGCCGATGTGCCGCTGATGTTTATGTTTAAAGTTGTTCATCACAACATCTGAAACTGGATGCCTCTTCCCTTCAGTTACTCGAAGGAGGATACTGAACCTCCTACACCCATACCCCCACACACCCCCCCTCAGTTCCGCCATCTTGTAGAAGGACTTAGGAACCATCCTCAGCGTCGCCACTCCTGAAGACAGAACAGCAGATCAAACAGGAAGTGTTTGGTTGAGCTTTCAACACCCCAGATGATGAAAAATCAAACTCCAGCTTTTTTTCATTAGTTATGCCAGTGACCCCCCCCCCCCCTTCACCCTCCCATGAGGAAATTAAACTCCCTTCTGGAAACATGTCCCCTATCACTTGCTGCTTTATTTGGTGGTTGCGGTGGTTTTATACTGTGTTGCAAAAAGCCAGAACTTTAAGCGTGAATTTAAAGTTTTAATTCTGATTTGTTAAACACAGCATTTCTGTCTCCTGCAGGAGTTTTCAGACTGGGGGGGGGGGTTATTTTGAAAAGTTTTTTTTATTATTGATCCACACCAAGAACAGAACCAGGAGCAACCTCAGATCCCCATTTGACATGTGCAAAAGGTTAACTTTAATAAATGGAACTTAATGGGACAAATGACACCTGCTTTGTTTCTACGGCGACCCCCTTCATTGTTCTGTTAGGGAAGCAGAGGGGAAGGTGGCTCGACTCTGAAGAACCTCACTTCAGGTCTGAATCCAGCTGTATTGGAGTGGAGGCACAATCACAAATAGACTAAGATAAGATAAGATATACTTTAATGATCCCAAACTGGGAAATTCACGTCAGACACACAAACTATCAAGATCCTCAGTTCTGAAGCAAAGGGACCAAATGTTTCTTCAGGTGATTGGCTACGGTTGTTCAGGTCAGCGTGTACCTGTCGGCCGTTTCTCACCTGTCTGCAGTCTTAAAGTTCTGGCTTGGGGAGAGGAGTAAAGAGAGGAGAAGGCTCAGTGGGCATGAGCAGTTCCAGTCTTCATTCTCAGATTTTATTGGTGGAAAGACTGCAGAGGGAGGGGCTACGTGCCTTTGTCCAATAAGCTCTGACAATGAGTGGCAATGGGAGTTTGACAGAATTATTCAAGCTTTTCCGAAGTCAGGAAAAATAGTGTTCAGATGAAATTATCAGCAGGATTATATTCAGGACAACATTTTTATTATACTTTTTTTTAAAACGTTGGTTTTAGAGTCATCCGTTTGGTTTCAGTTTCCGTTTGGAGAGAAAAACAGATTTCTTGACCTTTTATTTCAGACAAATCAAGTTCTAAAATGTGTTTCATTAAGATAAAAAACTTACCTGTCGGATAGAAGGCATGGCTTCTCCCACAGATCTTTTGTGTTGGCCTTGAATTTGTCATTTGGAGGTTTATGGCCATGTCTGTTTCTGAACTCTTTGTTCTCAGTGAGTTTTTGGATGCTTTAGAAAAGCATCTCTGACTGGATGTATTTTTCTCAATGTTATCGATGTTGATGCTTTATGAACAGATGCAGCTTGTATTTTGATGTTAAACGGAAGCATCGTGCTTGTGTTCAGCTCGGTGATATTCAGTAGCCACCGTCATTTTAAATATAACTTATCTGACCTGTTTCCTTTCTCTTCTGCTGCATTTGTACAGGACACCATTTTGTTGTTCTGACTGTTTTTTGTTTTTTTTTTGCAATAAAATTGTTGGTGTGTTGATCACCGTATAGAGAAGCACAACTGAATCTGAGTTTCCATCTTAATTCTCTTCAGCGGTTTTTGATGTTTATTTATAGATGCTTTATCTGTAATGATTAATGTTTTGTATGCATCTTGGCACTATTAGACCTGCAGCACAAAGGACATTTTGATGGTTCTGTTAATTCATTTAATTACTTTTATATTTAGTTACTTTGTGGAAGTGCATCAACAAAACTAATTTTCACATCAAAACCTTTAATGTTTTTAAAATAGTACTTTATTGGCTGAAAATTTTTAACAAATGGTGTGCAGAGAACATATAACAATTACCAGGGGGCTAACATACAATAATATTACATAGCGTCAGTTTGTAAGTACTACAAATATGTAGATTTTTTAATGCTTTTTTGTTCTGTGAACCACTTATTAACTTTATATATCCCAATGTGTCATTATAAAAGTGTCTGAACACAGGTTTTTGCTTCCCATAATACAGTTATGAATATAAAACGTTGCTAAAACAAAGTGTTTATAACAAAAGACAAAAACAATTCTTTTAAAAAAAAGCAACATTTTCTCGTTCCAGTCCAATCCACTTTATTTATGTAGCAAAATTTAAATAAACTCAAGGTTAGGAGCTGAAACCGAAAAAACGCGTTCCCCTCTGAGCTTCAGCCTGACTTCAGGCTGTGTGAGGAGCGGCTGGTCACCTGACATGAGAGAGCGGCTGGGCGTGTATGGGTGAAGTAGCTCAGAGAGGTGGGGTGCTGAAGTCCCTTAAAAAATTATTCATTTGTGGATAATTCTAAAAATTATTTCTTTCACCTTATTGATCAAAACTTGTCGGGAATTGTCCATGTTTTCCTCTAATTTATATAATTTATAAAATACACTAATTCCAGTAAGAAACAATTTTTGGAATAAAGAGCATATGTTCCTATTGCTATTTTTAGAATAGGTAAAAGATTTTTCTGAAGACTAAATTCCGGAAGTTTGACTTAACTTCCGGTGGCGCAGGCGCAGTAGACCACCGCGAGCTAACGCTTCGTAGCCGTTAGTCGTAGTAGCTCCTTCCAGCCTGTTGACAACAGGCTGTTGTTAGTCTCTAGTTGAAATGGGGGAGGCCGATGTGACGCTGAGTCAGACGGATGAGAAGCCCCCAGACTCGGCGTTAGCTCCCGGAGAGGACTCGGTGGTCTGGAGCCATGAGGTGGAGGTTTGTCTGTTTCACGCAATGATTGGACACAAACCCGTCGGTAAGAGAACTGCTCTCCATTAGCCTGTTAGCTACCGGGGCTGTTAGCTCCGGTAGCTCATATATTGCTTTAACAGCTGACTACAGTTATTAAACCTCTACTGAGTGCAGAGCTTCTCTGTGTTCAGTGGTCTGGTTTATACTGAGCATTGGGGTTGTTTTTGTAATGACTGTCAGATGATTTTTGTCTGCAATGGGCTTCCGTAGTGTCCAGGCATTATGTAGTTTGTGATTGTGTCTCTTCAGGGGTGAACCGACACTTTCACATGATCTGCATCAGAGATAAGTTCAGTCAGAACATCGGCCGACAGGTCTCCTCTTCCGTCATCTGGGACCATCTGGGGACCATGTATGACATGCAGGCCCTGGTGAGCAGGCAGGCACGCACACACACACACACACACACACACATAGTTGGAATGAGTTTGACTTCTGATTGTTTGTGTGTGTGTGTGTGTGTGTGTGTGTGTGTGTGTGTGTGTGTGTGTGTGTGTGTTGCAGCATGAATCCGAGATCCTGCCCTTTCCAAACACAGAGAAGAGCTTTTCTCTACCTGATGACATCATCCAGGATGTTAAAGAAGGTGAGGTCATCACTGACTTTATTTCTGTCTATTTTATTATCCAAAGCTGTTTAAGTCACAGCACTAGACGGTAAGAAAGTTCTTGAAGAAGTTCTGTCTCTCATCCAATAGACTTCTTCAGCTCTGGAGGTGGTTGGTCTTGTTCAGCATATTAACCCTGTGGGGTGTGGTCAGTGCTATTCACATTCCAACGACCGTCGTTAAATCACATTTTAAACATCATGCCTGCAGGGAAGCTGGGCTCAGAGGAGGAGACCAAAGAGGAGTTCCGGATGGAGAGAGAACCTCCAGCAACGCATGAAGAAGGTAACTCGTGTCTGTCCACCCCTTCCCTCCATCCAACTATCCAGCAATCCATCTATCTCATGATCTCTTGATCGCTGAAGGGTTAAACCCCTGTGTTTTTCAGTCTCTCTTGTGCTGGTTGCTCGGAAACGACTCATTTCCCTTAAATTCAAACTACTCTACCGGTTTGGAAATCATTTGATCTTTTAAACATGTAATTTCTCTTCTCAGGCAGTAACTCCTCGGTGAAGATGTTCGAGCGAACGAGCAGCAGCCGGGACAAGGAGAGAGAGCGAGACAAGGAGAAGGGAGGAGGAGGCGAGGGAGGAGTGGCAGCAGGAGGAGGAGGAGTAAAGGAGGCAGAGAAGAGGAAGAGGAGTCGAACTGCCGACAAACTGATATCTTCTTCCAACCCGGCAAGTCCAGGAGGGGCCAAAAGGAGACGCACCTGAGAGAGAGATGGAAAAAGACGCAGAAAACAAAAAGAGGAGGTGGTCACATGACTGATGAAGGTGGAGGAGACACCTCACGCCAATTTGTGTAACAGCTGTTGGCAGAAACAGTTCCAGTCCTCATTCTCAGATTTAATTGGTGGAAAGACTGCAGGGGGAGGGGCTATGTGCCTTTGTCCAATAAGCTCTGACGATGAGTGACGATGGGAGTTTGTTCTCATTGCTCTCAGACTTTTCTGATGTGTTAGACAGAATTATTCAAGCTTTTCCGAAGTCGTGGAATCATCAGCAGGATTATATTCATAACAACATTTTTATCATAAAAAAAGAAATTTGTTCGTCGTAAAGTCATTCGTTGGGTTTCAGTTTAACTCTCGGTGAATAGAAGGCAAGGTGTCTCCCACAGGTCTGCTATCACTTATAAGTTGGAGGTTTAAGGCATGTCTGTTTCTGAGCTCTCGGATAGAAGGCATGCCTCCTAAAGGTCTGTTGAGTTATCACAAGTTAGTTGAGTTGGCCTTTAATTTGTCTTTTGGAGATTTAAGGCCATGTCTGTTTCTGAACTCTTTGTTCTGAACAGAGTTTTTGGATTCTTCAGAAAAGCCTCTCTGACTGGATGTATTCTTCTCCTTGTTAACAATGTTGATGCTATATGAACAGATGCAGCTTGCATTTTGATGTTAAACAGAAGCATTGTGCTTGTATTCAGCTCGGTGATATTCAGTAGCCCCCTTCATTTTAAATATAACGTATCTGACTAGTTTGGGGACCAAAGGATTTCATCTCTGCTTTTTGCAGATGATGTTGTCCTCTTGGCCTCATCAAACCTGGACCTTCAGCGTGCACTGGGATGGTTTACAGCTGATTGTGATGCCAGTGAGATGAGGATTGGCACCTCTAAATCCGAGGCCTTAGTTCTCGACCGGAAAAGGGTGGTGTGCCCTCTTCAGGTCGGTGGTGAGTCTTTGCCCCAAGTGGAGGAGTTAAAGTATCTTGGGGTCTTGTTCACGAGTGAGGGAAGGATGGAACGTGAGATTGACAGACGGATCGGTGCAGTTTCTGCTATGATGCGGTTTCTGTATAGGTCTGTCGTGGTGAAGAAAGCTGAGTCGTGAGACGAAGCTCTTGATTTACTGATCAATCTACATTCCTACTCTCACCTATGGTAATGAGCTTTGGGTCATGACCGAAAGGACAAGATATTGGATACAAGCGGCTGAAATGAGTTCTTTCTGTAGAGTGGCTGGGCACACCCTTAGAGATAGGGTGAGGAGCTCAGTCACCAGTGAGGAGCTCGGAGTAGAGCTGCTGCTACTCCACCTTGAGTGGAGCCAGCTGAGGTGGCTCGGGCATCCGCTCCAGATGCCTCCTGGACATCTCCCTGGGGAGGTGTTCCAGCCATGTCCTACCGGGAGGAGACCTCAATGAAGACCATGAACATGCTGGAGGGACTATGTCTCTCGGCTGACCTGGGAATGCCTCCGGCTCCCCTCTCCAGAGGAGCTGGATTTGGTGTCTGGGTAGAGGTATGGGCATCCCTCCTGAGACTGTTGCCTCCTTGACCAGGCCCCGGATTAGCGGCTGAAGACGGATGGATGGATGGTATCTAACTTGTTTCCTTTCTTTTTTGCTGTATTTGTACAGGGCACCATTTTTTTGTTGTTTTTTTCCAATAAAGTTGTTGGTGTCTCGATCACCATATAGAGAAGCACAACTGAATCTGAGTTTCCATCTTCATTCTCTTCAGCAGTTTGTGATTTTTAGGCTTTATGATAATTCATGTTTTGTATGCATCTTGGCACTATTAGACCTGCAGCACAAGGAACATTGTGATGGTTCTATTTATTAGTTTAGTTACTTATATATCTAGTTACTCTCTGCCATTTATTTCACTCTCAGCCAAACTAATTTTCATGTCAAAACCTCGGTTTTTAAAATGGTGTTTTATTGACTGAAATTTTTTAACAACTGTTGTACAGAAAACATAACAGATGCCAGGAGGATAATATACAAAATCATTACATAGTGTCAAAAAATTTGTAAATGCTACAGATATGTAGTGTTTTTAATGCCTTAATGTTCTGTGAACCACTTATTAACTAATTAAATCCCAATGTGTCATTATAACACACAATACACATGTTTTGCTTACCATATTTATGAATATAAAATTTCTCTAAAACAAAGGGTTCATAATAATCTTTTTTTTTAAAAAAAAAAAAGAAAACCAATTTCACGTTCCAAAAAAAAATTCCAGTAGAGTCCTGAAATGACGAAGCTGCTGAAGTCCTTCCAAAATAATGTAAGAATATGTGCTGAAAGGTATCAGGATGGGTTCCATGGAAAGAAGAGGTCACATCAATGTTTCTTTATTTTTTATTTATTTAGTGGTTTGCATGGCAATATTCGTAAATATAAAATACATTTCTTTCACCTCATTAATTAAAACGTATTAGGAATTGTCCAAATTTTCCTCCAGTTGATATTTATAAAATAATTCCAGTATGAAACGATATATGGAACAGATATACATTTCTTTATAACGATTGAATATTTCCATTGCTATTTTGAGAATGGTTTAAACAAATTTTTCATACTACTGTACTGTTTGTACCGAGTGGGGGAGGGAAACGGGCATCACAGAATGTCAAAATCAGCACTACTGTATATTCATGCATATTCTTTAGATGTGGTTGGAAATTTACATTTATTCAAAAAATGAATACAACACAAGTTCTCCAGTTTAATTGAAAAGTTTAATCACGGACACAATCCGTTTATTAACCTCGAATATTATTTATCCTGGAGAGTGAAAATATACAGGTTTTTCGGAAAACTACATTCCGGAAGTTTGACCTAAGTTCCGGTGGCGCAGGCGCAGTAGACCAACTTCAGCTATGGCTTCATAACCGTTCGCCGTAGTAGCTCCTTCCAGTCTGTTGTTAGTCTCTAGTTAAAATGGGGGAGGCCGATGTGACGCTGAGTCAGACGGATGAGAAGCCTCCAGACTCGGCGTTAGCTCCCGGAGAGGACTCGGTGGTCTGGAGCCATGAGGTGGAGGTTTGTCTGTTTCACGCAATGATTGGACACAAACCCGTCGGTAAGAGAACTGCTCTCCATTAGCCTGTTAGCTACCGGGGCTGTTAAGCGCTGCACGACTGAACCCGGTGCTCCCAGAGTTGGGGTCATGGGGAGGCTCTGGTGGGGGTGTCAGTGAAACCTGGTTGGCTTCTGCTTGTTTATTAATGTGTGACTTTTAATTTATAGTAAATTGTTGGGATGAATGGATTAGTGACTGCAAAATGATCTACAGCAGTAGTTTCAAAAGTGCTTGTAACCAGCATACTACGTGTACTTAAATTATAACCAGTTTATTACGAGTATTTAAACCTTATAACCAGCTGACCTTATTACAAGCTCATTATATTGCTTTATCCTTATAACCAGCTCACTAGTTATTAAACCTCTACTGAGTGCAGAGCTCCTCTGTGCTCAGTGGTTTGGTTTATACTGAGCTTTGAGGTTGTTTTTGTTGTGACTGTCAGATAATTTTGGCTGCAATGGGCTTCCGTAGTGTCCAGGCATGTAGTTTGTGATTGTGTTTCTTCAGGGGTGAACCGACACTTTCACATGATCTGCATCAGAGATAAGTTCAGTCAGAACATCGGCCGACAGGTCTCCTCTTCCGTCATCTGGGACCATCTGGGGACCATGTATGACATGCAGGCCCTGGTGAGCAGGCAGGCACACACACACACACACACATAGTTGGAATGAGTTTGACTTCGGATTGTTTGTGTGTGTGTGTGTGTGTTGCAGCATGAATCCGAGATCCTGCCCTTTCCAAACACAGAGAAGAGCTTTTCTCTACCTGATGACATCATCCAGGATGTTAAAGAAGGTGAGGTCATCACTGACTTTATTTCTGTCTATTTTATTATCCAAAGCTGTTTAAGTCACAGCACTAGACGGTAAGAAAGTTCTTGAAGAAGTTTTGTCTCTCATCCAATAGACTTCTTCAGCTCTGGAGGTGGTTGGTCTTGTTCAGCATATTAACCCTGTGGGGTGTGGTCAGTGCTATTCACATTCCAACGACCGTCGTTAAAACCCGTCTGGCTCCTCAACGATTGTTGGTGGGGGTGTCAAAGATAGTCGTTGAAATGCGAGTTTCACCTTTGTATGCTAATGAGGGTCACTAGCATGATACACAACACCTGGGTCAATCTGCTGAGACAATCTTATGGGGAGTTTTGAAAGGACATGATCGTAAATGGGAGAAAGGTGATGTCGCAGACCACCCCCCCTGTTCAGAGATGGCTTCTCCACTTTGACATGGATGGCTTCTTTCACTCCTTTCTCAAACCATTTATCTTCCCTGTCCAAGATCTGAACATCGGTGTCCTTAAATGAGTGTAAGAAACCTGCTGAAGGAAATGAGATTTACAGACAGAAAGTTAAACATGTAAACCCAGCCATTAATGATCTGGGGCTGCATGTCAGGTAAAGACACCTTGTGGATTACTGGTAGAATAAATGAAAACGGTTAGTCAGCGTTAGAACCCAGGTGCCACAACCACCCGGAGGTGTGAGAAGATGATGTCATCACTACGACACAAGTGTTTTCATTCATTCCATTGTCCAAAGGCTCGTCTCAACATCACTGGAACATTTCTTTGATTTGTTGTTTTAATAAATAAAGCACCCATACTCACAATGAAAAACCATTTTCTGAGTACATTTATCATTAAATCACATTTTAAACATTGTGCCTGCAGGGAAGCTGGGCTCAGAGGAGGAGACCAAAGAGGAGTTCAGGATGGAGAGAGAACCTCCAGCAACGCATGAAGAAGGTAACTCGTGTCTGTCCACCCCTTCCCTCCATCCAACTATCCAGCAATCCATCTATCTCATGATCTCTTGATCGCTGAAGGGTTAAACCCCTGTGTTTTTCAGTCTCTCTTGTGCTGGTTGCTCAGAAACGACTCATTTCCCTTAAATTCAAACTACTCTACCGGTTTGGAAATCATTTGATCTTTTAAACATGTAATTTCTCTTCTCAGGCAGTAACTCCTCGGTGAAGATGTCCGAGCGAACGAGCAGCAGCCGGGACAAGGAGAGAGAGCGAGACAAGGAGAAGGGAGGAGGAGGCGAGGGAGGAGTGACAGTTGGAGGAGGAGGAGTAAAGGAGGCAGAGAAGAGGAAGAGGAGCCGAACTGCCGACAAACTGATATCTTCTTCCAACCCGGCAAGTCCAGGAGGGGCCAAAAGGAGACGCACCTGAGAGAGAGATGGACAGAGACGCAGAAAACAAAAAGAGGAGGTGGTCACATGACTGCTGGAGGTGGAGGAGACACCTCACAACAATTTGTGTAACAGCTGTTGTCATCATCATGTGACCACACAAAGAGGAAGTCAACCGTCTTAATGCAACACAGCAGCATCTCCAGTTGTTTCCTTTGTCTATTATTTACTTTAAATTAGTTTTAAAGTTGTTTTTTACAATACAAGTGTAAATAAATGTCACATTTCTTCATGATGTCAAGAAACAAGATCACACTGTTGTAGATGAACCAGACATTCTCTGTGCCAGTATTACCCGTGATACATCTCAACTACTCACATTAGCTCAGAGGTTGTGGTGTGTTATGATAGTAGTAGCAGCTAGTATAGCCTGAAGCAGTGCTAGCCTGAGGAAGCCTGCAGACATGAACTTGGGGTGAATGAGTCCGTCTCCTGCAATGCAGCAGAAATCTTTTTTTTATACTGTAAACTTCCATTAATGGAGATTTTACAGTGGTCCTATTCAAAATGATGATAGGCTTAAGCAGAAGTTCCGATTGAGGCTCAATACAGGGTTCTGCTCCAATTTGATGACAGAAGCATATCTGTTGAACATTTTTTTTTCATATCAAATTATATTTGTTTTTCATTCTGTTTTTTTTTCCTCTTTGGTTGCATTCCGTTTGGTCTGATTGAGACGTCACTAATGATGTTTGAAAAGCCAAATGGAGATAAGAAGATTGCTTCAATCTCCAGATGTGAAAGTGTTAATTTATTGATGAGGCTGTTTGTGTCATTAAAGATAAACTGGGATAGGAATCTTCTTGTTTTCAACTGCAGTGGGAGTTCAGACTCTGGGCAGCCGGGAGGGGCTCAGTATCGGGTAAACACTTTCTGGGTTGATTAAGCTCTTAAATGAGGGCGTCAATTAAAATTATAAGACATTTAAATCCATTTCTTTGGATTAAAGGGTTCAGATAAAACTTGCAACTGTTCTTCTGCATCAGTGAAGTTTTCGTTGCAGTGTGTTGATGTGGCCGTATGATGGCGCTGCCCTCCTGTAGAAGGCTAGAAAACAAACGTTTTTGTTTTTGTCTCGAGTTTGGAAGGCTGGTAAAAAGTAAAGGAATTATTCCAACTTCGTGAAAGTTGCATTTGAATGCCCATAAAGAAATATACCGCAAACAAAATAAAAATTAATGATGTGAGTGAAGTAGTATACTGACGATATTTATAACTAATACGTTTTATTACATTAGGCTCCAGCATATTATTTGGGGTTTTTTTTTGTAGAAGAGATATTAAGATAAATAGCTTTACGTATAACGTTTTAATTATGAATTTCAATCCGTTGCTTGTTTTCATTAAAACTAGAGTGGTGAAACGGCTCCATCACATCTACATACACTGTACTGCTGAACGACACTCCTTGTGGTGAAAAGGGGTATTACATCCTAAGAGCAGACCAGGTGAGGTTAAAAGGGACAGTAAAGTTAATTTTAAGTGACATGTATGTTATTCATCATTATGAAAATAGAAGAAAAAATACATTTTATGTGTGTAGCATCACGCGTTTCGTCAAAAAAGCTTAAAATCTGCCCCGTAGCAGCTTCCGTATTCAGTCCGTTCACCGCGCAGGTAACCATGATACTCTTGGTGTTAATCGCGTCTACAAATGCATTGTTTCTTATGGCTGCCAAGCTATGTCTGGCCCCAGTGACGTATGATGCCCACGTGACCACTGAATGCGGAAGCTGCTGTGGCGCAGATTTTAAGCTTTTTTTTTGACCAAACAGACGATGCTACACATATAAAAATTTATTTTTTATTCTATTTTTCATAATGACGAATAACACATGTCACTTAAAATTAACTTTATTATCCCTTAATTTAGCTGCGATTAGCCATTAATTGACAGGATTACGCGTCAAACGTGACTCGTCATATATGTGGAATAACACGATAACTGGTCGTTTATCTAAGTTTATATAAGTCTGTTCGTAACCTTTTGATTACCTTTTGGTTACCAACCAGTAATGTGAAGAACCAGCATTGTTAGCCAATCAGCTACTTTTGAAGCTAGCTGGCGCCCCATGCAGGATGGAGGACATGTTCATCTAAAGAGAAGCGGGAGGGAGAGAAAGACGAAAATGGCTGCAGATGGGGGAAGCAGTGAAGAAGATTGTCAGGTGACTCAAACCCATACCTGCCAAAGAAGCTCGATTATGTCACCCAGGTCAAGTTTCTTTTCTATCGCTCCTTTTTCTGAAGCACAGTTGGAATTCACACTCAAGCTATTTTAAATATTCAAGTACCCGGATGTAATCAAGGTCAAACTTGAATTCCACAGAAAAGAGACGTCGTTGTTGTTGTTGTTGTTGTTGTTGTTGTTGTTGTTGTTGTTTTGACGTCAGTTTATGTCGTCACTGTATAGAAGAAGAGGGTATAGAAAATTAATTAAAAATATCTTGCTGAGAAGATTAGATTGGTTTATGTTTGTTTTATGCTTGTTTGTTGTTTTTGTTTATGCACATGATAGACAAGTAAAAAACAAAGCTATATACTGTAAATGGGAGCATTCTTATCTTCAAGAATGCTTCATTTCAGGAGAGGTCCTAGAGATCCAGATCGATAGATACATAGATATATGGATACTTTATTAAACCCGGAGGAAATTGCACATATCCACTGCTCAGGCATTACTAATGAATAAATACTGGATAAACAGCAGGAGAAGAAGAAACACTGACACCATAGGACATACCCCAAGACATACACTACACTAACACACATACAGCATGAACAGGACACATACTAAACTAAAATATAAACAGTATAAAATAGAATAAAAAGTGAAAGTGAAGCGCATTATTAGTCCTTAGTTTGTTTATTACCTGTAATCACACTTTTCATCCATTTATTAAAATGACTATAATATAAATATATAAATGCAATATCAATACTGGTCCACTGACGGTAATGTGTGTCTCAGTGGTTCCTCATACATCTTTATTCATCAGTCATGTCATGTTTATTCATAGTGGATTGTTTAAACAAGTAAGGAGGCATTTTCACACACACACACACACACACACACACACACACACACACACACACACACACACATACACACACACACACAGACACACACACACACACACACACACACACACAGACACACACACACACACACACACAATGGTGCAGTAGTACGTTTCTGAATGGATCTATGATGTGATCAGGTTCAGTTTTAGAGTTTGTTTAAAGTCATCTGAACTCCCTCCAGGACCCACAGGTCTCTGGTGAGATCCAGATGGTGAGAGGTTCTACTCAGAACTCTGACCCTTGTAACACAACTGGAAAAATAACTTTTAGGTAGTGGAAGACGTACAACATCAGCAGGAGGCAGGTTTAGGTCTGGACCTCACACCTGAACCAGGATCCTGCCAGATGCTGGCTCCAGAAGTTCCAGTTACAAGTGAACACACCTTTAAACAGCAGATCGGATCCAACGATCAGCAATAATGAAACTTCCTCCCCACACACCTCCCACTCCCTACACATTTGCTTTTCCCATCATACACCTCGCCCTATAATCTACCTCCATCATGTCCTTTATCAGTTTATTTGGCTTGTCTTCTGTTTCTGTCTTTGAAGTGGATGTACATCTCACCCAACCAATCAGAGACGAGGGAGAGGAGGACCTTAACAGATGGAACAGATGGGGTTGAACTGAAGATGAAGAAGAAACTTGCAGAATTAAGTGAAGGAAGATGATAAGAGGAGTTTGGAAGAGGAAGAGATACACACACACACACACACACACACACATACACACACACACACCTACACACACACACACACACATACATTGAAAAGTCATAAATTATTCTCCTGATTTTCCTCAGGGACACAAACAGACTTACTTAAGACTTCATATTCCAGCCAGGCTATCAGCCACCCCCCCCCCCCCATCTACCAGTAACAGAAAAATTATCGTTCTGGTTAGCTGATGAGATGCAGGTGATTAAATAATCAATCATCAACGAGAAAACTATTGATGAGGTCGAGGTTCACAAAGTGAAACAGTTTTGGAGTAAAGCATCCACCCTCCTGACAAATCCTGAGGCACAAATAGAGGTGATGTCACGTTTACATGAGGGTGGATCCGCTAAATCAGAGACAGCCATGATTCAGGTGGGTGAAGATGTGAACTAATTTGTCTGTAACCATAGTTATCAGGATATCCTAAATGTTCCTGTTGCCACCAGCTGGTCCCTCCTGTCTTTGATGTGTTTGCTGTTTGGTGGGAGCAGGTGAATTGCTCTTTTATCAGAAGCAACAAAAGAAAAAGAGAAGCTGGTGGTGCTGGTAAAGCAAAACAACCAGCTGAAAGAGACTGAAATTCATTGGTGCGTAGAAGGGAAGAGTTGATGATCTTTCAGGGATCAGTCGCTAATATATGTGCATTAATATATGTGTCACCATCAGCTGCCACAATGAAAATGGGCTAACGTGTTGAGGAGCTGTCAGCTTTAGCTCAAAGCCTGGATCCAGCCCCCTGAAAGCGCTCTGGATCCAGTTCTCCCCACAGAACTGGACCGGGCTTTCAGCTCGCACTATGACATCACAGTTGGCCGCTGTGTGTAAGCTGACAAGTGATGTCATGAAAGCTCCCTGTCGTTTCCTCTTCAGGTGAAACCTGAGAGGCAGATCTGGACTTTTGTTTGTCTGTAGGTTAAAACACACACAGAGCTCTCATTAGCGATGTACGGTGCCAGAAGTCATTTGTTTGTCTTTAAGCAGCTAAACTTTCCTTTATCCTGTTGATAATAGAAAGATTAGCATCTCAAAACCACAAAAGAGCTTCTTAATCAAACCTCAGGCTCTCACACACACTCAGGCCTCCTGTTGTGTAGCGTACTGTGATTACAAAGACCATCTTGTGTGTCTGTTCGTGCACTGACTGATAGTTAACATGCTAATGAGTCAACTAGCTGCTGGTTCTATGTATAGATGCTAATGAGCAGACAGGCTCAGCCGGCCACCATCTGAACCTCTGATGACTTCATTTGTGTATTTCTGGTTGGTGTGTGTGACCATCAGACACCTCTACCTCGATCAGTCATGTGGATTGACTTCGCAATTGGTGACCCCACCCCTTTCAGAGAGCGATGATGTCACAAGTGTGAGGTCGTCTCTCATCTTCTGCCTTCTAGAGGGTCAGAGTTTTACTTCGGTGTCCATAACGCTGGTTCCTAGCTGCCGCTAACGTTAGCTCAGCTTTTGCACTTTGCCAGTTCCTGTGATGGGATTCCTTCAGATGTAATTTTAAAGTTTTTACGAACACCTAAATTACCTGGCTAAGGGTAGTTATTGCTGGTTAACCTGGTCTGATATTATCAGACCAACTGCTTCTGAATTATTTTATCTGTTTTAATCAAATAATAATCAAATCAATTTGAAGTGGAATCGGTGAAAGCAGATCAACCAACATTCGTTTGTTTCCACTGGATTGATGAAACGTAAATAATGATCTGGCTTATAAGCTTTATAGTTAGATAGATAGATACTTCCTAAAAGTCATGCAACACTCTTTCTCTTTCAGCTTCCACCATTTCGTCCTCTGCTCTGTGCTTGTCCTCTTCATCTTTCTCATCACCAGAGTCATCCTAGACACCACCATCCTATGCTGTTTGGCTACACTCTTGCCTACCAAGAAAAGAAAAGAGTAAAATCTAAGCCTTGAATTAAATGAACTAGAATAAAGTACTGTTTTTTTTAATGTAATATGAATACAATATCCAGAAATTGACAAATGTACAAACTGGACTAAAATTTGGATCCTGTGACAATATTGGATGTAGCTAATGAGGTCATGTGACTCAGGGTGGCGACCAATTAGAATAAAGTAGCAGACAAACTAAATGTAATGCGAAACAAAGATCAGCCAGTTGTCATGTTTCCTTCATTAAAGCTGAACACATGACAGAGATTTCATGCTAGCATCACCCACACGTGTGTGTCTGTGAGACTAATTAGGATAAGAGGAAGCAACAGACACGTACACACACACACGCACGCACGCACGCACGCACGCACGCACGCACGCACACACACTCACACACACACACACACACACACACACAGAGTTGGCTGTTTGTTTCAGACATTTGAAAAGAAAAACTACAAGTCTTTGTCTAATTCTGAACCGTTTCAGTGATGGTTGGTGTCAGAGCAAACACGTGTGTGTGTATGTGTGTGTATGTGTGTGTGTGTATGTGTGTGTGTGTGTGTGCGCGCCCGCACGTGTGCATGTGCATGTGTGTATTAACAGACCATTTAGACAGTAAACAACTCATTCATTATTCAAATTAGAATCTCCTCCCCATCGGTTATTTGTCAGTTGTGTCAGTGCAGCTTCTCAACGTATTGATCAATGTAAAAATTCAGACAGGAAGTGTGTGTCTGACTGCTTCCTGCCTCTCAGTTGCGTCTTTGTTTTTCTTGTTTAATTCTCTGGCTCTTCTCAGCAAACCTGATTAGTTTGCGTTGTGTGTTTGTTCATCTTTTTGTCCCTGCAACATCTAATTCACTTCATTTCACCATAACTCAGACCAGCTGCCCAGATTAGATATTTTTATTACATTTTCCAGAATGCACAGTGGTTGGGTTTAAAGTTCTCGCTTTTATAAAGTAGTTTTTTTATGTTATTACTGTTGTTTGTTTGTGGGTCTGTTTGTCTGCAACATATCACAAAAAGTTTTCAACACATTTGTTGACATTTTTGTTTTAAGTAAAGTTCTGTAGACCAGCTCCCACATGAAGAACACCAGCTTTTTGTTGGTGACTCATGATGAGGCTGATGACCACATCCTTTATGTGCAGCGACTTCCTGTCTCATCATTGGGTTGACACTGTGCTGTGACAGCCAGTCGGTGATTCTCCTTGTAGGGGTGTGAGGACACCTGGAACTGAAAAACACAGCGTTGGATAAAGAAATTAGAAAGAAAAGGTGGAAAGAAATTAATTTATCTCTTTGTTGATTCAGGAAGAGTTGCTTTGCACACCTGAGCAAATTCGTCATCTCTCTCTAATTAAAGTAAGAGGACACGCCCACATTTGACCAGGTGGGTTGATGTTCAGGAAGTACTTCTGTGTGTATACCGGTCATGTCTGAGTCCAGATCAGTGTGACCTTCAGGCCTTCTGTCTTCATCATGTCAGGTGGTCAAGCAGTCCTGATACTCTTACCAGATGTGTTTCCATAGAAACCAGATTTCTTGTGGTCTGCGTGGTATGTAAGTACCTCCTATTCCGCTGGGCAATAGCACCACGTTTCCTTAGAAGGCTAATCTCACAGTAACCTAGCACAAAATAGAATAGCCTAGCATTATATCTGATCTAGACTTCCATTGATTTGGTCTCAAGCTGATCTAGGCTCTCATTGATCTGTGCGTAGACTAATCCATGCTCACATTAATCTAGGCTCACACTGATCCGGTCTGAGACTGGTCCAGGCTCACATGGATCTGGGCTCTTGTTGGTCTCAGAACACCTTTTTTTCTGCTTGTGGTTGTTTGGCATTGGGATCAAATGACACACCCAGAGTTCGTCCTTATTTATTATCTGAAACTTTACTACTAAATGAGCAGCCTCAGGACCTGTACCCTGTTAAAAAGACCTCTAGTTAAGCATAGGTCTATGTTAACCTACTGGTCTGATAGTGATGACATCACAGATGAGAGGAGTCTGAGCCTTCTCTAGTCACGTCAGTGGAGGACTAGAACCTGCAGACCAGAGCAGGACGGGGATTCATATGATTTTCAGTGGTAACAAACTTTAGATGCGTCATCTGATCAGTAAATATTCATGTTCTCCTGCTGATTGGAGAAGTTTTAATAACTAGATGTTCACTAAAACTTTTATGGAGGGTGTCAGTCAGGAGGAGGCACCAGCTATCTGCGTCAGCCTCATTAATTAAAAGTTGTAATTGAAAGCATCTAGTAATCAAGCTAATAGGGAGGAGATGTTTAAATCAAAGCACCTCCTTGTAAATCTGCCTCCTTGTCAGGCTCTGACATAAATAATGGGACAGGGAATTTCATAGGAACCCATGAGACTCCGCCTCTAATGCCGCTGTGGAGGGGGGGATTCAGGAGTTGTTAGCAAAGCTGCAGTTTTCCCCTTTATGTCTTTCAGCATTTGTCCAGAGCCAGCGGAGTCAGAGAGAAAACACATAATAAATCATCTACCCCCCGCCCCCCCGGTTAGGTCTAATTAGTCCTATTAGCAGCCGTTGAAAAGAGCTGATAATCCTCTTAAAACTCAACTCCAGCATAAAGGCAGCAAGGGGCTCTATGGCAGCCTTCAGGGGACAAAAAGCCCGCTCTCTATTGAGTCATCAGCGCCGACTCTGAGTTGTCATGGCAACCATGTCTGTCAGGCCACGATGGGAGCTTTGTTTCCCCCAAAGTGATTGACAGGATGTGATGGTAATTCGTGGCAACAGGTTGTCGGGGCGCAGGATGATGAATTATGGGTGGAACGGGAGGGGCGTCGGTCGGTTGTGTGTTTTTGTTTTGTTTTTTTTTTACTTGTGACCAGAACAAGAAATTGCTAATCTGTTCTCAGTGGGATATCACAGAGGGTTCAAGAAGTTCTCTTGGTCTCATTAGTTAAGCACACCCTGCACAAAATACCCACCTCTATGTTTACTATAACACTGTTATAACATGTTATTATTGTTAAACTACTGCTGTTACTACTAGTGGATTGTGTTCACATCACCAATTCTGTTCTCAGGTCAAACTGTTCTTAGACCTGTTCTCAGACCTGTCTCACACCTATTCTCAAGTTAGACCTATTCTCAGACCTGTTCTCAGGTCAGATCGCCAGCGTCTGAGGAACTGTTTGAACTAGAGGCCTGCTGTTTTATCCTCATTGATTTTGTCCATCTGCAGGGTGTCAGCAGTGATGTGTTCAGGGTCAGACGACCAATAAAAAGCACGACAGATGGATTTGGATGAATATTGATTTTCCTCCTGAGAGCCCTGTCATTTAAAATCCTCCCGTTTGGTGGAGATGTGATTGGTTGTCTGTGATCAGTGTTTACAGCAGATCAGACGCTTCCTGTCTCATCTGGTGCTGATGGAGGGTTCCACTCATTAACATTGGACACTGAGGAGAAGTGTTAGAAAAACGTTAAACTTTGATGAGTGTGGAGAAACTAGAAGGAGGCTCAAAGCAGTCCACTCTGACCGTGAGTCGAAATGATCTTTAATTAATGTCTGTCTGACGCAGGGTTCCGTGTTCACTGCAGCTTCAGATTTCAGGATCCTCTTTAGAGCGCTGAGCGGCTTGCTTTGGTACTGAGCCACATTATCATTCTCATCCATCCATGTTATCCTTCTATCTTCCTCTTAGCCAGGGTGGGGGTTGCGTTGGCAGCACACTAGTCAGCTAATTTTAGCAGGTCTGCATCCAATGTTACAGCTAATTTTAGAACGTCTTCGGCCAGTGTTATGGCTAATGTTAGCATGTCTGCAGCCAGGACTACAGCTAACATTAGCATTTCCCCAGCAAATGCTACAGCTGACATTCGATTGTCTGCAGGCAGTGCTGCACTCGTCTATGGAGAATTGAGTACTCCAGGAGAACTTTAAATGAGGAACAAACAACTTCATGACATCATCATGACATCATCATGTCATTAGTTTTAAACATTAGTTCGATCAGGTAGATGAAGTTCTAGCTGTTAAGGAGTTGAGACAGGAAACTGTCCCTGTAGCGGGTGACTTTAGAGACAAGGGATCTGTAATGTGACCAGGGGGAGGAGTTTGAAGATCCAGGAAGTATGAGGTCTTGAGTGGGTTTAGCTTCAGGTGGTTCTGTAAGCAGTCACCCTCCCGGATCAAACCATTATTTATCTTGTTGGATCAGTCCTCAGAGAAAGCTGGACTTTTTTCACTATCTTAATGATGTTAGCATTTCACACAAGGGTTAGCTTAAACACACTCTCAACAATGACTCATTGTCTGAACTTCCTTGGCAACATGCTGCCTACTAGCTAAAACAAGTGAAGTTTTTAGCGCGTGAAACCTAAGAATGAAATCATAAGAACATGAACTTTGTACTGTTGACAGGATATACTACAGAATTCAGTCAATATGGTCGTCATAACAACAGCGTGATGCTCAGGTGGTGGTGGCGTTTCTTCTACTATAAATAAATCAGATTAGATACTGACATGTGGAATTGCTGCACTTTTCTGTTTGTCAATAATGTTCCATTTTGAAGCCATTTTTTTATATGTCTATTTCTGTTTTTCCAGAAGAATCTGGGAATTGGTTCTGTTCAAGGAAGTGGATTAAAACCATTTTTGTCTAAGGAACCTGACTTTCAAATACATGCTTTAGTTTCCTGTAAATCATTTTCCTAAACCCAAAAATTTTAATTTAGTCAAAACCCTGATCTGCATGTAGCTGTGTGTTTCCTGCTGCATCACCTGATTTTGATCCGGGAGCAGCTGCTCCCTGTTTTTTGATCAGACAAACCTGAACGTGAGAACGCCAAGAGAAGCTGCTGATCCTCCTCTTCAGGATGGCCACATGGAATTTAAGGCCCATTAACATTCATGGAAACGCTCCCCCGCCGCTCCCACGCACTCCCTCTGACATCTAACTTGTCTCCGGCTGCAGCCTCTCACAGGAGCCTGGGCTCAGGGGGAGACGGCATCGTCCTCAGGATGGTAATCACCCACTGCATCGTCTGACGGTGAGTCATTTAGTCCTGATATTCACTCTGATAAAACAGTCTGGTCCGTTCAGACCGATCTGCTGGGATCCCTGCAGTGGTTTGCTGGGATCAGTTTGCTGCAGGAGAGGAAGTTTACAGACCGGCTTGGCAGCCTGCTCTCCAAAACTTGGATAATTCAATAAAGAGTAGGAGGACTGCATTTCCAAACACTCAGCTTCAGATTTTCATTTGCATACGATATCTATACATTTAAAGTTGAGCCATCCTTGGCTTCAGACCAGCAGGACATTTTAATATGACCTATAACCCACAGTTTGAAGAACGTGGACTCAGATATGTTACACAAGGTTGATTTTAATGCATTCTTTTTCTCAAGTTAACTGAGAAAGTTTGGATTGCAAGTTGCCATAGTTGCAGTTTGTCAGAGCGGTGGATGTTCAGATGGTTCATTCAGTGCTTTAATGACCAGATCAGGTCATTCCAGGTGAACCGGTAACACTAAAAGAGTTTGGGCCGTTTTACTGAGCTCCAGAAACAAGCCGGGCTGACGTTAGCTTAAACCTGAGCTGGGATTAGTCTTAGTTTCCTCTGGGCGTGTTTGTGGGTCAGAAGGATGACACAAAACCAGCTGGACCGATTCCTGCTAAACGCTGAAGGAAGGAGGCGTGAAGGAACCCATCCCTGCGGGTCTAAACGGTTCATCCAGGAACTTGAGGAGCGTTAACTTTACTAGATCAGGCATTTACAATCGTTTCTATAGTAACAATCTGTAATCTTTGGGGAAGGATCCAGATCTCCTGGGGATGAAACCTACAGCTCTGAGGTGTTTGTGTGGTGTTGTCAGCTGTTTGTGGTTGTGATGCTGTGACTCAGACGTATTGATTCATGCGTGAGAAGGCTGCTGGCTGCACTTATTAATATTTGAAGCTGAGTCCTAATGGAGGCTTTTGAAGCTCAACAGTTTGAAGTGTTTCACACAAAGTTAGACCATGAAGGAAAATCAGCACGACGTGTTTCACCCAAATGTAAAGATCTGGATTGAGCACACACACATGCACGCAGGGCTTGTCACACATTGGTGATTTGGTGATGCACACACACACACACGCACACAGACACACACACACACACACACACACACACACACACACACACACACACACACACACACACACACAGACACACACACACACACACACACTACACCTCCGGAGAAAATGGACCTGCAGAAACTAGCATCTTCTTTATGAGCTGACCTGAGGTCAGTGCCGGCCCTCTCTGCTGCAGGTCACCTGTTGCCAGACGGCCGTCTGAACACACACGTGTGTGTTCTCACAGACATGTCACCTGGTCCTCCTGTGTTTATAGATTTAATTGTTTGACCTCTGACCTGCTCCCTGTGGGAGTCATTACTGCTGCCTGAGGGGGGAGTAATATACCCCTCTGTTCTGTTGCCCCCCCAGCTTTCATCTTCATGTATTAATGAATGACTGGAAGACAGACGGGTGGAGAGACACTGCACAGGAACTGGATCTGTAAGGTGAGGCCATATAAGAATCAACCTAAGTGATCTCTGGTCAGATTTAATAACAGTGACGTTTATAGGTAGATGCCCTCTGATGCATCTGATTGGTCAGGTGGTCGCTAGCTTAGCACGAAGAAACAGCTAGCCGGCCGACTTCACCACAGAGATGTTCTAATTATTTTTACCTGAGGGTACGGACTGTGTCCTCGAGCGCTGCTTGTGTGTGGAGATATTTTACATACCTCAGTAAAACACACACACACACACATACACACACACACACACACACACACACTGCTGGGTGAGGTGTGTTTGCGTGAGTCAGCTCATGGGGAATGGGCTGAACCCTCCCACACGTCCCACTACCTGTGGAAACCTGTTGGAATCTTGATGTCAGGACGAGTCGTTGGTTCTGATGTTGACGTTCCAGTGAGGGTCTCTGGTTAAGGGAAGCAGCAAGCGACAAAATGCACTGCAGTCATACGATCAGAACCCAACATCAGGACCGACCAAAGGTCCAGACCGGATTTCTCCTCTGACTGTCAAGAAAGTTGAATCGGCCAGGGACTGTTAAAGTTATGATGACATCAGCGGGCTGAACACAAACGCGTCATCTGTTCAAATCCGATCAGATCCATCTGACTAGGGTCATGTGACCGGAGAATGGTCAGATCAAAGGTCATGTGTTCTGCATGCTGCAGATGGTCAGCTGATCTGCTCCTCCCAGTGTCTTATGCGACGCCCAGGATGTTTTCATCTCCATGTAATATTTGTTTGTGAGCTGTATTTTTGCACCAATTTATTAATTTGTTCTGAAGTCTAAACTATAAAACAGAATAAGCTCAGAATGAATGAATATTTTCAAAAACTACTACACAAACCTGTACAGTCACAACGACCCAAATCTTTGGGAATGAGGGATGTTAAAGCACTGACTCGGCTCAGGGTGGAACCCGGGGTCTCTATGACGTCTCTCTGGGAGATCTAGTTCTGACATACCTTCAGACTGGAAGCGATCTTTCAGTCAGCTGGACGAGGGGAGGGAGCGTTCTGTGTGTGTGTGTGTGTGTGTGTGTGTGTGTGTGTGTGTGTGTGTGTGTGTGTGTGTGTGTGTGTGTGTGTGTGTGTGTGTGTGTGTGTGTGTGTGTGTGTGTGTGAAAGAGAAACTGTTGACTGTGTGACTCAGACTGAACATTAAGCTGGTGCTAATGGACCAGTTAAGACACGCATGAAGGAGTATCATCACTCTCAGCAGCAGTCATTCTGCAGCGCATCTCGTAGCGCCCATGCTAACATGATGACACTTAAAAAATGAAAACAGATTATGTCGTCTTGGTTCTGGATCCATTATTCAGTGTTTAAAATGGGTGCATCAGATCACAGTGCAGCCTCACCTGGATCTGATCTTATCTGAGACCTGATCTCATCTGAAGTGGACCTGGTTCCATCTGAGACCTGATCCTGTGTCTGATGTGTTCATTGGGTCTAATTTCCAGCCCGTGAAGACTTTCCGACTGGTTCAGATAATCTAGGTGTTTGAATCGTTTTCTGTTCTCCTGACCTTCATCTCCACCCGGGTTCGATGAAACCCCAGCGACCGCCCCCTCGTTGTTGTGGACAGATGTTCTTGCTGCATCTTAGCAGATGGATAATCCATAATCCTGAACGTATGGCATTGCTTTTGGTTAAATCCTGCTGTTGGATCATTGTGTCATGTTTCCAGGGTCAGAGGTCAACTGGATTCATCTTAGTTACACAATCAAAACACATCAACCACACTTGAATCTGACAGGTGGTGTTCAGCCCCCTTCCATCACATTATCACCCACCCACATCACACTCCTCCCTCCGTCTCCTATCTCTGCTGAATCCAACTCAACATTTGGTTTTGAATATTTTGTCGAGATTTATTTTCTGCAGACAACAGAGAATACAGCACATCAGGGTTGTTCCCGGTGAGGCGGTGCATTCACTGCTCCCTCCGACACAAGACGCTCGTTGAATCCTGCAGTCATGAACTGCTGTTATAGTTGTGTGGTTTGTGCATGTTTGAAATTGAAGAGACAATAATTAATGAGGTGTTCATCATCCGTGTGACGAAACCTGATTTCAAAAGCAGGTGGGATCATAGAGCTTCTGCAGGAGCAGAAGGTTGGGGAGGTGGTTGATTAGATCAGGTGAGTGGAAACCAAACTATAGAAGCATCTGACAGGAATCCAGATGCGGAGTGTCTGTTTTTCACAGGAATAGAGATTATAAAGGTAGATTATGTCTGAAACATCTGACTCATTAAAACAAAATGAAACAGATGCTGTTTAATCCACTCAGTCCAAAACCAGGACAGGATGACGGCGCTGGTCTGGTCCGTGTCTGTTTTCTGTCAGGAGGAGATACGCCGACCCTTCAGACGAATGGTGGGGAGGGGTTGAGGACTGAAGGATTTGATTGTGTGTCGGAGAGGGAGAACAGAGGAGTCTCTCTGTCAAAGGAGGAGAAGACTGTGTGGCTAACGTCCAGCGCTAGGACTTCCCTCGTCTCCTTTCTGCATTTTGTGTCTAAGAATTAAAGTCGTTCTTGTAAATTAAATAATTTCGCATTAGACAAGAATCGCTTTAAGTTTCTGCAGCTCGCAGCATCCACCTGTTTTTGAAGACGTGTTATGTATACAATGCAGAAAGTTGTGAAGCAGCCAGTAGCAGTTAGAAGTTAGTAGAAGTTAGTAGCTAGTAGCAGAAAAGTCATCTTCAGATTGAGACGGCGTGAGCTCCTTACCTTCTGAGCAGAACCATGTCTGTTGTGTGTTTGCTGTGTGCCGGTTGTGTGTCGGTTGTGGGTCAGGACACTGCAAGGGGTCAGACTGACACGGGGAGGCGGGGTCTGTTCATCCCTGAGGATGAAGGAGGATTTAAAGTTGACAGAACATGACAGAAACAAAATGATAAAACTCCATGAACAGGAAGTGAAACTCCAGACGGAGGAGTGGAGTCATAGCAACGAACGAAGGAGGGCAGAGATGGAGGTGACTGAGGAGAGGAGCGACCTCTGGGTATTGATCAGAACATCCAGCTCATCAATAACCTGATAGAGATCTGATAGGAGGCTGTCTACACACACACACACACACACACACGCACGCACGCACGCACGCACGCACGCACACACAGCTAACAACATATTTCTGATGGAAGTTACTAAATGCTAAAGGCTTCAAGAAGTCCATCTTCTCCTTCTCCTCGTTTTTTTTTCTTCTTCTTCTTCTTCTCTCCCACTCCAGCTCATTCTCCTGCAGCCTTGTTGAGGAGGAGGACCAGATCTTCATTCCTGTGCTGAGCTGATTGCATCTTTCCATCTCTGCTGTGCTCATCAGATAGCCTCTAAGGAAAACCTGAATTATTTCCTTCCTCCTTTTCTTTGAGTTTGTTTTCCCGTAGCTCCTGTATGCCTCCTGCTGCAGATCTCCCTCCAGTTGTTCTTCATCTTCACGTTTGTCTTAAAAGCAGCTGGAAGTCAGGCTGCTAAAGGTCTGACTCATCCTCATCACCTCATGATGGTTCAGATCCCTGACGAGTTCTTCTGATTGGTTGTAGCTGGTATCGAATCAAGGACAACCAACAGGCACCTCCTACTTGTTTACTTTAGCACTGATCTGTCCCTCAGCTCACACCTCACTGTCACTCAACCATGTCACCATGACAACACACTCTGCCACAGGAGGACACTGAAGCGTGAAGTGACGGACGTCACCCCCTGACCTCCTGGTGAGGAGGAAGAGGAGGAAGAGGACGAGGAGGAATGTGGTCATGGTTTAATGTCTCCTCAGTGGAGGAATTCACACACGGCAGCAAAACTGGAACGAAATATGGAGGAGAAATGTGGTGTGAGGAGAAAAGAGAGGAGGTATAAAATCTGATGTCCTGCCTGTGGCTTGATTAACATGCTAATAGACTATCAATTAATTCACACATTCGCTGAACCACCCTGTTGTCATAGTAACCCCCCATATCTTCTATACACTGCACCCTCCAACCCCCACCCACTCTGGATGGACGTCTCTGACCGCACACACTTCCTGATCAACACTTCCATCCTCTCAGCTGTTGCTTAGAAACAGCTGATCCAGACTCGGTTTCCACCAGTAAACTGAACCAGTGTGATTACAGAAACCAGTACGCTCACTGGAGCCACCCCATAATTCATTGTCAAAGAGGCAACTAACAACTGTTGGTGAGCCAGTGGTCCAGAGAACTTCATATGTCATCAGCCGCGGGCTAGCGTTAGCGCTAACGCCATAGCTAGCGACATCAGAAAGGGGCGGGGCTGACCTCTGACCTCCTTAGGCGAAGACTTTCCAGTTTCATTTGATTTTCTTGAAAATGAAACTTGAAGAAAAAGACAAGTTGCACATGATGTGTGCACATGATTGTGTTTATTTACCTGGAACAAACAAACAAACAAAATGTGATTAATCATGTGATTTATCATGTGATATAATCACCCCCCTGGTGTGACAGATAAACAGCAGCTGAGACAACAAATAATGAAAACCACTTACTGTCTGTCACATGACCACAGATTCATCCATCCATCCATCCATGCATCCATCCATCCATCGACATTCTGACCTCCACCCACCATGTTCACCCGTTTGTTCGTCCTCCATCCATCAGCTGCATCCTGATGTCTCTTTTGTGGGGTTAATGATGGCTCCCCCTCGTTTCCCATGTGTGTGTGTGCATGTGTGTGTGGTCTGACTGATGACCGTTCTGTGTCGGGCATGACGGGGCCTCCAGAGAGGAGGTGCAGGGAAAACAAAGTGAGCCGAGGCCAATGGAGGGGGAGTGTGTTGGTTCCTGTGTTAGGGTGTGGGGGTGTAGAGGGGTGATTGATTGGGGGGGTTAGTGAGGGGTGCAGCTGTAGATATTTTACATCCAACTCTCCCAGGTATCACAACTTAAGTTCATGTCAGGAAAAAGTGACAAATGTTTTGAAAGGAATCAGTCATCAGTAACCAGTACAACCAGTAACCGGCACAGCAGCATCCTGTGTGGTTCTGATCCATCTCACAGGTTCATTCGAGGGGTGGGGTGGGGGATCTGCTGTGGGACCACTGCTACGGGTGTAATAATATGAGCTGGATGCTGGAGGAATTTCTGATGCTTTATTATGATCAAATCCCATGATCCTATGCTGCTGTTGTCATGGAGAACGAGACAAAGTCAACTTCACAAATCTCCATTGTTTCACTTGTGAACCAAACATGTTGCCATGGTTACTGAATTATGCACACAATGATCCAAAATCCAATGGAAACTGCTTAGTGTCTTTTTCTGGGATTTGATGCTTGTAAGTGAATTGCATCGTGGGAGATGTAGTCCTCAGAGGCTCCCTGATGTCTGGTTACATTTAGATGAACTGACCCTTAAACTGCCATCTGTGACTTGAGGTCAGCTCATGATCTCATTGGTTCTCCCTGGGATGATGTCATAAATGTTTCAGAGCTCTCCGCTTGACTCCTTATGACATCACTGCTGCAAAACCACAGGAATTTTGGTCCTGAATGATGCAGAGCAGCTGATTGTGTGTGTGTGTGTGTGTGTGTGTGTGTGTGTGTGTGTGTGTGTGTGTGTGTGTGTGTGTGTGTGTGTGTGTGTGTGTGTGTGTGTGTGTGTGTGTGTGTGTGTGTGTGTGTGTGTGTGTGTGTGATGAATGAGTGTGTGATACCCGCTCAGCAGTAATTCATTTCTCAAACCTGAGCAACACTTACTGTAAGACTGGAACAGGATTAATGGTGTTCCACAGCCAAGTCACACACACACACACACACACACACACACACACACACACACACACACACACACACACACACACACACACACACACACACACACACACACACACACACACACACACACACACACACACACACACACACACACACACACACACACACACACACACACACACACACACAATCTCTTTATCTTCTGCACACTGAGGTCAGAGTAGATCCAGAGATCCTAATATTCACTGACGGATCCCCAAAACACAGAATGACGGATCATTTTCACCGGGATTCATAAATTATTCCCACAGTTCTCTATTCCAGAGGCCAACAGCAGGGAGTTGGAGGCGTTCTGCAGCGATGTTGGAGTCCGGACCGCCTCGTTTGTCTCTGTGTCAATGGTATCGATGGCATCGGTCCGCCGGGAGCCTAAAGGGAAAATCAACATGACACATTAAGCAGGATTTATGTCCAAACTGTGTTTTTCTAACTAAAGTGGGAGGCGGGGAGGCGGAGTCTGGGTCGGTGATGGATTAAGTTTGGTTTGCGGCGACTGCTGAATGAGCAAATATAACTTTAAACCACTGTTCATTAAAGAATTCCAAAACCACTGAGCGGAAAAGATGTCAAAAGCAATGAAACAGGAAGATGTTGTGTTTCTCTGGGTCGACGTGTGACCAGCAGTCAGCTGATGCCTCGAACCTGCAGGTAGCCCCACCCCAGATCAATATCCAACCAATAGGAGGGTCAAGGAGGGCCATGGCATCATCTGACCACCTTCTCAACCAGCGACTGAGAAGGTGGTCAGATGAAACAAACCCCAGTTTGTTTCATCTGAAGTCAACTGAGGGGTCCAAACCCGAGGAACACGTTCAGGTTCAAATTGTCTTGAATGGATCCAGATTTCCCTCCTGTGTGCTGTCTGGAACAGGTCCCGGTTCAGCTGAAATTCAGCACCCCCCTTTGCTCCATTTAACTGAAGCCACCAGCTACATGAATACCCATGAACACCCAGGAGCTCTGCCAACAACTCCATTACAATGTACCCTCCTCCTCATTCCTCCCTCTCTGTTTTCCCTCGTCGTCCTCCTCCCTTCCCCTCCCATTTTTCCCCATCTCACTTCTCTCAACGGATAAAAGTATGTAGTCACCCGAAGTTTGGACACCAACGTGACGCCCTGATCCCTGCCATGCGTGTTGAGCGAAAACGCACGCCATGTGTCTCGCATCACGAATGTATTCGTTTTGCTGATGACACATTTCTCGTGACGCCAGTCCGCGTGATTGGCCGGTAGCGCGTCATGGAAACGTCACATATCCCTCCTGCCACCGAAAATGCAGGCGTGGTTTTGGATATCCGGTATTGAATGTCGTATCAGCGATGAGACATAAAGTAAAAGAGTCTCCAAACAACTTCATTGTGGCAAGTTTTTTGCCCACTTCCCTGGACCTGGACCCCCCCTCGCCCGCAAACTGCCCCCACATCAGCCAAGCATTGCTGCAGAGATGAGAGCACTGAAACCAGGACTCTCCTGAGCAATCTGTCTACATACTTTTAGCCACCCCCCTTTTTGTGTGCTTCTTGCCTCCTGCATTTATTTCATTTTGTCCTGTTTGCTGCTGGTTCCTCCCTTCTAGTTACGGAGAGGGATATCCGAGCTCTCTCATTGGTTAACAATGAGGACAAGGCCCCTCCCCCTTCGCTCCCTCACATGGACAGCAAGGAAGCAGGGAGAGAGGGAGGGAAGGAGAGTGAAAGTGGAGAGGCAGGCAGACTTGTTGCAACAGATGGATTTACCAGCGGCGGCTCGGCGGCGGCTCCTCGGAGGAGCCCTGGGACGACGTTAGAGAGGGAGGGGCTTCAGGGAGTCACAGCACTGGAACAGAGCGAGAAAAACTCTTCTTCCTCCTCCTCTGACTCCCCAGACAGGCAGGAAGACATCTCAGTGTGAACACAAAGTTTTATAACTGAACTGCTTCATGGAGGAGATGACTGCGTGACCGGGCTGCAATCTTCCTCCTCCTCCTCCTCCTCCTCCTCCTCTTCCTCCAGGGTCAGAGAGGAGAACACCTGCTGACAGCGAGGAGCTCCTGAGGGAGGAGACGCAGCAGCAGCAGGAGGTACAGGACTGTTCTACTCTGTTCTACTTCGAAAAGCAGGTCTGCTGCTCTGAGGTCATCACGCGTGGACCGAGTGTGTGTCTGTGGGTTCTGCTCTGATTGGCTGCCACTGAGTCGTGGCGCTTTGCTCCACTTTATCGACGTCCTCTCTTCAGTTCGAGGCCGAGTTCTTCTTGCACTTGTTGGCTGGCGTGTGCTTCACGTGCTGCTGGTGTTTGTGTGTCGCTTCCTGCTTGCAGCACACGTGGGAGTGTGTTTCAGCTGCACAATGCCGAGGTGGGTGAGGAGAGGGAGCAGGGAAGGAGGGAGGAGATGGGAGAAAGAAAAAAGGGGGATGAATGAAGGGAGGGAAGGGAAAAAGGAAGGAAGAGATGACAGCTGTTCCACCCAGCTTTGTTTTTATTATGGAGATGTTTCTATTTTTTCCTCAGCAGAGAACTTGAATGTATAAAACACCCATGAAAACTCTTTAAAAGAATAGTGAAGAGGTAAAAGATGTGCAGAAGCTCTAAAGTTTCCAGAAGAGAAAGAAAGATTATGTTCATGTTTGTTGGTACGGTAGCGTCTTGTTGGTGTTGGTGAGATTCGGGTCAGTTAAACAGTTTATCTGGTGTGTTGGTGTTTTGTGACTCATTAAAGAATGAGATATCCTGAGTGGAGATAGTGAAATTAGTTGGTCGTTGAGTCGTCTTTTATAGCAACGGATCTTTAGAGCAACATCCCAAGACCTCCGTCGTGAAGTGGAGGGGCATTCAGTGTGGATGGGTGATGCTGGTTTTGTACTTCTTGGTGATTGGAACGTCAGTGCACACGTGTCATAGTCTACCCTAGTGGCAGCAAAGCGAACACAGCTAGAACAACTGCTAAGACATCATAGATTATTTACACTTGGAGGAAAGATTTTTGGTTTCAGTCACCAGATTGTCAAAGATCATCAATCACATCCTGAGACGGTCATATCAGAAGATTAAACCTGCGAGATTAATCCTCACAGCACAACAAGGCCATTTCACTCTATGAACCTGGACTGTTTCACTATGTGAATCTGGACTGTTTTACTGTGTGAACCTGGACTGGTTCACTATGAATGTCTTAAAACACATTTATTGTCTGAATAATCAACACATATTTTCAACCTTTATGAATTTTCACTGCGGGGGTCTGAACTCACCACACGGTATAGGTGTGACTTTTACTTCCTGTATGTGGTTTTTGGTGGTGGCAGGAACTGGGCTGACATGTTTGATGATCTGGTCGCTAATTTCCCACAATCCATCACACACAACAGGGTAAATGAGGCTGATAGCTGCAGCCGCTTGAAAGTAATCATTCCCTGATACTAACTCTTTAAATATTAACACTCGAAACATGCCCTCTCTGGCAGACGCACAAATTAAATATAACAAATACAACAGCAGTTGCCTGAAACGTTAAACACTATCTAATACGTCTAAAACATAGATTGATTATAGAGAACTGCCAAAAAATATATCCCGTCGTTTTGTTGAGCGTCTTGGTTTAACTGAACACCTTTTCTATTTCATTTCATTTGTTAGTATCAGAAATGTAGCATATGATACCCCTTCCACACTGTAAACTAATATTATTGGTAGCTCATCCAAAAGTCCACTTCAGTGTTAGCTTCCCCAACCGGATAACATCAGCGTTAGCCTCTGTAACAAGCTGAGCTTTTCTATCAGACCAGTTAGCCTTACCAACAGTTAGCATTAGCTTGTACGCAAACACATCAGCTTACCTTGCCCCAGCAAGCTTAGCTTCTCTGGTAAGCTAACAAGTGTGAGCAGCTGATGGTGCTGCTATAAAAATGTATAACCTTTAACTAGCGTGCTACTGTTGACATATACAGAATCTCAAACAGACCGTGTTGCCCAGCGTTGTCAACACGTGTGAACCATATTGTTGTGTTCAGATCACCTTGGGAAGAAGATTTGCTCTGTGATGAGGCAGGAGGCGGAGCTAAGTGATGTCATGCCAGCGGTGCTAACGGACCCTAAAGCCTTTGTCTCTCAAAGCTCTGCTTGACACACTGGATTCCAGTAGAAACCTGTCCTCACAGTGGATAATAACCATCAACAGGCCCGTTGCAGATAAAGTCATGTCCTGTCTCTGGCTGCCTGGTCACAGGCGGTAATTATGGTCTGCACGGCTGATTATTGATGTTTGTTTATTGAAGAGCTCCTATTGATGACTGATTGACCACTGTGTGTCTGTACATTAGTTGATATTCAGTGTGTGTGTGTGTGTGTGTGTTTGTGTTTCTTGGTAGTAACACAGTTGCCTGAAGCTACCTCTGACCTTTTGACCTTCTGTGGTTCTGGACCTCCAGCGTTGTCAAACTGTCTCTTCGGGTCCAATCAGAACAAGGTCAGCTGATTTCTGACATGTGACTCCCACTGTTTCACCGTCCTGCTGTTGTGACATCAGGGGTTTTAATAGTAATACAAACAAAAGACAAAATTTTAAAAAAGTGTTTTATCTTTGTGTTATTAGCAAAGCAAGTTCAGTTTTCAATAGAGACAGAAAATGAAATAAACATTGTTTGTGACACACAGATAATGATAATAGAAGAACACATACTTATTATTAGTCCCACAATGAGGAAATTCTCTTTTCACTTGACTTTTTTTCCCTATTGGCCTAAAAACACTGAACAGGTCTGTAAACCTTCATTGTGGAGCGATGGTGAAGCTCTGAGCAGCCGTGTGATGGAGGACGTTCAGCTCCATGCTCAAAGTAACCAGGAGGTGAACCAGTACTTCTACAAACCTCCAACAGTAAATAATATCAATGATGGGAAACACAATATTAAAAAAATCAAATATAATAATAACAATAATAAACATAATACTACTACTCTACTTAAACTAGACATAACAATAACATTCATGTTTTTCAGATATATATTCCACTTTTAAAATGGCTCAAATACAATATACTGGTTTTTTTTTTAATATCTCTGCCAAGGTGCTTGTTTGATGGCTGTTTAGTTATTGGTGGGTTAAGTGATGGCTGGTTGGTTGTTGGTTGGTTGGTTCATTCAGTGTTATCCAGTAATCAGGCTGAACTGGCACTAGCAGCCAAGCCAATAGGGGGCGCTAGCACCTGAGCCTCATAAATGTGAAGCATTTTAATCGTCCTTTTCACTTAATTTCATTTGGAAAGAAGGTTACGAGTTTTCTGTTTGAATTACATTAAATCAGATCTGATTGGTGTTCACGCTTCCCCCATCACACAAACACACACATACACACACACACACACACACACTGTAGCAGAATAGATTAAATTGGTAATCGTTACAGGGCGCTGCATTGGAGCGACTGACCTTCAGGCAGGAGGATGGAGGGGTTTAGTTTTAATGAGTGGATTTAAACAGCAGCGGAGGCTAAACTGCTGCAGCATTTATACTGTAGAATATTTATAGATGTATATATAATCTACAGTGTATATACAGATATATAATCTGCTGTTATATCAGAAGAAAAAGATCAAAAACAGCTGAGACAGCAAACCTGTCAGCTGATCTGTTGTCAAAGACGACAATGTTGTCTGAGGAAATGAGACGTGACTGAGTTTACACCTGCTGCTAGATTGTAGTCGAACGTTAAAGAAGTGTGACACTTTCATTCATCGTCGTCATGGGAACCATAGAACCGATGGATCGATGTTGTTACCTGATCACAGATATATGGATTGATTTATTAACGACTCGTTCTTTCGTTCTGCTTTTGATCCTGACAGTGAGAATTTAGGTTCAGGATTAGGTTCAGGATTAGTTTTCATCACACACATACTCACACACACACACACACACACGCACGCACGCACGCACGCACGCACGCACGCACGCACGCACACACACACACACACACACACACACAGTGAGTTCACTGTGCGTGTGTGTGTGTGTGTGCTTATGTGTGTGTGATCAGCCAGCGGTTTAAGAATAAAATGTTTGCATAGATTAGATTATATTTATACAGTGCCTTGTGAAAGTATTGGCCCCCCAAAAAACTTGTTGACATTTTGCCACATTTCAGGCTTCAAACTTAAAGATAACAAACTGAAAATATTTTTCAAGAATCAACAACATGTGAGACACAATCGTGAAGTGGAACCAAATTTATTCCACATTTTATATTGTGTTTACAAATAAAAAACTGAAAAGTAGGATGTGCAAATGTGAGACCAAATGACACACAGGTGCACTCTGTTTGTCATTGTTGTCATTTAGGTCAACATTGGATCATTCAGAAGTCATCAGGGAACGTCTGGAGTCGGTTAGCTGAGCTGAGAGAACAGGAGGTCAATACTTTTGTACATCCTACTTTTTAAGTTTGAAGCCTGAAATGTGGCAACATTTCAAAAAGTTATTGTGGGGGGGGCAATACTTTCGCAGGGGACTGTACATTTTCATTAGGTTTATGTATTTAGATACATGCAAACATATTTGTATATTTAAGTATTATACATGAATATTTAACTATCAGTTGGATTTTTATCTAAGGTGAGTCAAACACTGGGTTCATGTGTGTGTGTGTGTGTGTGTGTGTGTGTGTGTGTGTGTGTGTGTGTGTGTGTGTGTGTGTGTGTGTGTGTGTGTGTGTGTGTGTGTGTGTGTGTGTGTGTGTGTGTGTGTGTGGCCATTAGTTCTGACATGTTGAGTAGAAGCAGAGCAGATCAGACTAACGGGTGACAGCCTGATCGCTCGTTGTCTTCGTTGTCTTTCAACCTGGTTGCGGTTGAGATGACTGTTACCAGGGTCACTAGAGACTGACACCATCCCAAAATACTCCAGCTGAGTACCTGGTCCCTCACCTGTCCTGCGACAGCATGCTGCCGTCATCAGAATTGTTTACCAAAGTCATATTGAACTGTTTGATCTGATCGGGTCTGACCGCTACCAGTCTGATCAATACCAGTCTGATTGGTACTGGTCTGATCATGTCTGTGTTTATATAATATTAAACCACAGGAGTGTTAACAATTCACATCCATCATCCTCATCCTGTCTGAACTCATCTCCCACAAGTGAGGAGATGAGAGGACAGGGAACAAGGGAAGGAGACGAGGAGATGAGAAATAATGGTTGAGAAGCTTTTCACTGAAGCATGAAATGAGAACTGGATTCTTACTGGCAGAAAACAGACACACAGGAACACACAGTCTGAACAGTTACAATTTTGCCCCCCCCCCCCATCTCCATAGGTGCACCAGACAGGTGATGATTTCTAATCACACATCAAATATAGCATCTGAATAATTACAGGAAATATTGAGACCGCGATGGAGCCCCCGCTTCATTTCCCAGACTTATAATGGTGTCATTGCCATAAATTACTCGGTGTCATATATTCCTACAACACTCGAATGCACCATTAATAGAATATAAATATGAGGACAGGTTTAGAAAAGAGGCTGCAACTCTTAAAGGTTATTTAACAGCATCCCAGCTGCAGCCTCGGGTTCAAGGCCTCAACCTGCTGGACCATCTGTGTGGTCTGATTATCCACACACACACACACACACACACACACACGCACACATGCACACGCGCACACACTTGGCCCAAACAGACCACCAACCCAGCTAATTGGAGATGTTGTATCACCTCCCTCGTGGCTCCTGCTCCGTCTTTTTCTTTTCACAGACTGGGAATTGGCACCTCGGAGCGAATCGAGAGAGAAGGCAGAAAGTCATTACTTCATTCAGCAGTGTGTGTGTGTGTGTGTGTGTGTGTGTGTGTGTGTGTGTGTGTGTGTGTGTGTGTGTGTGTGTGTGTGTGTGTGTGTGTGTGCGCGTGTGTGCGAGAGAGATCCTGCCATCAGTATGCCGGTCATGCTTTTCAACAGAGGGAAGGAAATTGCAGAGAGAGAGGATGGGAGAGCAAGGAGAAGGGAGGCGACAGTCCAACATGGAGTTCTTTTGATTACAGATGGTAAATGTGCCTTCAGTCACCTCCTCCTCCTCCTCCTCCTCCTCCTCCTCCTCCCCCTCTTCATCGCTGCCTCGCTCCCTCTCGCTGGAGGGATTTGAGGTGGACGTGAGGAGAATTTCTGACAAACTGAAGCTCCTCTGTTGTTGTGTTTTTATGGCTTCGATGAACTCAGGCTGATGATGATAAAGTCATTTAGGATGAAGATGATTTTTATCCCAGATATACCTCCAATTGTCAACTGTCACTTCCTGTCACGACCCAGAATAGGTTAAAATTCTGTGATGAATCACATGCATCAAGCATTTTTATTCTCGCCACTCACACACATCGTGAGGAAGAGGAGGATGCAGTGTCACGTCTGTCACGTTCTGTAACACAACTCCAAAAACATTTTAGTCTCACAAAAAGAGGCGTCAGGTCACAGCGAACAGGATGTGGCGGGAAGTCAGCTGGTTTTGAGTGATGATGATGATGATGATGAAGATGACATCACAGAACTCTTGTCAGTGATGTCAAGTCGTCCTGAGGAAGCAGTGTCCCCACAGAGGTGCGATGTGTCAGTGAGACGCTGTAATTGGTCAGCACCAGAGGGGACGGGACATCCAATCAGCTCAGCCTCATTAGTGGCTCTGAATTCAGCTTTAAAGAAGCTTCCTCCTCACCTCTCCTCTGTTGAGATCGATTAAATGAATGGTTCTCAGGTGACTGACCTGTATCACAGTCGGGGGATATGATTGGACAGGGCTGGTAGTCAGCAGGTGTATGGGTGTGTCTAGTCCAGCTGGGACCAGTCATGAGTTAATCTGGTACAAACGAATCTAAGCAGAACTTAAAAACTGATAGTGTTTCTATCTTTCTCTGCAGATCTGAAGCCAGCAGGAGACTCGACTCCATCGACAGGTAAATATGCCATCATCAACGTCATCAAACCTCTGCAGGCATTAAGCCACACCCCCTCTTACATTGACTTTTGAAGGTTCTTCCAAACAGCAGATATTTCGAATTTATTTACAGCACCTATCAGGAGCTAAGGCTCTCAATGGTGGAAAAAAGACATCATGTGATTGCTCAAATCCTTTTTACAAGCAGTTATTTATTTCTTGAGATGATTATTTAAAAAATGAATTAAGTAGAAAATAAATGTTGAATAAATATCTAAAATGACATTATATTCAGTCAGAATTTCTATGAACTGCATTGGACATAAATGGTGAGAAGTTTATTACATATAGGAAGTATCATCCAACATGTTACTTTGAGCTGCATACGATCACCTGAGAGGAAGGACGAAAAAGAGGAGGGTCTACAACAGTGTTTAACACACACACTTTTATCATTTTATCACACACTGAGATTTAAAGGAAATAAATCTCAAATTGTTTTCCTGTCAGTTCTTGAAATGTGAAACATCCACAAACTTCAATCAAGCCTGAGATGATGAGTTTTGTTTTGTAGATTTCAGAAAAATGTTTAATCTCCATATATCAGTGTCATAAAGTGTGTGTTGTTGTCGTTGCCCCGGTAACCGGAGCCTCAGTCTCACATTCCTGATTAATGACGCAGGTCCAGCCAATGAAAACACACCAGCTGCAGGCTGATTCACGAATTTGTTCGCTGCAACGCATCGAGTCGGAGCGCAGTCACACGTATGACATCATTGCATCGAATCGTAACAGCGATGCGTTTGGGGATGACCGATTATTTATTATCACTGTACAACCGACTGATGAATTAGCCTGAAGGATCTAAATAACTTGAATTTTTCATTGTGAAAGATTCCATTGATTAAAGTTCAGATTAATTCAGATTAGGTGTCACAGGACTTTGTTAAACAACAAAAAATTTGACAAGGCTGACTTCTTTTTTGGTGTGATCCTAAAGGCATCACAACTGTGTTGAAAAAGGAGACTAATAATAAAACCAAAGGCCGCCCCTGGACCCCACAGTCCTCCTGGGTTCTTAGAACCAGTGTTATATACATCTGTGTAAAGGTCACGGTGAGAATGTGGCCTCCTCGTCCAGCTGAATGGAACCAGCCCGTCGCCTCAGCAGGGTGCATCACATGGCCTCAGGCTCCACTTGGACGTCATCTGGCATGTGTGTCCTCTGCACTGCTGGGTTTTAGCTCATGGTGTTTGAGCGAAGCTGTTTTTGTGGCTGTAGTTGTTCTGCTCATTGAACTGGGCCGTTGGTGTGGAGGAAATGTTCCAGGAAACATGCAGGAATTGGAAACAGTGTAGTGGAAGCTTAACTTTGTGACCAAAGTAATTAGGTTCATCAGTAAACGTTTGTTTTATCAGCACAAATTACTCATTTATTCCTTAGCTTTTTCTGTAACAGGCGAACTAGACTGTAAACAAATGGTGTAATATTCCCAGATTGGGGATCAGCTGGAGTTTTTACTCTTTACTCATCCTGACAGCTGGAATGAATTAAGACACTGATGGACATCAGCTCAGCTGGATGCAGGTGTGCTAACGTTAGCTGCAGCGGCTGCATGGGACATAGCTCGCACTCCCTCAGGTGAGGTGTGTCATCCTTACAGGTGTTTTGTCAGAATTCAGTTGGTATCCTCTAAAATTCCTGAAACATCTGTAATTAACAGGGTTGTTTACTACACATTTGAGTTTGGTAGATGAGATACCTGCATGAAAAAGAACTAAAGCACCAGAGGAGACAGGGCTGAAGGTGAATCCATGAAGAAGGTGAAGCTGGTGTTTGAGTGAGAACCCTGTGACCTCAACAGCTGGTTACATTCCTCCGTGAACTTTTCCCACATGTGTTTCGGATCACAGATCTGGATGAGACAAAGTCACACTGACGTCTTCTTCACTTGTTGTTCGATCTGAAATGTGTGAAATCGTTTTATGTTCTTGTCCCTCGGTGGATTGTTTGAGCAAAATAAGTTGTCAGAAAGGAAGAGAAATCACACGTACGTATGTTGCAAGACTGAGAAGAATTGAGATCAGCACAAAAGACATGATTCATAATATTTATGAAATAAAAACAAGTTCTGATGTAACACAGATGATGTAACGTCCTAGCGTTAGCCAACATCCTTCATTCATCCTAGCGTTAGCCAACATCCTAAATTCATCCCAGTGTTAGCCAACATCGTACGTTCATCCTTTGGCTAGCCGACATCCTACATTCATCCTAGCAGTAGCCAACATCCTACATTCATCCTACCACTTGCTAACATCCTACAAGTCATCCCACCCCTAGTCAGCGTCCTACATTTATCGTACTGTTAGCTTTTATTTTGAATAACGTCAGCAGCTTTTCTGATAGGCCACCGGATGGTGTCAGGGGATCCTAACTTTCATGTTTTGAGTTTTAACGGTGAAACTGAACGGGTTCGCGTTTCGCTGCTGAGACGTCCTGTTTCCCAGGCCTATAGATCAGCTGATGGATGGAGATGTCAGCCCCCCACCTACCTCTGCTACGGGGCAGTAAATCGTCTCCTCATCGGCTCGGAGCCTCCATGGATTTGACGGAGCAGAGGAACAGCAGCGTATCAATATTAAACAGCTGCTGTCAGCTGTGAATCACATGTAGGAGTCGGCAGGAGCCTGCAGGACTCCGTGTCCACCGGTCACCTCCCAGCAGAGCTCTACTGCTCTCCATCAGACTATTTCTGTCTCTGAGTGGGCAGGATGGATGGACTGCCCCAAGCGATGGATGAGGAGAGAGATGGAGGTGGAAGTGGAGGTGGTGGAGGGGGAACAAGAAGAGGAGGGGTGTGTGTTAGTTCTCGTTTTACAGATCGACCTATGTTGCTCTTTGTGCTGCATCTGTTGTGTTTACAGCTGGTAATAAATTAAATGAAATTAATTGGGAGGGAGCGAGTGGTGGGAGTCGGTTCAGAATGAATTTGACTTTACTGCAGTAAAAAAGAATTCTTTAATTGGATGGTTCAGTAATTTATCACAAACAAATGTTCTTACGTACTTTTGATCCCATTAGAAATAAAGAATACACATGATCAGGATAGCCCCGCCCCTCATGGAGATCATGTGACACCTCAATGCCAAACATAGAAACCTGATGAAAGCTTAACTGGACTCCAGATTCCCGACATTACTGGGATGAATGGACATTTTGAGATGCAGACTGGTTTTCGTAAAATCCCAGTGATGTCTCCTAGTGGGCCGTCTCCTAGTGGGGCGTCTGCTTGTGGGACGTCTCCTACTGGCGCGTCTGCTGGTGGGATGTCTGCTGATGGGACATTTGCCGGTGGGACATTTGCTGGTGGAATATTTGCTGAGTGGACGTCTGCTGAGGGTTGCAGCACCTGGTGGTCCTCCTCCTCAGTGGGGTGGTCACGCCTCGGGGCACACAGCTTTCTGGCGTTCTGACTGGTCAGCGGGCGACCAGGTTTAGGTGGAGGACACGTGAGTGGAAGAGGAGGGGGTGCTGGGTGTAACTGATGACCGCTGCCTTCAGCTATTTGTTAGAAGAAAAAAAGATGAATAAATAAGGAAGACAAATGTCCTGTCATCTGCTGAGGACAAACTAAACCTTCCCCCCGGCACTCCTCTGCTGCAGAAGACAGTGAAAGCACAAGGCATTCTGGGTAACTGGTGGACAGACTGCACTGATACAGTGATATTTTCAAAGAACTGTGTGTGTGTGTGTGTGTGTGGGGGGGGGGGGGTTAGGGTGTCTGAACTTCATGTGATTTCAGTGACTTCATCTGTCCAATAATCTATCATTACAGAGGATTATTGATGACATCACCTGCAGCGGTTTTTGTTGCTTGGTGATTCAATCACTTCCTGTTTCCTGCAGATAGTGATGCTAACAATGCTAACAAATATGGTCATAACTACATCTGGCATTTCATCTCCACCTAGTGCTTAGTGTTGACGTGAAGATGTCGACTCCGACTCCGGAGATGTCTCTCTGCTTGTTATCGAGTCCCTGGACTGTGATTGGCCATTAAAGATCACATGCAATTGGTTGCTTTTCAGTTTATTGCAATTTCTGAAATTGGAAGTTGATTGTCAGGTTTTTAACAGTTGAGTTTGAAAACAGGAAACCATCAGCGAATCACAGACGGTTTGGTTTCACCGTTGAGTTCTGAAGAGTGTCTGATGTCGGCCTGTTTGGCCTTAGGCTGCAGAATCATCACAGATATGAGACGAGAGGAAACATGACATGTCGACAAAGATTTATTTGTCAAATAGAAACACGATCAAATATTTCTTTTGCCGACAAACGACCTGGAACCACATGAATTATCTCAAACATATCAGCACTTAATGTAGATTGATATCAGCTGAGTGTCTTGCAGCATGAAAGAATCGTCCCCCAATGCACAAAGCCTTTAGAATGAAACGTCACAGCTGATGAACCCAGTGCCCTTCCCTCTGTTCCCACTGCAGCCTTTAGGGGGCACTAATAGCTTGAGTTGGAAGAAAAAAGAACTATTATTAGTGAAGTTTATTGGTCAAATCTACTGCTTATAACCAATAATAAACAGATCAATACAGTACATCACAAGTTGTTTTCCCCTGAATGACCAGCATGTCATGGTTCTGGTGTTTTATAGTGTCTATTAGTGGTGAAAAGGTTCAGCTGTGCTGTAGCTAACACGCTAACTGATTAGTTCAGGCTGCTGCTGGCAGTCAGGCTGACTGCAGGGGTTCACGGACCCCCGGTGCTGAATGATGCCAGAGGCCCGGTGGGTTACAGCAGCTCTGACCCGCTTTCTCTCAGAGGGTGGAGTTTCTGAGGTACCTCAGTGAGGTGCCCAGCACATCTTGGAATCCAGCCCAGACTTCCTCTTCTTCCCTCTCCTGCTTCAAATGATCAAAAATGACACGTAGCTCAGATTCTTGAATGTAAATGTGAAGAACTCCTGAAAATGTTTTGGATGTTGTATGTTAGGAAAACTCTTACTTAGAGGGAGGAGCTGAGTGGATACCTGTATGTTAGCCCAGGGAAAATATCTCTCACTCCCTGATGGTGGGTCCAGATGATCTGGTCTTGTGTTTTGAGGTGTTGACCAGTCCAGTTTTTCTTCGCCTGCTCTGCTTGAAATTTCAAAACATATTTAAGGGTAAAAATCTGGATGATATGACATGCTGAGATGACTATAGTCAATGGACACACGGTGGAGAGGAGGGTCTTCATGAAGGTGCACCAACTCTGTGTTGAAAAACCACCAGCCCGTTGTTGTTAAATCTTCACCATCACTGTCTGTGGGATGGACTGCCAGGCTTCAACCTACAGACTCCGATGAGGGACATTCCACTCAAACCTGATGCACATTTCAGAGGGGTAATGTCTGATTTCATTGGCTCCTCTAGAGTCTTCAATTTGGACCAAAGAGTCGGTCATTATGTTGGATGTTAACATCCCGTAATGAGGATTGAGGTCCTGACTGGTCGGTCGATTGTCAGCTTTTGGGAGAAAAGATAACACGAAAACACAGACTGACAGACGGATGAGAGGAAATAGCAGCCCTGTTGTTTGCTGGGAGGATGTTTGGTTCACCTCATTATCTCTGTCTGGACTCACAAACAAACCAACAGATGACAGCTGATCAAACAGTGTGTACAAATGAGCGGCTTCTCATTTGCTGCCGTTGTTCATTAAACATCTCGTAACGTGAGGCGTTTACAGATCCGTCTGAGACCTCCTGCTCTGCTCCTCATGGGACCGTCCTGATAGCGTCAGACATGTTGGCTGATATGAGTTATTTCTCATTAGCAATAGGAGCACAGATTGATGCTAGCTCCAAAGCGCCGCCATCGCACACTCAACCATTTAATCAGAGCTGGATGAATGTTTTTGGTTTTTTTATTGTCCCTTATGGAAAAGAGGGAAATTAAAAGAGAGACACGTGATGTTTCAACCTCTCTCTCTCTCTGATTGGCTGGTTGGTTCGTCGGTTGTTGGGTGGATGCAACAGCTAGCTGCTATAGTCTAGCTGACTTGTCAATACATACCAAAAAAAAACCCAGAACACACACTTTCTTACTTTCCTGATAGTTTTACTCGTTTGTGTATTCACTTAGCACATCTCATCAATCTTCAACATTTTGAAATAAATTAAATTTTTGTTGCTTGCAAATGAAAGAAGACAAACACAAACATGTGAGTCGTCCTATGAATTTTTTTTTTTCTGTTGTTTTTGTTATTCTCTGGTGTTTTTTTCTCATCAAACAGCGGAGCAGCAGCAGGAAAGTGTTGTTTAGCCGTCAAGTCGTTTCATTAGCATTTTATTTCATCAGCCAGTTGCTGAGCGAGCTGCAGAGCGCAGCACCTCTCTGGAGGACAAAAGGCTGTCTATCAATCTATCTGTCATCCCTCCATCTGTGTCTCTGCTCATCACTCAGCAGAGCTGTGAGATAAGAGCAGTTCATTAGTCAGATAAGTCATCTCTTACCCGTCTGCTGTCTCTTCCCCATCAAACGTCCTTTCCTAATGATTGGGTACGTTTCAGACCAGACGACCGCAGGTTGGCAAACATCATTGTGATGAGGAAAGTGCAACAGGTAGCAATCATTCAAGAAGCTGTTCCAACTTCTGAAGACGCGAACATGTATTGAATTAGAGCCCGTGATGTGCGAGCGACGCTAATGGTAGTTAGCATTCTATCATCTACAACCATGAATCTTTCCTCTGCGGCTGTTTTGGTAGATTCCATAGATGCAGGGATCGATTATTTAACAATAATTTTATAAAGCAGCTTTTGGAGCGTCCATCGGTTCTCTTCAGGGTTGGGATCTGAATTCCTTTGGGACCATGAGATACCTCACCTCTGGATACGCCTGGGACATCATTGTAGGTAATGTTAGCATACCTCACTTGAGGATACACCTGGGACATCACTGTAGCTGATTAAGCATACTTCACCTGAGGATACACCTGTTGGAACTCTGTTATAGTGTCACATCGCTGCCCTCTACTAATTGCTATTAGTGATTCTTTACTTGTCTGATCTTCGTCAGTTCCCGGTGAAGGAGTTGCTCTGGGAAGAGTTGGAGGAACTGAAAACAGCTCGCTGCTGTTACAACACGATTGATGACTGATGTTTATGGCTGGATTTACAGTAAAACACACAACCCTCACTTCTCTTTGCTGTGAAAATTCTTCTTCTTTTTCTCATCCTAGTCATGAATCTGAGGCGGCATGATAGCGTAGTGGGCAAAGCTGTGGTGTCACAGCAAGACGGTTCCGGGATCGATTCCTTTCATTGCAGAGTCTGTTTGTGTGGGTTCTCTCCGGGTCCTCCGATTTCCTCCCACCTCCAAAAACATGCAGCTTAGGAGAATTGATCACATTAAAATTTTCAGAGAGCAAATTTTTGTCTTTCATGTGGCCCTGCAATGAGCTGGCATCTCATTCGGGGTGTGCCCTGCCTCTTGCCTGTAGCTGGCTAGGATAGGCTCAAGCAGACCTGTGACCCGCAAAGTGGAAAAGCCGCTGTAGACTACAAGAAAATGGATAGATATTCATGAATCCTGTTTTTCCACTTCTGTCGTTATACACTCAGGCGTGGATGGTGGATGTGGACCGGATGTGACAGATGGACATATGAGTGGAAGATGTGGTGGTGAATGAGGTCAAAGGTGACTTATGGAGAGCTGTACAGATGGAGACAGGAGGTGAGGTGTAAATATGGAGGCAGTGGATGTCTGAATGTGTGTCAAAGATGATTCATGTTCTATTCATACATATGTTCTGTACAGATGGGCAGAACTTTCCTTATAGGAACATATGGAACATCTGTTCATGGTCTCACTGTGAGACCATGACCATCCAGCCTCATGAAAATCAGCAAGCGTCCATATCTAATGGGTTTGTCCATCGGCACTGGTACCCCAGAGTAAAGATCCAAATATAGACAAGCCTCAGTTCGGGGATTTAATCAGAATAATCCAAGTGAGGGTCAAAACTGATCGGGGAAAAACATCTTCACTTGTATCAGGCAACGGCAAACTGGATCAGTAAACACTCCAAAGGAGGAAGCAAAGGCAACCAATCCTCAAAGAGCAGAAACACAAGAAAAGACGTGCAGGAAACCAAACACAGATGAGACCAATCAGGGCGTGGCAGACAGATTGAGGCAAGGGAAAACACACAGGAGGCAGGAAGTCTAGAAGGAGTAGGTAGGTGAGTCCTGTCACACACTGGTGATGTCATGAACTGTTTCCTGTTTGGAGGTGATGGTGTTAATCCATCTCTGCAGTGAGTTACTCCGGCCACGTGAGGGCGCTGTTACCTGTACACAGATTTGGGGCGTTCTGGGGCGTTCCCAGGAAACCACTGGTTCTAAAATAGTGATGGCACTCTGAAAATCCATGGCTGTTTCCCAGTAACATCAGTCCACTTCCATACTGGTGAATGTTTCATGGAGGATCCTGTGACCTCCCGTTGTCAGGTGTTCCTGTTGGTGGAAACACTGAAGGCATCGTGTTCTGAGACGTCCTTGATAGGAAACACCAGCCGACTAAAGGTGGAGAGACGTACTTCACTTGTACTGCGTTGCTAACGGTCTTCTCATTAATAAAGCAGCCAAAGAGCGTCAAAGTGACAAGAGGTGTCACTCTGCTCCATCTTCAGCTTCACCATTAATGATTCAGACCAGGATGGGTGAAGAAGGTTCAGTCGGGTCAAGCAGGTCAGCGTCAGGATTTCTCTTCCTCACAGGAGCACAAAGTTCATCCTTCACAATAAGAGTCACAACACTCAATATAGCCCCCCCCTCCAACACGCACACACACACACACGCACGCACGCACGCACGCACACACACACACACACACACACACATACGTTTCTTCCTAACGGAACCGTTTTGGAGCCGATTCGAACCTCTGAAGGTTACTCGTGATAGCTGACGCGTGATAGCTGACACACTTGAGTCTTGAGTTTCATCCAGGGAACCAATGAATACAGGTCCTGGGGGTCGGAAGCTTGCCAGCTTGAATCCGTGCGTGTGGTTCAAACTAAATTAGCCAATCAGAACATATTCCACTGGATCACGTGAAATGTTAATGAAAACTTGACAAAAAGGCTTTTATTAAAAAAAAATTAGACTTAATACTGAATGGTCTTTGATACAATAATAACCACAATAATAATAAGTTACTCTTAAACTAACTACAAGCAAGGTCATGTACAATAACTAATTATGATGAAACAAATGAGGTCATGTGACTCAAGACTAAAAAGGATCGTTAAAATGGATTCAAACTAAAACAAAAAATGGCTGAATGGAAGTCGAGATTAATAAAGAAGATAAAACATGAAGTAATTTTATGGTGAGACAAAAATGATAATAAAATATGACAATGTATCCGGATAGTCATTTTAACATGAGGTGATATCAGTCCTGCACTGCTACTGAAAATAAAGGAAGGAGATGAGAGAGATTTTTATGCTATAAAACATGTAATACACAAAATGTGTTCTATTTCTTAGTTGTCTCCAATTTATGCTATAAAGAGAGAGAGAGAGAGAGAGAGAGAGAGAGAGAGAGAGAGAGAGAGAGAGCAGTGATGGAGAGAGATACGGTAAAGATGATAGAACTAATCAGAGGATAGAAGGGAAGAGGAGCAGGACTGCAGCGGCTCAGCTGTTGTTACAACAGAGCATGAGTCGTCGAGGAGGGGAGAGCTGTTACCGTGGGGATTATTACCACGTCTGTCACCGTGGCAGCAGCCAGCAGGACCTGATATGAAGGTGTCGGTTCGAGACGTGCCTACGAGCAAGGCAGCAGGGTCAGGAGAACCTGGTAGGAAGGAGAGAAAGGCGTAGAGGAGGAGAGAGATCATCAGAGGAGTTAACATCACTCAAGAGGAAACGAAAGAGGAGAATAGGAAGTGAGAGCGTCTCCAGCTGCTGCTGACTTCTAGGATATCAGTCGCCGGTCAAGGAGGACAGACGCTCCGTCTCAGTAAGTGGTTCTGGTTTCTACCTGTACCCAAGTCTGTTCAGATCAGCTGGGTCTCAGTCAGGTCTCAGTTTGTTTGTTTTTATGTCACTGTCAGGAAAGGAAAGTCAAGAAACCAACTTTAATATATTTTAATATAAATGTTTTAGTAGCTGCAGCAGTACAATAGATATAACAAACATGATGAACTTCTGTTGGCCAACTTCAAACTGGCTCCAAGTCTGTTGCATATCTGCTTCATGCTTCATTCAGACTGACTTTAAGCCAGTTTCAATTCAGCTTCAGTTCTGCTTCAGACCGGTTTTCAAGTCAACTTCAGACTGGTTTCAGTCTAACTTCGGTTCAGCGGCAGACTGGCTTCAAGTCGACTTCAGGTCAACTTTAGGCAAGTTTTTGTCCGACTTCACACTGGTTTCAGTATGGCTTCAGACTGGCATTATGTCTCCTTCAAGTTGGCTTCAGACTGGCTTCATGTCTGTCTCAGTCTGGCTTCAATCTGGCTTCAGTGTGACTTCATTCCGGCTTCAGACCGAATTCAGGCCAACTTAAAACCGACTTCAGACGGCATCAGACTTGCTTCAGGCCAGCTTCAGTCATGCTTTAGACTAGCTGACTTGCCAGTTTGATTTTTGAACTACAGATATTCTGTTTTCCTGAAACAGCATTTATTTTGTTGCTGGGGGAACAAACAGGCGACAGCTTCTGTGTTTTTACTTCTCCCTCTGTTATGACGTCGCACCAAAAAGGAGAACCTACCATGGGGGCACAAGGGGTTGCCCCCTTCTTCAAAACCACTGGACAGAAGTTTGTGCTGGACGATGACGATACATTCAGAACGACCATAATCAGACTGGATTTTTCATTTTTCAGTGACAAAAATCTGATTTGAGTTGGATTCACAAAAAATCATCAATGAGTAACTTCAGCTCAGTGCTGTGAATGTAGCCAAGGACACGTTAGCCTAGCGTAGCACAAAGGCTGTTGACGTAATTCTATTTGTTCTCCGGCTCCTTTGAACGAGTGGATTTGATTGGACAGAATCTGATGACGCGGATGTAAGAATGTGACTGGAAGTAAATCCCTGCTGACATGTCTATTGATGATGGGAAATATCAGCTGCCATATTGATCACAAAGACTAAAACATATTGGTGAATGTATTGATATATATGATATTCTCGACATCCACCAGGATAAAATATGAAGCCAATATTGTTACCACGCCAACTATATTATTGCACAGGAAGCAATAATTCAACCTTCGGCTATGTAACCTCTGCTGGCCTCTCTCCCCCATGATTGCATCTGCTGCATCTCTTTATTGACATTCACCACATTTCACATGACAGCTGTGCCAAGCTCCACCCATCTGCTCATGAATATTAATGAGCCAATGGACCAGAGTGAAGGACGCTCATTAGGATGACAGGCGACAGGAGTTCTGATCCTTGGGGGATTCCAGCTCTTGTTCACAGGTCATGATCAGGTTAACCGATCCATAATACAGTGTGACGGCTCATATAAAATATATGGCCAGAAGTATGTGGATGGCCTCGACTCCAGAGCTGCTTGGTGCACAGAGGTAGACTGTGTAGGAGGTGGAGGACTGAGGTGTGATGACAGTTTCATGTTAGGGTCATTCAGGTCAACCAGGAACTCCAGTCTGTCCAGTAAACCTGGTAAAACTGTCAAAAGTTCACTAATATCTAGAGGTCAGTGATGGACCTGAGAGGAGCAAACTCTTCCTCTGACCAGAGGTAAAGGATGAGGCTGGGATTCTGTAAGCTGTGTGTAACAATTATGGATAATTAGCTTAGTTCGCCCTGCTGTGAGCACTCAGCCACTTGTAGAGACAGTCCTGTGGTGACAACACAGCTGATAATGATGCAATGGTTTATCATCAGAGAAACCCAGAAGTTACTGCTGCAGTAACTCCACCTTTTTCTCCAAGACTCATTTGGACCAAATATCCTGCTGTAGAAACATGTGCACAGAAATATGAGTTCCTGATGGGTCTCTCAGCTTCAAGATGTTGTTAAATGGAGTTTAAGCACAAACATAAATCTGTCTGACCACCTCTGTATTTAAACTGGTCTCCACAGGTTGACGCTCCACAGAGAAAGAAGCTGATTGGCTAAACTAACTGGGGAGGTCAGGGGTCGAAGGCCATGGCGGGCAGACTCCTCCACTTCCTGTTAATCTCGATGACGCTATGCCAATTCTCATCTGGTCAGCGTCTGAAACCCCGCCTCCAGAGAGACCGCCGCAACATCAGGCCGAACATCATCCTCATCCTGACCGACGACCAGGACCAGGAGCTGGGTGAGAGGAGCAGATAGAACTGAGCCCAACTTCAGCTCATTCAGATTCTAACAAACAAAGTAACATCATTTTTAGAGTGGTGACATCATCATGAGAGTGGACGGAAGCCAATTGGCTAAATATCTTCCCTTTAAATTTTACTGCTCATTCCCTCTTTCCTCCACATCCATAATGTCGCCATGAAACCATGAAAAATCTGTGCTAGCAATGCTAATCTGGAAGCTAACAGACATACACTTCCTGCTCAGGGAGGAGCAACAGGAAGTCTAACTGACTGCTTTCACTTTATGTTAACTTTATATTTTTAACTGTAGGTTCAATGCAGGCGATGAATAAGACCCGCCGCATCATGGAGGAAGGCGGGACTTCCTTCTCCAATGCCTTTGTGACCACGCCCATGTGCTGTCCGTCACGTTCCAGCATGCTGACTGGAAAGTAAGAAAGACCCTCTTCTGATTGATTTACTTGATATAAATATTTATGTAGCTGGAAAAATGTTATTAAATAAATTACATTTTAATTTTTGAAAAATAAAAAATATCCATTTCTTTATTATAATTGTATTTTTAAATTCTTGATAAAGTAGAAGGATGCCAGAGCCCATTTTGACATCTCTTTCTCCAGATACGTCCACAACCACAACACTTACACCAACAACGAGAACTGTTCTTCGTTGTCGTGGCAACGGCAGCACGAGCCACGGACCTTTGGGGTCTATCTCAATAACACTGGATACAGGACAGGTAAACACACACACACACACACACACACACACACACACACACACACACACACACACACACACACACACACACACACACAAACACACATACACAGAGTGCCTGCAGGAGTTTCAGTGTTGTGTGTTGTCTGTTTCTCCAGCGTTCTTTGGGAAGTATCTGAACGAGTATAACGGCTCCTACGTCCCCGCCGGATGGAGGGAGTGGATCGGGTTGGTGAAGAACAGCCGCTTCTACAACTACACACTTTGCCGCAATGGAGTCCGAGAGAAGCACGGAGCTCAGTACCCACAGGCAAGGACACGGTTCTGGTGTGAAATCATCTCTTATTGGACGGCTCATGTCCACCGCTGGTCTGCTCCGAGACTTTCTGGGCTACGAAAGCGATTAAATAATATTTAATTCTGATCCGATTTAATCATCAAAAGGTTTAATTGGACTGTTTTATCTATAATTGGTGTCAGGTTGGTTCATTTCCTAAACAGTTCAGAAGCTGAGTTTTAATATAAGAGATGTGACTCATGTGGACTCAGTTGGGTGTGTGTAATAACAGACATATGTAAAGGTGTAACTGTCTGTTGCCAGGACTACCTGACCGACCTCATCACGGCCGAGTCCATCAGGTACTTTCGCACTTCGAAGCGGGTTTATCCTCACCGACCGGTGCTGATGGTTCTCAGCCATGCCGCTCCGCACGGACCCGAAGACTCTGCACCGCAGTACAGCACTGCCTTCCCTAACGCATCGCAGCACATGTAGGCTCACACACACACACATACAAACACACACACACACACACTGCTGCTGGGATCTGCTGCTGTATTCATTATCTTACCTGACTTCTGCTGACCTCAGTGCCTCTCTGCCTCCTTCCCAGTACTCCCAGTTATAACTACGCTCCCAACGCAGACAAGCACTGGATCATGCGCTACACCGGCCCCATGAGGCCCATCCACATGGAGTTCACCAACATGCTGCAGAGGAAACGCCTGCAGACGCTTCTGTCTGTGGACGACAGCGTGGAGAAGGTAGATAACACACTGATACACACACACACACTGACACACACACACACACACACACACACACACACACACACACACACACATACACACACACGCATATTGCTGCTCATCTGGATGATGCATGCGTCTGTGTCTCAGCTATTCAACATGCTGGTGGAGATGGGAGAGCTGGACAACACCTACATCATCTACACGTCGGATCATGGATACCACATCGGACAGTTCGGCCTCGTCAAAGGCAAGAACACACATCTGATCACGTGATGGTGGGGGTTAGAGATCAGCATCACATCAGCTCAAGCTGCCGTAGTTCTGACATCATTATTGTGTTTTTATGACATCACTAGCTTGTAGCCAATAGCTGCATGACATCCAGCAGCTCCTTACTGGTTTAGTTTGATCTGCTACTGAATCTTTAGGTGACACGTGTTCCATCAGGAAAGAGTCATATCGCTGTCACATGACCTCCTGCTAGACACAGACACACACACGCACACGCACACGCACACGCACACGCACACGCACACACACATACACCTGATGCTCAACGTTTCTGCTAACGGTGTCTCTGCAGGTAAATCCATGCCGTATGAGTTTGACATCAGAGTCCCGTTCTTCATCAGAGGACCTAACGTGGAGCAGGGCAGCATGTAAACACACACACACATACACACAGAAAGTCCCACCTCCTTCACAGCATCATTAAAAAAATTTTTAACATTGCAGCAGGTTTTTTTTCTGCTACCTCATTTCTGTTCTTTCTACAAATAATATTGGAAGAAGAGCAACAAGAGAGAACTATGTGTGTATGTGTGTGTTTGTGTGTGTGCGTGTGTGTGTGTGTGTGTGTTGTCAGTAACCCTCACATAGTCCTGAACATCGATCTGGCTCCCACCATCCTGGACATTGCCGGCCTTGACCTGCCTCCAGACATGGACGGCCGGTCGATACTGAGTCTGCTGGACATGGATAGACCTGCTAACAGGTAGCCGCACGCTAGTGTTGATCTGCTCCAGTCACATGACCTCATTTGTCCTATCATATTTACGTGATGCTGATTACTCATCCATCATTCCTGCTTCGTGTCCAGCAGTTCTCAGTTGCCATTGGTTACAGTGAAATGAACTTGTCTTCATCAAACTCAATTTAGCATTCGTGGTTCAGCTAACAGGATCCTGTGAAGTAGGTTAGTTCATCGCTGCCGTTATGTTTTTTTATCAGGTTTCAGGTGATTAAGAAGCCGAAGGTGTGGAGAGATTCCTTCCTGGTGGAGAGAGGGTGAGTACCATCACCACGTCAGGGGGGAGTCACCCTCTGGGGACCATGAATGTCTGCAAAACATCGTTTGGCAAAGAACGGCCAATGACGATAAAAGATAGTGACAAATGCTAAAAGCTAAGCTCATGATGGCTGACTTCCAGTTATGGTCAGGTTCCATGTTTACCCCTGACTGACCATCCTGAACTCAGCACCACTTGAAGGTGCAGGGGCTAACAAATAAGAATGTGAAAGGAGCTTCCAACTCCCCTTCTGATTGGTCCATAACAGTAAGCTGCTGCACCAGCATCTTGAGGGGAAGGAGGTGTCGCCAGAGGAGAACTTCCTGCCCAAACATCAACGAGTAAAGGATCTCTGTCAACGAGCCGAGTACCAGACGCCATGCCAGCAGACGGGACAGGTAGGGAACGCGTCCCCTCTTTTATCCGTTATTGACATCAGATGTGTGTCAACACGTCAGTAAGCTAACATCCAGAGAGATGATGAGACCAAGCAGTAAAAAGTGATTAAAACGAACTTTAGCTTCTTAGCAGGGTGCTAACACAGGATAACAGATTAGTACTGTATTCCTGTTTAAGGCAGGCCTTAAGGAAATATCAGAACGTGTAATGGGGCGACTGGTCCTATCAGGATCCACCGGTAGAAGAAGTAGAAGGTGAAGGAAGAACTGTAACTGGTTGTGATTGCTTAGCATGTTAGCATCAGAGTCTATCAGGGGTCTCCTAATGGTCTCTGGAGTTCCTGGACCTTCATAGAACCAGGTTTGTAGAATCAGACCTGGTTCCATCCGAGGTCAGGGCTCACTGGTCGTGAGTCCAGAACCCAGGTCGGAGGATCAAAAGTTACACCCTGGTGTGGGTTTCTATGGTAAGCTAAAGCTGCTTTCCTGTTCCACACCCAGAAGGAGCGGCCAATAAGGAGCTGAGGTCTCCTCCCCACGTTTCAAATTTTTCAGAACAATAGGTGCAGGGGAACCACGATGCCACTGTTAATGAACAGGCATCTGTTGTAAACAAACAAACTTTTGTTAGACGAATGAAAACTAGACGCTGTTTGTGGCGACCACTGAAACAATAATAGCAGCGAGGAAGAGGAGGAGCGGAACATCAGAGACGTGAGGAGGATGGAATGGTTCCCCAGGAGGTGTGTGTACGTGTGTGTGTGTGTGTGTGTGTGTGTGTGTGTGTGTGTGTGTGTGTGTGTGTGTGTCACTGTGTGTTAATTACTCTCATCCAAACGTCCCTCCAACAGCTGATTGGTCTCTTAGCAACAGTTCCTGGTGCTGGTGTTTCTCTTAGGGGAGCTGCCTGACATTCAGATGTCACCATGAGAAACTCTGCTGGTGTGGTTCCGGTCCAGGCTGGAGGTTTCTGCTCCTGCAAGACAGTGTTAACAAAAGGCTTCCTGTGATTTTTTTGATATAAAACGTCTTTGAAGGGGTTTATCTCCAGGCCTGAGGCCCTGGTTCTTTGCTGGTTCTGTGCTGGATCTCTGCTGGGAACAGTGGGCTGTTCCCTCCAACTGAGGATTTGGGGTTTCTTGTGGTGTGAGGTGGACCGCTGGTGGTTTGTGGTGTCAGCAGTAATGTGGGCCCTGTGCTGAGCCTCAGACCTCAGTCTGTGTAGATCAGATCTGAATCTGTGTTGTCAGGGCTCTCCAGGGGCCCCTGGGCGAGGAGCCTCAGACCTCTCTGGAGGGACCACAGACCTCATCTGGATCCAGAACAATGAAAAACGTGTCCCAGCAGACGCTGCCATGCTTTCAAACCAGCGCTTCAGTGGAGATAAACAACCAACATCATCAGGCTTCTGTGTGTGTGTGTCTGTATAGAAGTGGCAGTGTGTGGAGGACGCCACTGGAAAGCTTCGTCTCTTCAAATGTAAAAACGAAGGCACCGTCCAGAGGGGCGTGGTCGGCCGTCATCGTCCTCTCAGCATCAAGTCTCAGCTCTACCATCAGAAGCTCTCTGGCTGCAACTGCGACCTCCGACCTCTGAACCTGCGACCGACGATGATGAGGCCGTTCAGTAGCAAACCCTTCTTCTCCAAGAAGAGTGAGTCGATCTGAATGCCGAGAAGAACCACCAAGTAGATTTTCTAGTTTACTGAAGTTCATCTGAAGATTTTAGGAAAGAAATTACTTGAGAATCACTAGTTTACTTGTCTTATTGGTAGAAAGTATATATACATTTCACTCGAGTTAGATTTCTTCAGGTTCTGGATCAGATGACTGTAGAACATGCTAAAGATCCAGACTCTGATCAAGATCCACTGGATAGGAGATCGTTGTTGTGTAGGTGTAGAAGATGTATAATTTATGGAGTTTATTGAGTGTTTTCTTTGTGTTGGTCAGTGATGCCAGCAGCTAGAAACCTGAGTGTCTGATGTGATGCTGCCCCCTAGTGTCAGACAGAGATTCCCACATGTCTTCTGGTTTTGGTGGACAAAGTGTCCTACAGAAGATTCCTCCAAACATGTTAGAGCAGATCCGGATGAAGCGACACGTCCAGGATTTTTTTTTTTACAACTATGATTATATAACAATAATAGAATAAAAGATAAATACATGTAGAGTAAATGTCCAGTAGTCAGTAGAATGTTCACGCAATTTTCACCAGGAGGCTCAACTCACTCCCTGCTCTGCCCCCTGCCATAGCCTTGAACTCTACCCCTCACACTGCCCTGCCCTCCCCCCAGCACCTGACTACCTATCTCTCTCTCCCCCCATCAACTCAGGGACTATGCAGTCGTCACTTCCCCTACGGCATTAAAGAGCGTATAGAGATGTTAAACATCCCTTGTGTTTCGTCCAATACTTTGTGCCGTACTGTCTGCTGTACTGTCTGTGTTGTACTGCCTGTTGTACTGCTTGTGTTGTCCTGCCTGTGTTGTACTGCCTGTGTTGTACTACCTGTGTTGTCCTTCCTGTTGTACTGTCTGTGTTGTACTGCCTGTTGTACTGCTTGTGTTGTCCTGCCTGTGTTGTACTGCCTGTGTTGTACTACCTGTGTTGTCCTTCCTGTTGTACTGTCTGTGTTGTACTGCCTGTTGTACTGCCTGTTTACCGTGGGTCAGAGAGGACTGCAATTTCATCTGTGCTGTATGTCGTGTATATATGGCACACTTGACAATAAAGCTGACTTAGACTTTGACTAAATGGAGGTAAATGATGACATATCGTTTCTGTCAGAGTTCAAAAACCTGAAGAGTTACACCAGGAACCGTTTCAGCCGCTCCGTCTCACTGACGAACAGTTACCCCGGTAACAGCAGCGCAGAGGGTGGGACTAATGCGGCTCAGCCAACACGAGACGAATCCGAGGACGAGTTCAGCGGGATGGAAGTCATTCCCAATGGCGTGACCACACCTGACTCCCTCAAAGTCACACATAGGTAAGCAACAGACAAAAACTACTGACACTTGTATGAATTACTTTGGTGTTGAGTTTGTTCTCTGCAGATTTTATTTAAATGATGAAGGAGCCTGTGACTAAAACATCGAAATTGTGGAAGTGCTTCCAAAAGAGACGGAGAATCTCTTGAAGTGTCCTGAAAGGTCCTGGAAGGCCCTGGAGCTCTGAAGTGGACTCTGGTGTTTTAGTCTGATGACATAAAACACAGTTTGATTTTGTCATTGTTGTTTTACTTCAGATGTTCCATCCTGACTAACGCCACCATCAGGTGTGACACAGGAGTGTATCAGTCTCTGCAGGCGTGGAAGGACCACAAGTTGCACATTGACCACGAGGTAACAGCTAGGGTAACTAACTGACTGACTAAATAACTAACTGATTATTTCTATCCTCTTTAGCCGATACAACTACATTTGCAAATTGATCAATTAATAAATAAGTTTGTTTGAATTAAAATGTTTTCTGTTTCTTCTTCTGTCAGATCGAGACGCTGCAGACAAAGATTAAGAACCTAAGAGAGGTCAGGGGTCACCTGAAGAAGGCCCGCCCCTTGGAGTGTGACTGCAATAAATACCTGTGAGTGAGATATCAAAGTGTAAAATGTACTAGCAAACCAGCGCTGGAGCTAATGTTAGCATGCCTGCAGTCAGCGTTGCAGCTAACATTGAAACATATATTGAATTTTGTATATTTACAGAGATCATATTAAAGATTTTGAATGTTTTGAATGATTGTTGACACAAATGTTGACATTAACATAGAAATAAACATAGTTTAGAAATTAGAATTTACGCAAAATCCTAATTTGTATAATCATAAGAATTGCAGTCAAGTAGAACTACAACACTGAAATACCCAAGTAAAATTTGTTTTTACAGCTTTTTCCACCATTGCCATGGTGGTGGATATTAGTGTTGTTCAATGAACTTTGGGTTTTTGTGTTTTTCAGGTATAAATCCAAGCTGAAGAGTCGGCTGAAGTACGGCAGCATCGGCCTTCACCCATTCAGGTCACACGGGGACTCCTGGATTAAGACTTGTGTCTGCTTCAACTTAAGGAGCCTCAGGTCTTCAGAAACACGAGGGTCCTTCTTATATTTTATTTATTTGTTGCAGGAAGGGCGGGCCTCGGGACAAAAAGGCGTGGCTTCTGAAGGAGCAGAAGAGGAGGAAGAAAATGAGGAAATTGATTAAGAGGATTAGAAACAATGACACATGTTCAATGCCTGGACTCACCTGCTTCACACACGACAACCAGCACTGGCACACCGCCCCCTACTGGACATGTACGACACTCATAGTTTAACAAAGCACAGCATGACATAGCATCCATCGTGTAACGTAATGTGTTTTGCAGTGGGTCCGTTCTGCGCCTGCACCAGTGCCAACAATAACACCTACTGGTGCCTGAGGACCATCAACGAGACCCATAACTTCCTGTTCTGTGAATTTGCAACTGGTTTCCTGGAATTCTTTGACCTCAGCACAGACCCATACCAGGTACAACGTAAACACACAGTCACACCTTTATCTGTTAACACCAAAGAAAACATTTAGACGTATTTATTTTATTAGGATTTCAATGACGCAATGGGAGGGGCTCAGTTATATATGCAGTATGCATTTTTGCATCAACGCTCACGACTTCACCTCATCGCGGATTTTTGGTAGGCAGTCATGTGATACCATACTCGCATTCTATTGGCTGACGGCATACGGAAGTGCGTTCCGTTACCTGAGTCTCGGACTTACATGATACACAAAAGTGCTTTAAACAGTCAAAAGAGTGTGAGAAAAGGTAATACAGATAGAATATGGTTTAATATCAGTGTGGGGAGGGTTCATAAACGTTTAAATTACCGTAAATAATAAGATAAATAGTTCGTAGCTCTATCGCGGAATTTGTTAATCGCATGTATTTCTTGAAATTCATTAACCGCGAGGAACGAGGGCGAAGATATATATATATATATATATATATATATATACATACAGTATATAACGCTATAATTGAATGTTATAGAATTTGAAATGTTAAATTTACTAAAAATTGTTATTGACCTTTTAGTTGTAGTAGTAGTAGTCATAGTAGCAGATGACATTTCTGTAGAGGTTCTGAGTTGTCGTCATGGAAACAAACCTCCAGCCTCTCTGTGTCTCCAGCTGATGAACGCTGTCAGCTCGTTAGATCGGACGGTTCTCAATCAGCTGCATGTTCAGCTGATGGAGCTCAGAGGTTGCCGTGGACACAAGCAGTGTAATCCTCGCACACGCTCAGTGGATCAAGGTCTGACACACACACACACACACACACACACACACACACACACACACACACACACACACACACACACACACACACACACACACACACATTGCACTCATCAGCAGCCATGCTATTGATGAGGTTGTTTAAAAACTAACCAATGGCATTGTGTTTCCAGCAGGAGGACGGGCTCTTGACAGCTTTGACGACTACAGGTGCACACACACACACACACGCACACACACACACACACGCATACACACACACGCACACACACTCACACATTGTGTTTTCCTGCTGCATGACTTCCTGTTGTGGCTGTGGGCTGCTGGTGGCAGAGCAGAGAGAGTGTGTGTTTGTGTGTAACAAAGTGTGTGTTTGTTGCATCAGGCTGTTTGAGAGGAGGAAGTGGCCGAGAGTCAAGAAACCTTCATCGTCTCGAACCCTGTGAGTCTTCCTCCTCATCTTTGTAGGCTGGCTTGCTGCTTGTATGCTGCACCCATCTGTCTGTCTGTCTGTCTGCGTGTCTGTATCTGTCTTAATCTATCTGTATCTATCAATCTATCAATCTATCTATCTATCTATCTATCTATCTATCTATCTATCTATCTATCTATCTATCTATCTATCTATCTATCTATCTATCTATCTATCTATCTATCTATCTATCTATCTATCTATCTATCCATTTATCCATACAAACACGCACACAAACATACACACACACACACACACACGTGACACTAGTTTCTGTGTGTGGATCCAGAGGTCCGATCTGGGATGGCTGGAAAGGTTGAGCTTCCTTATTGATTGGAGAGTGGTCCTGACTCCACCCACAGCAGCCTGAAGGAGCAGGGCGTGGTCTTCATTGTGTTTGGACGTCCCACCCTTCATCATTTTGGACCCTGCTTCTCCGAGATGCTGGGACCAAACACACCTCTTCATCAGCGGCTGCTCCTCCTCCTCCCCACTTCATCACCTTTTGCCTGATGGGAGCTGCTTTGGGGGGGAGGAGGGGGGAGTCACGAAAACTTGGATTTACTCACCTGTCTGTTAGACATCAACAGCTTTGGTTTGAGAAAAAGGACCTAATTTGCCCTGATTATCGTCTCCGAGGTACCAAAACCTGAGACGTCCATCGCCTCATAATCTGTTTCTCCTTTGATTCTTCAGACTCCTCTTTTCTTAGAAAAAATGATTCATGAAATACGCAGATTTTTATTGGAAGCGTTTTTTTCCACGGCATTGACAGATTTAATAACGTTTGAAGAAAATGTTGGCTTTTTATCCATTGCAATGAGTGACCACACCTAATGGGCCGTCTCCACATAGCGGCCATTTTCCTCTAACAGTGAAACTCAGACTTCATCCTGGGTTTCAGGATCTGATAAACGTTTTCACTGCTTCCCAACTGATCAATAATGAAAACTGATCCAGAAAATTTTCCAGGATTGGGCCATTTGTTTAGCAAACATGACATATTTGATAACTTATGGGCTAAAATATCCCAGCATTAGCAAGCAACTACTCCAAATAAAGATCATGTTGGCTTGTAAATAATTTGATGCTCACATTAGCTGTTCTACCCAATACTTTATCAAATATGTTGTTGCACAAGACGTTTGTGCATAGAATTCTGCATTCAAACCTTCAGTTGTATTTAAACTTTCCACTCTGTTGGGAAGCAGTGAAAAAAAAATCCTACATTTAAATTACTTGTCTTGAGAGGTCAGAAGAAAATGGCAGCCATTTTCAAATGGTTGATAGCTTTTGAACTAACAGTGAAATCTTTTGTAGGAGAATAGCCTCTCCTCCTCCTCATCTTCCTCCTCCTCCTTCCCTCCAGGCAATCTCCCAGCAGCCATATTTGTTTCACACCTCCATATATGGCCCTCCTAACAGACAGTAAAGACTGAGGATGATCTCTCCTCCTGTTTTTTCTAAACTTATATGGCAGCAGCCGAACGTCTGTGCGGAACTGTGCGACATCACCACTGATGTGAATGTGATGCCATATCTTTTTTTCTTTTAACTTCTACTAACTTGAATGTCGTTGGCGTGGAGAACGATGGCTTTACTGACGACAGAGCTACAGTTGTACTAACCTGGTGACTGATGTCAGTACCCACAATGCAAAGAGGAAACAAGATTTCAAGTGTTGATTCCTGATGACTTTATTTGATCAAACTAATTTTGCACACATGGTTTGAGCTTCTCCTTAATTGCGAATGAGAAACGTGTAAAAACTTGAATATTCAGACATCAGATGTGTGACCGTGTTCAGACCACCTCTGTTAAAATGTTACGTCTCTGAAATTAGACAGGGATAGTCGGGTGTTATCCTTGATGTCCTAAAATTACTGATTTGATCAGTGAAAGACTCTGAAGACCAGCAACCACAGCCAGCATGGACTGGCTGTAGTGATGCCAAAATCCGTTTACAGGGCCTGAAGCTGGAGACGAACAGTGATTAGCATCTGTCGTAGCCATTTAGCTAAGTTTAGGAAATTTCTGCTGACAGCTGCTCTCTGAATGATGACCAATCAGTGACTTCTTGTTCCTGGTCCTGTTTTGGAGGACGTCAGTTGGTTCGGCGCTCCTTCTATGTGGCCCAAGACACATAGAAAGAGCATGTCATCACATCTTTATACATGGATTGAAGCTGAATTAGCTCCAGCATGGGTGTGGGAGTCACGCCTCTTTTCCATTTCACTTCCCTTTGATTAGCTGGTTTGCATGCAGCCACGCCCACAGGTGTGACTCACTGTTTGATGGTGTTTTTAAAGCAGCGCCAGAGACGAGACTCCATCCATTAGTCTCCATTAAGGGATGGCTTTGGACCCGGTTACATCACAGAGGAGAACAAATACAAGGAAAAGGGGAAGAATTTTTTACATTATAACTCTGAAGTTGTCAGATTTGAGGGGTTCAAAGACAAACTCATGGTGACGGCTGGATGTCGTTGGTCAGACAGATGATTTTTTAGGCAGATGCTTTGGTGTACTGTTCATCCAGAACCTTCTTTAGCAACGGACATGACATCCTGCTGTGGACCTATAGAGGAGAAAACATGCTTTATCAAGTTTTCCTCAAGCAGTGTTTGAGACAGTCAGGACCAGTCAGGACCAGTCCGTACTGACGTTAACCCGGTGTTTGTCTAACAACTAGCTAAGAAGCACCTGCTTGTATTTGAATGTATTTGTTGATGTTTAAGTGTTTGTTTTTTTCTAAACCTCTGGACCAGATGGACTCACACACTGAAGGACACATTGCCCAGCACTTTGATTGGATGATGGAGATTTGAATGGACCAATGGAGCGTTCATAATGTAAAATGTGTGCAACAAGTTGATACTGATCTAACACACCTGTACAGCCTTGGTGATTGGTTTTAGTTTGTGAATAAAGTGTTTAAACCAAGCAGAAAGCTTCACCTTCTCTGTGACCACAAATGATTATGATGTCACCCACCAGAAACAACTTTACAGTTCTTTATGTCATAAATAATATATCTGCTATGAACCAGATCTTCGTCCGGATGGCTGAGAGACGGTCCTGCTGCCATTGATTCCTTAGTCAGGGAGGGTGTCAATCAGCAGGACACTAGTGGTTTGTGTGATGTTTTCATTTCTGATAAATAAGTAATTCTATACTTACAAAAAATCAAAAAAATTTGGCTTTCTTTGTTTAGAAGTAAGAAAAAATACTTTAGTAACGTAGTCCCCTTCATTAGGACTCCATCCAGGTGGCTGAATGAATGGCTGATTGGCGACCGTTGGTGGCAGGTCTGAAGCCCCAGCAGTAAAGTTAAGCATTTAAAGAAATGGGATTACTAATAAACACCAGCAAGTTTTTATTTCAAACATTAATCACAGTCACAGATACTGGCAGGACGTCCCGCTCGTCAACAGGAAAACAGTCTCGTCAACAGGAGCAATGAAGGAGTTTTGACCACCAGGGGCAGGAAAACACAACGCCTACATAGACATCCAGCTGACTTTGAGGTCCTGGATCATTCCGTTGGAGTTGAGCTGCCTCCAGGTTGATGGAGTGTTGTTGATTGACTGCACCCTACAGCTAATGAAATGCTAAAACCAAAAGCTACATGCTGAAAGAAACTAAAGTGCTGCACAGACAGTAACTGTTCGGGAGTTCTGCATTATGAGACATCACACATCTGAGTTAATATTCAAATCAAAAACGTCACATAATGCAGTGTTAAACTTTCCAAGTCGTCTTCTCACCTCTCTACACCCTATCCCAACATGTTACCATGGAAACAGGGAGACCTCCTCCTTGTTAAGTATCCTCCATTCAAATGCGTTACAACAGTGTTTATATTAGAGACATGTAAACATGTCAACAATGTCTGTCAACTCACAAAATCAGGTTTGGCAACATTTAGACAGATATTGGTGCTGTTAGCATGGGAACAGATTAGTATTCTGCTATCTGGCTATGCATAGTTACACTATACCTCCACAGGCATGATATCATCATGCCTGTGGAGGTATACACCGCTTATACCGGTGTTTTGTAGCACCGGTATAACTGAGATGAAATTCTGCATCGAGAGAAACAAGACTTTAGGTTTTCAACAGGTTAAGATGTTTTTGTGAGTTTGAGTCATGGTTTTATGACCATAGTTCATTTTCAGTTTAGATTTGTGTTTCACATGTAGTCCTTTTTTTTTTGGCAAGAGAAATTCCAAATTAGAAGTGGAGTCATTTATATATTGTTTTGTCTATCCTGGATCTGTCCTCGTATTAACCACTTCAGTCTATCTCTGATGTTGTCTGAATGGAGGCAACGACCAGAGTGCATGCTGCAAGCAAGGAGGCCATGGCCCTGATGTTGAGTGATGCCATGGCCAGGATGAGTGACCAGCAGGAAGACATCACTCAAAAGCTGGAGGGATTGGGAAAACATATGGATGCCATGGCCAGGAACCGTGATGCTGACACCAGTGACTAGGAGTGGGGAGGCACAGAATTTACCATCAGCTCAGCCACACAAAACAAGAAATTCAGTTGGCACCGACACCATAAAATTGCCCAGAAACATCACTCGGAATGGACTGCAAAAAGATCATTAACAAAATTGGACTCTTTTCAAGAACTGACAAAGACGTGTGCAAAGATGCATGCATATTGGACTGAATGGACGATTTTAAACAACAACGCTCCAAAATAAAATAATTGAAATGTGACATGCAATGAATGTATTAGTTTGGTTGATAATGTGTTGCAATGAGAGAGGCGTTGTTGATTTAGGGGACGGGAACTTTACAAGCCAATGGCTTCTACCCGTCAACTCTTTTTTTTTTCTTTTCGGATGTTGTTGATGTTCCAAAACTGATGAAAGTGAATCTGCTGTAACAACATGTCTGGAAGGAAGATAATAAACTGAATAAATGCTCTGTCCTCCACCCATCCCTTATGTAACCAAACCAAACCTGTCCACCGCCCTCAAATACTTCCCGTAAACCAGTTTACTAAAGCTTTACAGTGACAAAAAATAGAAACAGATCCAGGACACATCAGATTAAACACACAGCACACAAAAAACACTCTGGATATGTCTGGAGAGGTGGCTCAGTATCACTCAGCGATCTGCAGAAACACAAAAACAGCTGTGTCATTGGTGTATCCTGGAATGAGACGGAACCATCTGATGGTCGGAGCGACTCACTACAGTGGCCTTGCTGCTCTGTTCGCGGGCTCGGATCCGCAGCTTGTTGACATTTGTCTCAGCTATGTCGACTCTCTCCTCGGCCTCATCCAGCTCGTGCTGGACTTTCCTAAAACGCACTGCAGTGCAGCTCACTTGCTCCTCCTGGTGGACAGACAGAGGAATGCCAACTGTGAATTAAATCTTACAGTGGAGTACGGAAATGTCTCCTAGTATGGAAACATGTTATCAGCATTTAGTTGGCCAATGACTTAGAATCCCTCAGAGTCTGGTTCAGTAATCCCTCGTTGCTTGCGGTTAATGGGTTCCAGTACCACCCGCGAAAAATGAAATTACTCGATACAGCGACAGACAGAAATTAAGAAGGCACACTGTAGTTAGTCGTTAGTTCAAACGCATGCATACATATTAGTGAGTACAGGCCCCTGTAGCACATGCACACACACAAGGGGGGCTGTAGGCATTCAAGGGTAGGTAGAGTGGCGGGCAGCTCCTTCATGGTGCGCCCCTCATGAGCAATTTGTAAAGGGGGCGGCACCTTGCTCAAGGGCGCCTCGGCAGTGCTCCGGAGTGTGAGCTGACACCTCCCACTGTCAAAATCCGCAATGTAATGAAGCCGTGCATCTTGAAGCGCTAATAAGCGAGGGATTAATGTATTTAACAAGGACCCCATTGTAAACATCACCTGACTAAACCTCCGTCTGCAGAACAAAACCTGCACCTTCACCTGATACCACAGAAACATGGAAAAGTTGCAGGAAGTTACTACTCGGCCTCCAAAGAGAGGCCGAGGTCCTCCTTCGTGCCCCGTGCCATCAGGGGGTACAATGACTCTGTCAGGAGGAGCGGGGGGGGGGGGGTGGCGAGGTCAGCACGTGGTTGAACAGATTTAATTTAATTTTATACTGTTTATATTTTAATTTAATTTTATACTGTTTATATTTTAGTTATAGTTTAGTATATAAGTCCTGTTAATGCTGCTTGTATCTACAGATCTTCTATCTACAGTATCTATCTATCTATCTATCTATCTATCTATCTATCTATCTATCTATCTATCTATCTATCTATCTATCTATCTATCTATCTATCTATCTATCTATCTATCTATCTATCTATCTATCTATCTATCTATCTATCTATCTATCTATCTATCTATCTATCTACAGTATCTATCTATCTACAGTATCTATCTATCTATCTATCTATCTATCTATCTATCTATCTATCTATCTATCTATCTATCTATCTATCTATCTATCTATCTATCTATCTATCTATCTATCTATCTATCTATCTATCTATCTATCTATCTATCTATCTATCTATCTATCTATCTATCTACAGTATCTATCTATCTATCTATCTATCTATCTATCTATCTATCTATCTATCTATCTATCTATCTATCTATCTATCTATCTATCTATCTATCTATCTATCTATCTATCTATCTATCTATCTATCTATCTATCAATCTATCTATCTATCTATCTATCTATCTATCTATCTATCTATCTATCTATCTATCTATCTATCTATCTATCTATCTATCTATCTATCTATCTATCTATCTATCTATCTATCTATCTATCTACTTTCTGTTTGATCCAGCCTTCTGTAACTGTATCAGGGTTTGAAAATGTTGACTCATTAATCAAGACAGATCAGAAGCCCCTAAAGCAGTACCAGTACCAACACAGCCTATTCCAGGACTTTAAAGTGGTGTTAAAATGAAGACCTTTGGTTTTGGATTGTTTCTTTTGTGGTGTCTCCCTTTAAGGTAATCTTATTATTATCTTTAATATCGACTCACAGCATTTTCAGCTTGTCTCTTGTAGCTCTTGACTTTAGCTTGAAGCTTGTCGACCATCTCCTGCATCCTCAGCAGAGTCTTCTTGTCCTCCTCCGTCTATAGGACGACAAGGAGAACCAATTAACACACTCCCAAACACCTGAGGAACAGAAACTTTGTGATGTGAGGTCATCACACCTGGTATGTCAGCTCTTTACACCTCCTCTCATGGCGACGGACCCCTTTCTGGTACTCCTCACTCTTCTTCTGCTCCACCATCAGATCTGTCTGCAGTTCCCTCACCTGCAGATACAGCAGTTGTCATTCTTACCTGCTTAGCTTCAGTCTCATCCAGCCACTATTCTGTCTGTACTCACTCTTGTCTCCAGTTTACTCAGTTGTTTCTTTCCTCCCTTCAGCGCCATTTGCTCCGCCTCCTCCAGTTTGATTTGCAAGTCTGCCGGAGATGGACAACCTCTCGTATCACTCCAGCACCATTCCCATATCACTAAGACATTATTTTGACCGTCATATCCCAGGGTTTTGTACCTTTCACAGTAGACGCCATGTTCTTCTGCATCCTCTCCAACATGCTGTTGCTGTCCTGTTCCTTCTTCAGCTCCTCCGCCATCAGGGCAGCCTGATGACACAGAGACCACTTTCAGCGGCAGACATTTTGATGATGGTGTTTAAAAAAAAAAAAAACCAATAGCATCTGGAAAATTAAACTATTTTTGATTGGTCAGAGGTCAGGACTGACGTCATTGATGGCTTTCTTGGCCTTCTCATCGGCACTACGACTCTCTTGTATTGCCTCCTCCACCTCTCCGTTCAGTATAGACAGATCAGCCTCCAGCTTCCTCTTGCTGCTCACCAGACCTGCATTCTGGATCAGATTCAATCGATCAGAAAATCAACCAGGGATTCAATCAATCAACTGATGAGTCATTTGTGGTGTCCTACCTGTGTAGAGAGAATATTGGCTTTGTCTGTCATTTCCATCAGCTCATGTTCAGCCATCTTGCGAGAGCGGTCGGTTTGCTCCACGACCCCACGTAGCTCCTCCTCCTCAGCTGTCATCAGTGAACAGCGTCGCTCCAGCAGTACCATCTGTTCCTTTAGCTGGTTGGCCAGGTGGACTTTATCCTCCAGTTCCACCTGTTGCTCCTTCAACTAGATGAACAACATGTTGAAACATGAAAGAAACTCTCTGATGTACCATCAGATGCATCTGATGTACCATCGCTAAATAAATGGGAAGAGTCTACCTTTGTCTGCAGGTTCCTGACGATCCTCTGGTTCTCTGCGGCCTGTCGGTTGGCGTGTCCAAGTTGAATCTCCATCTCATTTAGGTCACCCTCCATCTTCTTCCTCAGACGAACTGCCTCGCTGCGATTACGTACTTCTGCCTCCAAACTGGTTTGCATGCTGTCCAGAGACTGCTGGTGGCACCGCCTGTTGGACAGTGCTGGTATTATCACTCGTACTATGATTTTTTTATATTTATTTCTGAAATTCTGAATTCTAGTCTAGTCTAGTCTCATGTGGTCTAGTCTAGTTTGGTCTAGTTGAGTCTAAGCTATTCTGGTCTATTCTTCTAGTCCAGTTTGATCTAGTCTAGTGCACTCCAGTCTAGTTTAGTCTGGTCTATTCTTGTCCAGTCTAGTAGATGTGTAGTCTAGTCTAGTCTAGTCAGTCTAGTCTTTCGGGTTTAAAGTTACGAGGTCTAGTGTCTGAAACTATCTTAACCTATTGCAAAACCTTAAATGACATATCTTGTTTAAAGTGGCGATGCCTTGAGATCCTCCAGGAGGAACTTGAACCGTTTGCTTGGGAGAGAGATTTCTGGAACACCCTGACTATCCTGCTTCCACCTTGCCCTGACTTCAGATAAGAAAATGGATGCTGTATTTCTTATGTTTGTTATTTGGTACCTGAGGTTGTTGATCTCCTCATCTTTCTCTGCAATCTTGCGCTCAATCTCAGTCCTAATCTGCTGCAGCTCCATTTGGAACCTCAGGGTCTTTGACTCCTCGTGTTCCAGGGCACCCTGGATTTTGTAAAGTTCATTGGTAAAATAGTTCAGTTTAGTTGGTATATTCTATCTTCAGCTATGTGTAGCAGGTAAATAACTTACCTCTGCTTCCTCCAGTGCTGCTCTGATATCATTCTTTTCCACATCGAGGAGCTTTTTCGTTCTCTCCAGCTCATAGATGGTCTTCCCGCCTTGGTTGATCTGATCTGTCAGGTCCAGGATCTCCTCTGTAGTCACACAAAATGAATTAGTCATTTCAATTATAATAACTGAAACACTGCTGGAATCGGGTTGGGGGTTATTGGTTGGTCAAATCCAAGCTGAGGTTTGTTTCCTTTTTAAAAAGACTTCATCATTCTTTATATTGCTCACATTGCTATTTATGTGTTGCTTTTAGAGGCAATCATATTATGATCTTTTGCACTTGATTAGGTTATTGAGGTCCTGACAGTACCATGCAGGTTCTTGTTTTCTCGTTTAATTGTCTCCAGGTGGTCCAGGGTTTCTTCATAGCAGTTCTTCAATTTGAAGAGTTCGGTGCTGAGACTGCGGGACTCTTTCTGTGACACATCCAACTCTGTCTGAGCCTCCTCGAACTTCTGTTTCCAGTCGCTCAACAGCTGAAGCAAACAAAAAAATCTCAATTGATTTCTGAGCTACAGCTCCTGGGTTGGCCTGCAGATCTGGACCACATTTAGGGTTGGGTCACCCTTACTAATTGACCTGATCAAAGTTACGTTGCTTCTTGTCCAGAGCAACAGCAGCAGCGTTGGATCTCTCGAGCTCAATCATTAGGTCTTCGATCTCTGTCTGCAGACCCTGCTTTGTTTTCTCCAGTGAAGAACATTTGGCATTGGAGGTCTCCACTGCTTCTTCAATCGTCTGCAGTTTGACCACTAATTTCTTCCTGCAATGACAAAAATATTGAAAAAAGGAAGGAAGAAAGTAAAGGAAACAAGGAAAGAAAGAAAGATAGAGAGAAGGAAAGAACAAAGGAACGTTTCTAGATAGATGCTCTTACTTTGCTTCCTCCAGCTCCTCTATTTTCATCACAGCATCCGTCTCATACTTGGTTTTCCACTGCACCACCTGGCTGTTGACTTTGGTCAACGCCTTCTGGAGCTCAGCCTTGGCCTCTTGCTCGTCCTCCAGTTGCTCCCGGAGCAGACCGCAGTCGTGACGGGACGTCTGCACCGCATGGGCCAGCGCTACTCGCCCCTGAGACAGGACACTTGATCAGTTGGATGCAGTTCATCTTCATATAATGTACTTGTGTTAAATATCCATCAGGTTCAGTTACCTGGCTTTCCTCTTCCAGTTGCCTCTTCAGGTCCTCATAGTTCTGACAAACCCCCACCTTGGAGCGCTGGAGCTGACTAATCATGACCTCTCTCTCCTCCAGACGGCGGCTGTACTCACCTGGAAAAACATTAAACATCTGATAAATATTGTCTTTTGTTTTCTTGTTTGCTCGATTGATCAGCTGTAAATAACCAAATCACTCAATAAGAATTTGATCAGATTAGAGTAGCAGATATCAGATTTTTCTTCCTGATCTGAGCCTGAAATACTTCCTGGCGGTGGAGGCGGTAACACATAGGCTTACCGGTCTCTGTTTGGGCTCGAGCTTTAAGAGTGGAGACCTCAGCCAACTGCCTCTGCAGCTCCTCAGCTTTACTCCTACTGTCGCTCAGCTGGTCCTCAAAGGCCCTACACATCTTCTCCACAGCGACCTACACACACACATGAACACACACACCCATCTGGTTTATCCATATTAACAGGTCCATATTAACACCAAAATTGGGGCTGCCCCTCCGTTACCTTGGCCCTGGTCAGCTGCTCCACATTGCCTGCCAAGTCATCAGCCTCCAACCGAATCTCCGCCTTTTCCTTTTCCAGCTTCTGTTTGGTTCTCTGCAGAGTGTCAATCTGGTTGCTGAGCTCCGCCACCATGTCTGAGTGCTTCTTCCTCAAGGTGGCAGCTGCTGCTTCGTGGTGAAGGCCTGTCTCCTCCAACTCCCGTCGTATCTTCAGGAAGTCTGCCTCCCTTTTCCTGTTGGACAACTTAGTTGTAATTTATGATGACGGGAGTAGACAAAAAGGGTCTCAGGAACAGTCTGAACATCCTTCAATTAACAAACAACATCGTCCACATCTTCCTCACCACAGTAGGAAGTATAATGCAGTCTGAAGAACAGAAAGTCAGTGTATGAAGTTTATACATTGCCATGTCAGCGTTTTTGGATTAACCCTAAACATAAACAACCTGATGATGGCACGAAACAGTAGCTGAGATACTTTGGTTTGAACCACAACATGATTGGTTGAAGTCCAGCTGACCTGTTGAGGGCGATCTGAGCAGCGGATGCTCCTCCAGCCTCCTCCAGTTTCTCACTGAGGTCCTCGAGCTCTCGGGCAATGTCATTCCTTTGATGTTCAACTTTGGCACGCCAAGATCGTTCTGCCTCCAATGCCTCCTCCAGCTCCTCAATACGTGTCTGAGGAATGGAGCACAAACCTGCATGAGCAGCCGCCATGAAGGGAACGATCGGGGAGGGGAAGAGTTCCAATCTGGATCACTCTGACCAACCTGAAGCTCCTTCATCTTCTTTTGAAGCTGAGCAACTAAACTTTGTTCATCCTCCATTTTAGATTGGAGCTGGGCCAACTCAAAGTCTTTTCTGTTGGAAGATATGGAGATAGACAAGAAGAGGGAGAGAGAGGGAGAGAGAGAGAGAGGGAGAGAGAGAGAGAGAGAGAGAGAGAGAGAGAGAGAGAGAGAGAGAACGCAGTGATGGAGAGAGATACGGTAAATATAGACACAAGAATCAATCTAACTGGTTAAATAAAACAATGAGATTCCACATGGTCTTACCTTTTCAGTCTCTCGTCCAGTTCTGTCTTTTGGTTCTCCAGTTCCCTCACTGAATCCACAGATAGCTTCAGATCCCCCTCGAGCTTACGCTTTGTTCGTTCCAGTTCTATCCTTGCCTTCTTCTCCTGCTCTAAGGAACCTTCTATCTGTAGGGAGCAGATATATCAGTTCTCAGAAATTAGAGACACTCATAGACACTGAAAGTACCTTTGCTCCATCATGTTGGGTTTCCTTTAATTAACCACCAATTTTAAAATACTTTCAAACCCATTGGAACGTCTTATGGCCATCATGGAGGGTTGGTCCTTTAGGTCACTGAGGAGATTTGTGGGACATTTAGTTTCTTACTGTGGTCCTTTCGGAGCCTCTAATGGTCAGTTAAGAAGCTCTAGATGTCCTTTAGGTGGCACCTGTGGTAACTGAAAGGACTCTTACGGGTGCCTTTGTGCAAACTGGAAAAGATTTGGTTGGTAATCTATCGGTACTATAATTGAGTTAATCAATTAGAAACATTTTTAGCAATCTCTGTTGTGGTGTTTATGGTCATTTGAAAGTACAGAATGAAGGTCCAGGTGAAGTGTTCTCTGGGTATTTCTTGCAGTCCACTAATAGGTTCTACATATTGTTTAGTGGGAGGTTCTAGACCTTCAGATACTGATGCTGACTCTTTGAGGAGGTTTTAAGGGTTTTTTGGATTTAGAGTTTATTTTTGTTGCAGTGTCTGTTCTAATTTTAGTTCTAATTGAGATTTAAGGTTCTTTAGGTAGATATCCCTGTGGTCCTTCAGGAACATATATGTATGGGTTTCTGTCAGTGATACAAGAGGTTTTAGTGGACCTGTTGTACATTCATTTGCTCATTTAAAATGTTTAAGCAGCAGTGATGCTTTGGGACATTCCAATTGACCTCTGTATATATCTATTAGTCCACCAATGTTTTAACAGGTTCGAGGAGTCCTTTAGGTGGTTCTGATGTTATTGAGTTTGTTCCAAGGGTCCAGTAGGTGATCAGTGTAGTCAGTGTTATGAGTTCCTTAAGAGTCAGTTATAGGAGTTCCTTATGAGTCAGTTTATGGTTTGGAGTCCAAACGTTTCCATAATACTACATAGGAGGAAGATCCTGAAGAAGGATTCTCCAGTAATGCTCTATGACTACAAACACTGAAGTTGGACCTTGAGACTCAAGCCAGAACTTATTTTTCATGCACTTATTTTGTTTTTTTCTTTTTATTGTTCTGAAACTGCGAATTAAAAGGGTGTTGACTGACTAACAGGAACCATCAGACAGTGTTTCCTGTCCAACCTGTGATCCGACCCATATCTTAATACTTGGTGACATTTCTTACATTATCCACTTGCTGCTCCAGACGAGCTTTAGCTTTAGCCAGCATGTTGACTTTGTCCTCCTGTACTTGAAGGTCACACAGAACCTGCTGGTGAGCTTCTTGCAGGGCAGCTTTCTCTCTGGTCAGAGAGGCTATGGATTCATCCAGAACACACATCTCCTGGGAGAGGTTTTTCACCTGGATGGACAGAAAAACTTTCAAAGTCATGCATAGCAATGTCACCAAGAAAGAAGAGTCTTGAAGTAATGTACCTTGTTCTCAACTCCATGTCTGTCTTTCTCTACTTTAGCCAGGGTCATCTCCAGGTCATCCACGTCCTTCTTCAGTGATGACACCTCATCCTCCAGCTGACGCTTTTTGGACATCAGCTTTGCTGTCACCTCCTCCTCATCCTCCAGACGTTCCTGCATCTCCTTCAGCTTCGACTCCTGAGTAATTTTTGACTGGATCAGCTGGTTGCAGCGTTCCTCTGCATCTGTCAGGTTGTCCTGCTCCTACATTATTGAAAGAATAACGTGATTACAACCTACACAGCGAGCACACAGCAGAGATGCTAACATTCACTCCTAGCAGCTGAATCTGAAGTACACTAATCCCTCGCTTATTTGCGTTTCAAGATGCACAACTTCACTATGCTGCGGATTTTTAAAATTACAGTACATACATTATATATTGTCCTCGAGATGTAAGGTATCATTTCATTAAGGACAAGGGAGAGACCGAGAGGCGAGGAGCAAGTGTCTCCCATGAGCTGTAGTCATGTGATACCGTACGTCATCCATGCTATTGGATGACAGCACCTTTGTGCGCACTGCGTTCCAAGACTCACGATTCCTCCTACAAGTTTACAAAAGTGTTTTAAACAGTCTATATGAGTATGGGGAAAGGTAGTATAGATATGAGTTGGTTTAACATCCGTATTGGGAGGGTTCATAAAAGTTTAAATTACCGTAAATATTAAAATAAATATTTGGTCGATATATTACGGATTTTTGTTGTAGTCCTGGAATGCATTTACCGCCAGTAATGGGAGATTACTGTATCTGAAAATTTTTAAAAAATAGTAATTGTCATAAACTTGTGTCCAATCAAACAGACAATGTTTAATTAGTACATTACATTATTATACCATAAAAATTTAATTATAGACGTACAACTTGGAGCTGCAGAGACAAGTCATTCTTCTCATGAACCAAGACCACCTGCCTTTCCTCAACCTCCAGCCGTTTCTCCTCTGCCCTGAAACACAAACAAACAAGGTGAGCAACATGAAATGCAGAACGACAGTCCCAATAAATATCTGCAAACCAGTCATGTGTTTAAATTCCTGACTAGACATGTGAACACACTTGTCATAGGCTCCTTTCAGTTTGGTGAATTCTTCATTGAGAGCAGCCAGCTCTTTCTCCCTTTGAGCGCTCCTGAGCAGAGGGCGGAGCTTATAGAACATCATCATCCAGGGCCAGTTCCTCACGGTGAAGAACGATCTCAGGTTGAACTGGATCACCGTTACAGCATCCCTGAGAAGACCACATGATTTAGAAACATGCATCATTAGAGCTCAGCTGACGGTTCTATGAAGTCAAACTCTGGTTTATAGCTGCACTTGAACCATTAATCATCAGGAGTGTTTTCAGCAAATCGCAGATTGCATTTAGATTTGTTTAGTTTGTCCAACAGCAAACATAAATATTACAGACAAAGATAAGTTTGATTATATAAATGTGTTTTATTATTGTTTTATTCGCGTTTTAGAAAGATCGCGATGCTTTTATTTTGAAGGACCGAAGTTAGCGGTAACAGGAAACAGGAAGTAGGAAGTAGAGTAGCGATGCGAGCGGAGACGAAAAGCGTGATGACATCGAGTGTGTTACAAATTCATAATTGGGTGCTAATCCTCCAGAAAGCAGTGGCTGTAAGTGTAGATGTTTTTCTTTATGTTTAAGTGTTTATATTTGCGGACATTTTGTAAAGTTTATTTGTATTTAGAAACTTTATTTGTATGTGTTTAGAAAACAACCTTACAGCTATCTACTTACCTGTTCTGTGTCCATTAAGTTAATTGCAATTGTTTAAACTGTTTAAGATTATTTACATATATTTTTTGTATTTTATTTTATAGTTTCACTCCATTTCAATGTGTCATCGCCACTAAATTGTGTGGAGAGTTATTAAAGGAGCAAGGTCGCTCACTTCCTGGCTCTTGGAAAGGAGTTTGGCTGGCTGTTTCACTCATGTTAACGCTTGGAAAGTGTAACACATGAAGAGAACAGTACAGCCGCTATATGCTAACAAGGAGGGTAAAAGCACACAGTTACTAGCTGACATTGGGTTGTTTCCTGCAGGTTTATTTGCAGAAAATGATGGTTTCCAGTGGGGTCCAGGGTTGATGTACAACTATTTGACCTTGTTGGAGTGTTATAGTATATATGTCTGATTGCCAACATCTACCTTTGCAGCAGCATCATTGCTCGCTCCATCCTCATCAGCTTCCCTCTGGCTATGGCCTGAACAACAGTGAAGATCTGAGACAAGCGCTCGTCCCTCATGTCCTCCAGCTGACCCAACAAACCCACCTTAAAGAACACCTGAGAGGAGAAGACAGACTGTTTTACAAGCAGGGGTATCTGAACACAGAATTTTGGTACATTCACCCCTGAGACCCTGGAGGCGGTCTTTTGAGGTACCTTAGTGTGTCCGAACTTGTACTGGTTGTGATCTAAGTCCAGAGAACCCAGAAGTTTCTCTACAGCTTTCCTGCTGTCAACAAAGGAGTCCTCTGGAATCTCAGCGGGATTCAAGATTCGGTAACTGAGGAAGAAATGGATTATTGACGAATGACTCCCTCATTGGTTCAATGCTGTAACATGAACTGGTGTTTCTAAGCGACTCAGTTTAGGACAGACCGTTGTTTAAACTCGGCATACAGAACACGGTTTGGAAACCCCTTCCTGCAAATCCTGATCCCTTCGAGGACGCCGTTACACCTCAGTTGATGGAGGACCAGGAAGGGATCCAACACACCTGGAACAGACACCAGTGTCCTATTTGGATATCCTAGATTCATTCTTCCATCCTTTCACTTCTGTTACAACACATTTATCTTAATTTAGTATGAATGAGTGGAAAATGTTTGATTTGGTTTTTATCTCCATCAATACAATTATATAAACAAAATGCTTGTCTTTTGCTGTGAGTTTGAGAGGAGAGTCTTGAATTGGAGAACAAATAGGTGACTAGAGGCAGATCCATGACCTCAGATCATGGTGGTGTCACCATGGTCTTCATGGGCACAATGGTCTACCCGGTGCAGAGTCCCGCAAACCTGCAAAAGTGTCATTGCTGGTGTTCATCTGGGGGAGTTGCTGTTTCTCATTCAGCCAATACACAAAAACCTGCCCAAATAAAGATCACAACATAGAATGTAGACCTTTTTTTTTTCTTATAGACCTTCCTCTGTGGACCTGCACCTCCAAGCCCACCAGTAACACCCCTCATCTGTCCATCAGCTGGGGTCCTGCTTCCTTTCTTCCTCCGTGCCGCCATACAGTCATCCATGCAGCTGTAATTGTGCCTTGACTTTAGCAATGGGAAACGTAACCTTAACCACATTGACACTGACTCTATCTGGTCTATCTGCCACTCTCTGTTACTCTTTCTCTTTCCCTGTTCTTATCTTCCTTTGATTTCTTTTCCACCCAACTGGTCAAGACGGATGGCCGCCTGGAGTTTCTTCCTCATCGAGGGAGTTTTTCCCCACCACTGTCGCTTATACTTGCTCTGGAGGGTTCAGTTGGATTTCTCTGTCTGTTAAAGCGCTTTGAAATGTCTTGTGCCATGATTAAGCGCTATATAAATAAAACTTGATTGATTTATTGATGGTTTAGAGTACCATTGCCTCCTCAGCTCTTTGGTTACCTGGACTCTTGGTCTCGTTGGGGATGATGCAGCGGACGAAGTGAGGATGAGTACTGCGGAGATTAGCCATCAGCTTATTCAGGTTCTCCTGTATTTAAGAACATTCAAAATTGGAGACCATCAATAGGACATTCCCAGCCTAATGCAGTCAATCAAGGCATGGATTAACTGACGTTTAAACTGTTCAGTAGATTCAATTTTCCCGGTGTCTGGCATTTGTTGTCAGAATATTGAATCACCTTGTGTAACTGTGAAACTGTTTGGAAGGAAGCTGCTTTCCTCTTCCTGAATTTGGTTTCGGCCTTCATATCACAAGCTGAAATAGCAATACAGTACTGCTTAATTACACTCCTGTAAACACACTTAGTTGTATTTGTTACATCGCTGTTTGTTTAGTTACCCATCTCTGCGCTGATGTAACTTGCAAAAATTGCAGCCATTAGTTTGCTGGAGGATTTCTTGAACAGAGCCACCACCGTCTCATTCAGAGGATCTTTGTTCTTATCCAGCCAGCCGGTGATATTGTATGGCACCTACAGCAAGAGAAACATGTGACATCGATGTGACCTCAACCATGACCATATCTGACTACACGGAGGAAGGTATGATTCTTGAAACCTCCACTGTGTTGATATGGAGTTCCTCGTGGCTTTATTCTAGGGCCACTGTTCAAGTTTTGTCATGATTTAACATGTTCCTTCCTGCTGTAACTATGAATAACAACACATCTTAATAAGTGAATGCAGATAACACAAAGAAATATGTGATGGTTGTTAAACCAATACATTTTTGTGATTTTGTAGATGTTTTCAAGATTCAAACAAAACAATGCTCAAAAAGTAATTGGTAGTTCTGGCAAAGCAAAGCAAAGGTTTGACCTGCACTGTGGTGGAAATTTTTGCAAGTTCCTAGATCAGCAACATCTCCAAAGGGATCTTAGCTGATACTCACCACTCCAGCATAGTGAACCACCTCAAAGTGGGTCTCGTATTTGCGTTTCTTGTCTGGACGTGGCCGCTGGAAACTGGGTGACTTTGCTAAATGGTTGTCATAGAGTTTGGTTTTAAAGCTTTGGTCCGTGGCCTTGGGGAACATACACTCCTCCTCCAGGATGGACAGAATACCCAAGGGCTAAAACAAGATTCATTTATTTGTTTAATTCCTCAAATAAAATTACGAATGAATGAATTTCCTCTAACAAAATTCATTCGTTTAATTCTTCAACGTCCTTAATTGAGGACATCGTTAACAGTAAATGAGTATAAGGCACGCACACACCCTCTCAATGAGGTTTATGCAGTCCTGTAAGTCCAAACCGAAGTCTATGAAGGTCCACTCTATGCCCTCCAACCTGTACTCCTCCTGCTCGTGGATGAACATGTGGTGATTGAAGTACTGCTGCAGTTTCTCGTTGGTGAAGTTGATGCACAGCTGCTCAAAGTTATTAAACTGCAGAAAAAGAAAATGCATGTTGATGTAGGTTTTAATTTAGTCAGAGTTTTAAAATCCCTTAAAACACTTTGTTTAGGTTATGGTTATGGTTATGGTCAGGGTCAGGGTGATGGTTAGGGTTTTATGGATGGTTGTCTGATTGTGTTGGAGTATAGTTTTGTAGCCACTTGTGGTTACAAAAGTATAAAATATAAGGTTAAAATTTTGATTTTTGTAGTTTTTAGGCATGCAGAACAAAAGGATAATTTAAACAGTTTTACATCCTGAATCAATGTCTCTATTCCTCTGTCTTCTTTACCTCAAACACTTCAAAGCCGGCGATGTCGAGGACACCGATGTAGTACTGACGAGGCAGAGGGGTGCTTAAGGACGTGTTGATGTGATCCACCAGCCACTTAAACATTCGGTCATATGTGGCTTTGGCCAGGGCTGCTGCCGCGAAATAGACCTACAGCACAAACAGAAATGAAGTCCAGTTAGAGATTAATCTAATGCTGCATAGACTGGAGATCATGATCGAAGGATCGATCAGTTACCTGTTCTACAGTCTGTCCTTTAACGATGAACTCATTTCCAACTTTTACCCGGGGGTTCAGGAGTCCCTTCAGTAGATCAGCAGAACTGATGCCCATTAGGTATGCAGCCTTATCCAAACCTCAACACACAGGAGATACTCAATCAGTACCTAGGCTTTTTGAGCCGGTACCCCAAAGCAGTAAGGTACATACAGTTATAGGCATTACCCAGATCCACCAGGGGGCAGAGCAAGACAATAAAAAAGACTACACTATGGGAGGTGGGCCATGTTGAATCCAGATAACTGGGGGTCTCATTGGGGGTTCTCATCAACAAGTTTTCATCAGTCCCCAACATATTCAAAGAAAATATTTGTTAGGAAGTGATGTGGGCGGAGCCTAGATGCGGCTGTAAGACACATTTCAACTTGTTCGATAGAAACATTTTTGATTTGTCCCTAAACTGATTTTGATGAGACTTTGTCATTGGGTTGCAACTCCTTTATTAAAGATCAGCAATTCAGGGTGGGCGGGAGGGGTTCTGTGTTTGAAACATGCTGTTTAAATTAAGGTAGCCTGCTATGCTAACACCACAAGTCGTTCAAACTGAGGAACCCTTACTCTCTGTGCCATCGGCCTCGGCCTGTTCCTCTCTTTGCCTCTTCTTGAACTTCATGTTCCCAAAGTGCATGATGGCCCCAACAATCTTATAGCAGCCGTGCTTCTCCTCCTGTGTGAAACCCAGCGTGTCCATTGCGTGCTGCGGATGGACGAAGAGGTTACACTCTGAGTGTTAGCTGGGGACAGTGTGTGTCTTTGGCTGCGAGGAGTGTGGGTCTTACATCGGTGAGATTCAATTCCTCCCCATCGTTAATGCCTTCTACTTTGGTCTCCCCCTGGGAGCAGAAGTGGTAGTCGTAGGGGTTGGTGCTCACCAGCAGCATGTCTACCGAATAGAACAAGATAATTAACTCAGTTACTTTAAATCTAGTTATCATTGTATTGGCTTTCTGACTCTCAGTTTTGGTTTATAAAAAATGTTCCTGTTGATGGTTGTTTGTAACTAGACAGTATGTGGTGGTCAGCGGGCTTACCATGTAACTCCGGCTTTTGATTGGACAGGATCTGGTAGTAAATGTGGTAGCTTCTCTCTCCTGGCTGCTGAAACACAACTCTGGACTTTTCTAGAAGGTCTGTATTTGGAATAAGAAAGGAGCTGGTGAAAAATTAACAGCGGTTTGATCTGATTGTTTGACTCACTAGATGTCACACAGCGGCTCATGTTGGGGTTAGGGTTAGCCCATAAATAGAACGAATCCACTATTTCGGGCTATCTTGCAATGCTAGCTTTCACACCAGATTGCACTCAAACCCAGCCTTGATATCAAGCAGGGTAAAATGGGGTCTATAGCAGACTATATTATGCAATATAAACATATTCAAATATCGCTGAAATTTGTCCGCCATGACTCACAGATGTCGATGTCAGCGGACGCCAGCCTCCCGGTCCGCCCAAAATGAATCCTGATGAACTTTCCCTGAAAACAGAATCATTGTAACACACATACAACACAAGACAACTTCCTCCTCAGTTCCCCACCAAGACTTTGCTAGACTTACAAAGCGAGAGGAGTTGTCGTTGCGTATGGTTTTGGCGTTGCCGAATGCCTCCATGGCCGGATTGGCTTCGAGGATCTGGTCCTCCAGAGATCCCTTAGTACTCTGAGACAGATCATGGGCTACTGAGAGACAACACCTGCTTTAAACTACAGCAACCACATGCAAGTAAAATAAAGGAGACTAACTTGTCTTTTCACAGTTTCTCCCATAGCGGCAACGGTGGCAAAGTACTGAATCACCCTCTTTGTGTTGACTGTTTTTCCTGCACCCGACTCTCCTCTGAACGAATGAAAGAAAAGAGTCATAGATTTTTTGCAGATTTTTAACAACTGTAATTCTAACTGGCTGACTTTATTTTTCATCTTTTCCATTACAACATTTGTTGGTCAAAATCGTTAACCATGTTAGTCTTTGGTCTAGACTCTAGAGGAAGACAAAAGAGGAGGTTTATGGATGTAGTGAAAGAGGACATGAAGGTAGGTGGTGTGAGAGAAGAGGATGCAGAAGACAGGGTTAGATGGAGGCAATCGATTTGCTGTGGCGACCCTGGAAGGGAAAAGCCGAAAGGAAAAGAAGATTTGTAGGTCAAAATCAGAAGTTCTGACTCACGTGATCAGCATTGACTGGTTCTCGCGATCTGTAGAGGAAAATTCAGCAATTTAAAAACAAACAATGGAGAAAAAGAGAACAGCATAACGACAGATTAGTAGCATGGCCAAACAGTTAGCTGTGACAGCTTGACCAGTTTGACTGTCAGAAACCATATGGTTTTCTGTTTTATATCCACATTACACCTAGATACCAAAAATATTTTGTTAGCTTATCATAAAAAAGTTAACTTTACACGTTAACAAAAATATTCAGTGTATTTAGGAAAATACACCACAGTAGTCATATTAGCTGTTGGTGAATTACTATTGGTATACATTGCAAAATAAGCTATTTGTTATTACACTAGAATTCTTGACTAGTTTTGTACAAAATAATGGTTAGGGGTAGAAACACCGCAATTATAAGTCCTTCTCTTTTTCTGGACGAAAGTTTCAAGGGCTAATGCTAACTGCATGGTTAATGTTAGAGGTCAAAGGTCAGCGGTGTCTCACTCTGCAGCATGTCGGCGTAGGCATGATCAGCGATGGAGTAGATATGGGGCGGGGTCTCGGAGTGACGCCTCCCTTTGTAGGTTGCGGCCACATCCTTGGTGTAGATCGGCAGCCATTTGTAAGGGTTGATCGTTACACAGAAGAGTCCAGAGTAGGTCTGAGATGCAGACAAATAACTAAATAACTAAATAATAATAATAATAATAATAATACATCGACAATGACAAAGACTGACATAGATCAGCCACATGGAGTATCTCCTCTTCAGGTTGAAGAGGACAGAAGCCTCATTCAGCTGAGTCAGCATAGACAAGTCCTCCTCCATGTCAAACTTGGGCGGGTTTGTTGGTTGAATGTCGCTTTCTTTCACGACCAGAAACTGAAACGTTCAACAGGATTAGAATCAGACTCAAAGCTTCACCGGTTTGATTGATGACGTCACAAGATTTGCTAAAAAGTAATTTTGAAGATGTTTAGTCATGTTTTTGAAATTATGAAAAAAAAAAAATCTCGTAATGCATAGAAGTTAACTTTATATTCTAAGAAATTATCTTGTATCAAAAAAATATAATTCTAAGAAAAAAATAGGTCATTTTGAGAAATAATCTCATTATAATGAGCTAAGATCTCGTAAGTACAAGAAAAGAGCTCCTCGTAAGAATCTTTCTGGGGTGCAGCAATTAGCATTAGCCGAGTATGAGCTAACCCGTCCATCCTTTGTCTCCACGGTGGTCTTGTCTCCATTCAGCTCTTTAATCTCCACCTCTATGTAGGCGTCCACTTCATCCGGCACCCAAACCCGCTTCTTACCTGAGGGTGATTAACCAGTGTGGGAAAATCTGATGTTAACGCTAGAATACCTACTTTTTCTCTTAAACATTATTTAAAAAGTGTGTGATGCATTTTATAGTAATTACTCATCTTAATCTGTGATAGAGTTCCTTTAAAAACCTTAAGTTAAAAAAAAGGACCACCATAATTTCTTTTAATAACTACAGTAAGACATTATCATGGTTCTATTTTCTGACCCTAGTGGATCAGGGATAGACCAGACTGGACAATATTTCCCTCTTTGAACTCACACCTGTAAAGGTGTACATTTAATTTGAATGCAAATGATGAGATGGGTGAGTTTCATGTTCAATGAAGTGTTCGTACCGTCGAAGGCCAGAGTCTTGGCAGCCAATTTCTCCAAGTTAGTGAGACGGAGGTAATGAATAGCACCTCCAAACTCCTTCATTTCTGGTAATTTAGGCATCTGAACACATAAAAACATAGGTTCTTTAAGGTTCTTGAAGGTCCATCAGGTCATTCCAGGTCTCCTCAACATTATCTGACCTGATTATAAAGAACTTCCTGCCTCGACTGCCTCAGGAAGCGACAATGAGGTGTATCTCATGTTATTTTACTGCTTTGTGTTTGTCTTCTTAGTTGGATTTGAATCTTTGTATTCTGTTGGATTTGAACGCTTTGAGTTCTATATTATTCAAATCCAGCTTCTTTTCGTCAGCCTGTGACGTGCTGGTAGCAGGTAGCGGATGTTAGTATGCAGCTAACGGTCAATAGATGGGTAGAAACAATTGAAGTAAGTGTGCTTTTAAATAAAAGCTGGAAATAGAAATAATCCATCTTTAAATTTGTCAGGATCACAGCTTTTCATGATGGAGAACTAAAGGAAAGCTGTAACTTTTCCTGGGCACTACTTTCTGCAGCGAAGCAACCGAATTAGATTCACAGCCAAAAAGCGCTCACCTCCATCATTTATTAATTGCTGCTATGGCAATGTCATCACCCACCCTGCCCTGTATTCGATTGGTCAGGTATGAAGTAATTATTCCCTTAAATCAATCAGACTGAAAAATTCCACTGATTAAAAAGCCGGACTAACAGACGAGTGGATGAAAAAAGAAATCAGGACGGAAACAAAAAAGATGAGAATGAAGGAAATAACCTTCTGCCGGTTAGCTGTTAGTAAACCCACCCAAACCCAGCCATGAGGTCAGCAGACTGGAACGCCATTAGCCTGGATTTGAGGCAAAGCTAACAGCTGCTCATCAGCTCAGAAAAGATCCGTCTGAAAGGTCACGCCCCTCCCTGCCACCGTGAGTCACACCCACAAACCTGCCGCCAGGACTAACCCTGATGGTAAATATATCCGATCACAATAGGTCTGTGATCACGCCTTAACTTTAACTCAGAAACAGATGAAGCCAGCTCCTCTTCCTCATCATCAAAGGTTAGCCTTACTGGGGAAAAGCTTTGCTGCCTACGTGTGGACCAGCATCAGGGTGTGGTCACACTAGCTGTTTGTCAAGAGGGTCACGTTCATAGACATCAGATTATCAGATAAATCTCACAACAACTATTAGACATCTTCACAAAAATGACTCCTCACTGGAGGAGGCCTGGAGGAGGAGGAGGAGGAGGAGGAGGAGGGATGCTCTTATTTATTTTTAAAAATATCTGGAGGACCAGTTGCTGCAGATGTGAGATGTGTTATTAATGGTAAGCAGAAATTTCATCCAATAAAAGTTGTGTATTCAATTTAAATCTCATTGTTTGAAGCATAGGGTCGATCAATGATAATGATAGCTGATTGATCAACCGATGACCCTCCCACCTCCACTGCAGTGAAAAGACAATAGACATTTGTACATTCTATGACCTCATAATCTCTACCAGTGAGGTCATGTTCTCTGTTCGGTTTGTTTATCAGCGCAAATACATAAAATTGGACCAAGTTAAAAAAATTTCCAGACACACTGGCTTGAAACAGTTCAAGTTTGCCACTAAATGTTTTGGAGGGGTGGGGTCAAGGTGAGCTAAAGTCGGCTGTTAAAGGGAACTAAATAAACCTGATCAATAAATCTGAGACTCATCAAACTACAAAAACAGTTTTGATCATTCCAGCTTCCCTTAAAAGTAACTCCAGTTGAGAAGGCAGGGCTACTGTCAATTAAACCTAGTTCTGTGGTCCAAGTCTGTAGAACTCCAGAGTCTTAATGGCTCACATCTGTGATGTTTACTTCCTCCAGATGCCACCAACCTGAGATCTTTACCGTTTCTTTTCCAACACCACCCTGACAGAGCCTCTAAAAGTCTTCACCTGGACACTGACCTTGACTCCAGTAACAGAACCATGATGAGTACTCACTGTGCCGAACTCGTTGGTTCTGTTCCCGCTGCAGCGTGGTTGGACCGGATGTGTATGAGAACACAATAAGCTGCTCCTCAGAGCATCACATCACTTTATAACCTCCCTGTGAAGCAAGTGACCTGCAGCGCCACATCTGATTGGTCAGACGGGACTTGTTGGACGGACGTAAAAGGACTGGTGTGGTCCGAACTAAAGGTACGTCCTTACCCCTCTGTTCTCCTGATCTCACCCCTCTGTTCTTTCTCTCACCCTCTGTTGTCCCAGTCTCTCTGTTCTTACCCTTATCCTCTTTCATCATTACCTGAATTTTATTTCTGTCTCCTGACAGGGACTCTTCCTTCCTTCCTTCCTTCCTTCCTTCCTTCCTTCCTTCCTTCCTTCCTTCCTTCCTTCCTTCCTTCCTTCCTTCCTTCCTTCCTTCCTTCCTTCCTTCCTTCCTTCCTTCCTTCCTTCCTTCCTTCCTTCCTTCCTTTTTTTTTTAACTGTCCTGATGTAATGTGATTGACAACTGAACAGTAGTTCATCTTATTGATCAGTGATGGAGTGATGGAGTTTGGATCATTTTGCTTGTGTCAGCACTAGACGACCTGCGTTGGCCTTTCACCCCAGCATTCACCAGCCACTCACACACCCACCCACACACACACGCGTACACATGTACACACGTACACACACATACACACACACACACACACACACTCTCACACACACACTCACACACGGTCAGACGCTGACAGTTGATAAGCGCCACCAGGATTACAGCAGCAGCATGTTGTCATATTTAATTTCTCTGCGGATGGTTCCGTTCGATTCATAGATCTGCTGCGGGATTAAACTGGAAGGGTTCAGATTTAACATGAGGTTATTTTTATTGTTTAATGCTCACAGAACAACTTGTCAACTTGTCTCTCGACCCATGAAGCTGTTCTAATCAGCTGTTGCTGTCTGCTTCGGAGCAGTGAGGCCGGTTCTGTTCCAGCATCTAATTTTACTGATTAATAGAACCCTGGATGGACTGGTGTGGCCTCCGGACCTCCCTGCTGATCCTGCTGCAGGTTTGTTGACTTGCGTGTCCTTAAACTGACTTGTTCTGGCTTTGAGCCCGTCACATCAGACCAGGTTTGGAGTGTTTATCTATAACTGTAACCACTCCTCCAGCCCACCATTGTCCAATCACAGCAGAGTAATCATTAGAGGTAAGATCAGGCCTAAAAAATCCAGCCCGACCTGAGCCCGCGGGTATTGAAGCCCAACCCGACCCGAACGTAATTATAGACATCTTTTAGCCCGACCCGGCCCGAATTTCGGCCTTGGACTCGGGCTCGGGCTTAAGATCTTACCTCTTGTCCCGAGCCTAGAGGTAAGATCTTAAGCCGACCCGACCTGAGCCCGCGGGTATTAAATCCCGACCCAACCCGAACAGATTTCACCTTTTGAGCCCGACTCGGCCCAAAATTCAGGCTGCATCGGGCTTGGACTCAGGCTGAGATGGAGAGATGGTAAAAGAGGCATTTGTTAAGCAGCTGACTCGACTAATTATTAAATAATTTATGTTTTCATACAAAAGATCTCCTCATAGCTGCAGAACCATGATGTGACAAACTTTGACAGAACCCGGCATCAGAACTGGAAATGGAAAGGAGAGCCTGTGTGGAACTTGACAGCGATGCTACACAGAGCAGATTTACAACAGTCTGTTAGAGTTTGACGAAAGCTTTCAAGACATTTCTTTGCTTGAGCCATGTCGCTACATTCATGTGCTATCTTTTTGAGGAAGATGCTGAGGTTGATTGCCTCGCATCAAAAATTGCAACTCAGTTTCACCTGTACTCTTCTGGAGTGGAAGATGACATGTTGACACTACAAGTTGACATTCAGCTGAAGTCCAGAGCTCATAGACATGTGCTTGAGGCTGGTTGTCGAGGGTAAATTCAGGAAAAGATAAACACTGTACACAGTTAATTGTGTTGGTACATGAACATACATTCATTCATTTTCTAAACCCGCTTCTTCTGCCATCGCAGGTGATTGGGGGCGTGAGACAGGGGACACGTCGGGTGCGACACCAGTGTATACATCAACATACTTTGTACATATATAATAATCTCAATATATGCATTGTTGTAGCCAGTAGATCATTATGACTTGGTTACTTTATAAGTAGTATTGATTGATTGATTGATTTTTAAAAATTGTTGCTGCTCTTTGGTTGGCTGAGCCCTCTGTGTTTTAAAAATAAAGGTTTACTCAGACTTGCTGCTGATTCGTCACACATTTTTTTGTAAGCCCTCTGTCCATCCATCCTTCCATTTCTGCCAGCTGTCTTTCTGTCCTCCATCCCTCCATCCATTCATACATCTGTACATCATCTGTTTTTCTATCTGACAGAAAAAACAGCTGAAGCTGGTTTCAGAGATCCAACCACATAACTGTTGATTGGTTGTACAGTATATGTTCATCACCTCTCTCTTTTTTATCAGTTCGAGTTGTTTTCTTTTCCTCTGCTTCTGTTCCCTCGTTTCACCTCACCGATCCGTCCTGGGGGGCAGAGGATCGAGGACTGGGTTTAGATTTTGGAGCATACCTCAAAGATTGTTTATATTCTTAAAGAAGTCCATTTACTTTCATTGATCAAGACATAAGTTGATATCTTTTGCTGCTAAGGGACTTTTATTTTTAATGCTTTTCCGTTTATATGGTTACAATTTGGAATGCAGCTTATTCCACTGGTTCCTTTTGCGTCCGGAGCAAACAATGATTTACATCTTTGCTATTTGGATCCTCTTTTGTGATTTTAATTTTTTTCATTCAGACGACAACAAGCTGGACTTAACTTGTTATGTGAGAGAAAGAGCTGTGTTCAGTTAGTGAGTTAGATAGTAGACATTTTTCTCATATCAACATGAATCACATTTCATAGACCTTTCAACATACCATCGCCCCCGTCCCTTCCCATCCCATTCTGTATTTATCCAGGTGTATGTATTTGCTCTTCCCCCCTCCCCAGCCAGTCCTCTAGACCCTGATTTAAAACCAAGTTTTTACAGGCTGTGAAAATTGGGAGAAATTATTGATCCATATTTAAAACACACGGACTAAAAACATGTTCTTCTTTTAGTCATGTTTGCATCAGAGACAGGTGGGGTCATATCTGCACGTACCTCAGTCGCCAATTCAGTCCAAGGCTTTTGTCTTTCTTCCATGAAATACCCCCCTAGGGTTGGATTTGGGTTGGGTTGAATTAGGGATGTGGGATGGGATGAGGGTGGGGTGGGGGGTCATGACTGTTTGGGGCTGTTGATTTTGGAGTTTATTTTTGTTTCATTGCTCCCTTCTTTCTCTCTGTCCGTCTGCCTTCCAGTTGTCTCTCTGCTGATTCTCCCTGATCCACAGTAACTTTGTGTGAAGCCTGAACTCTGACTCATGCACCCGTAATAATGGAGCTCTGATGTTCACACATGGCGTCTCATGCAGTGCTGCGAACAATGGTGGAATGT